>NW_006399797.1:12869309-12888403 GCF_000299155.1 Elephantulus edwardii | reverse complement strand
TCTTCTGACATCCATTTTGGTCTTTTCTTCCTCTTCTGTCTTTGAAATGACCGCCTGCACTCTTCCTGGATGATACATTTAACATCCTCCCACAACTCATCTGGTCTTCGCTCATTAGTGTTCAAGGCCTCAAACCTGTTCCTGAGATGATTCTGAAATTCAGGTGGGATGCTCCTGGGCAGAGGGGAAGCCTGGAAGCTGCGCACCGGGGGAAGTCACCTCAGATAATAGCGAAGAGGCATCTCACAGGTACAGTATTAAGATTAAATAAGTATAATAAAAGGATTCACCTTTGGTGAACCCCCTGTTGTAATGTACCATTGAGTTGAAACCAACCCTTTGCTGACCTCCAGTGTGTTTTCAGAGGCATAAATTGCACAGAAGATTGCTCATCGTTCTCCCATGGAGCAGCTGATGGGTTCAAACTATGTACCTTCGTGTTGGCCGCGCAGCTCCTTCCCACATTTCATAGATTCCAACATATTAGAAAAAACAAGGGGTGTAAAGTCACAAGAACAGTGCTAAAGGTCAAGATCTTGTACCTTGGAAAAGTCATTCAATCTGTATCTTACTTGTTTATCTGTGCAATAGTGATAGTCTCATTTTAACTTATTAGATGACTATAATTTTTTTAAATTTAGATTTTGATAAAAGTTTATAAAAACTTGAATGGATTTCCAGTCATTCATTGTTGCATATTTTCCTCCCTGCCCTGCCTCCCTGTTCACTTTTTTTTTGGAAAAAAAGTTACTGCGTTGTTATACAGCACCTCCCACTCAGACCTCCTTACTGTGCAGCTCTTGTTCTGGACTCTTGTCATGCTAGTAATATCTAATCATGTTGTTGTTGTTGTTAAGTGCCGTTGAGTTGTAGGCGACTCACAGCAACCCTATGAATGAAAGACCTGGACACTTGTATAACTTTCATCTTTTCTCCAGGTTCCTAGGGTTTCCAGATGCAAGCTATTTTGGAAGTGGATGTCACTCCTGCTTCCAAGCTTGTTTTAACACTGTCCACCATGGGTAACCATTCTCGCATTTGACACATCAGTGTCACAATGTTCAGCTTCACAGCAACCACGAGTTACCTCTCTGTACAGCAAGTGGATAGACTAGGGCTATTGGATCTAGAAGAATGTTGCACCAAAAACAATTAAAGACAGGCATAAGAGCCACTGATTAGAGTCACTCACCTTTGGCTTGGTAACATCACCTTTTGCCCACTAGGCCACCTGACCTCTCTTATGCTGGTAGTGTCATGCCAGTAATATCTAATCATTTATTCCTTTTATGGGAAAGTCTGCTGTTAGGGACCTCGCCAGAGTACTGAAGAGCAATGGTGTCTCCCTGGAGACTAAGGTGCATTTGATACAGGCCATGGTCTTCGCAATCTCTTGTTATGCATCAGAGAGTTGGATAATGACCAAGGAGGATAGAAGGAGAATTGATGCCTTTGAGCTGTGGTGCTGGAGAAGAGTACTGAGAATACCATGGACTGCTAGGAAAACAAACAGATTCATCCTGGAAAGGGTTAAATCGGGTGGCTCCTTGGAGGCAAGGATTCTGAGGCTCCGTCTAACGTACTTTGGACATGTCCTTGGAGAAAGACATCATGCTTGGGAGGGTGGAGGGACAGCGCAGGAGGGGAAGGCCCTCTATGAGGTGGATTGATTCAGTGACTGCGATAATCGGGATGAGAGTGTCAGAGACAGTGTGACTGGCACAGGACATGTTGTGAGGAGAGACCGGTCCTTGGAGAAAGACATCATGCTTGGGAGGGTGGAGGGACAGCGCAGGAGGGGAAGGCCCTCTATGAGGTGGATTGATTCAGTGACTGCGATAATCGGGATGAGAGTGTCAGAGACAGTGTGATTGGCACAGGACAGAGCAGAGTTTAGGGCTGTTGTAGATAGGCTCACTATGAGTCGCGAGCGACTCGACGGCACATAACAACAACAACAACATCCTTCATCTGTTTCAATGCTGTGTACATTATTTATCCCCTCTTTTCTTAGTTTCCCTTTAAACCCCATGTCAGTCCCGTATATCACTGGTATTATGCAGTATTTGTCTTTTTGTGACTGAGATATTTCCCTCAGCACAATGTCCTCCGTGGTCACCCATTTTGTATAATATTTCATGAGTTCTCTGTTTTTGCGTGTTGCATAATATTCCATTGTGTGAATATACCACAGCTCCTCTATCCATTCGTTAGTTGATGGACACTTGGACCTGATAATGTATTTAAATAAAAATTCTGAATAGTCTGTCACTGCAGAAATAATGAATTTAATAAAAGTTGTTATTATAAAGCATTATAATGTCTTTGTACAGAACATAAAGAGAGTCTTAGAGATAAATTATATTAAAGCCTCTGAGTTGATACCATCCTGTAGTTTCCTGTTGGGGAACAATAGTAACTCTAGGGGAAGAAAAAGGGAGGGTATGCTGGGTGGACCCCAGGCTAGATTCTGTTCATTCTCTGGCTAGTTGCCTAAGTGCTCCAAAATTTGAAGGTGTCAGCCTTGACCCATGGGGTTCAGGAAGACTAATTGTTTGTACCTGTGTGGTGTGAGGTCAGCTGAGTCGCCTCCTGCCACCGCACTTGTTTCAACCTCGCACTGCACTCTGCTGCCCCCCATGCCTTGTGCTCCAAAATTTGCAGGTGTCAGCCATCAGAAAGCTGGACAATGACTAGGGATGATAGAAGGAGAATTGATGCCTTTGAGCTGTGATGCTGGAGAAGAACATTGAATATATCATGGACTGCTAGGAGAACTAACAAGTTCATCCTGGAGAGGGTAAAGCCAAGTTGCTCCTTTGAGGCAAGGATTCTGAGGCTCCATCTGACATACTTTGGACATAGTGCAAGGAGGGACCAGTCCTTGGAGAGAGATATCATGCTTGGGAGGGTGGAAGGACAACTCAGGAGAGGAAGACCCTCGATGAGATGGATTGATTCAGTGACTAGGGTATTGGGGGTAGGTGTGTCAGAGACAATAAGATTAGCACAGGATAGAGCAGGCTTTAGGGCTAGTGTACATAGAGTCGCTATGAGTCGCAGGTGACTTGATGCCAGATAAAAGCAACAACAACAACGTGTTAAAAATCAGAGAATTGAGTCAGACATCCCTGTGGTGAGAGGGATTATCAAGAGCAGAGCTCAGAAAGGAAAAAGAAGACTGAACAAGATGACCTCCTTCTTGTCCAGTCTTACCTACATAAACTGTTGCCCACTTCCACAGAGCACTGACTGATTGTTCATGGAAAGTGAATAGCAAGTGATATGGACAAACAGACTTGAACCTGAAGCAAGAGAAAGAATCCTGGATCAGGTTTCCAGCCCATTTTAAATTAACTTTCTGCAAATTACTAAATCAAAGGCTATTATCTCAACATCAGAAACCTTATTTCTAATTAAGATGATCTATACCTCTTTCAGAATTACACATTCCAATTAGCAAGGAATAAGATTATTTCTATTGTGCAGTGGCATGTTAAAATCACCATGGGAAAAGTAAAAAATTACTTCAATTAGACAAAAGTATTAGCCTTCTGTCAGATTTATTCTGAAATATGGATACTTCATAGTTCCACTTAATGGAATTACAGCTTCATTAAATATGTTTGCTTGTGAAAACCCCATTCTTCAATATTTTTTAAAAAAATTCTCCTCTGTGTCTTTAAACAGTAATATGTATGTGCTTTAACTGTGAGTTCCATAATCTTTTGTATCCTAAGAACTTTGCATTTTTTAAATTCTCCTGATGTTATTACAAAAGGTAATTTTACCCTAGGGAGACAGAGATCTAGCATCAAATTTCCTTTAATATTTCCCTCTATGTAATTACTCAATTTTTAAGCACTGAGCTTTCTATGGGGAGCCCTGGTGGCACAGTGGTTAAGTGGCTGTTAACCAAAAGGTCAGCAGTCCACAGGAAAATAATGTGGCACCTGCTTCTGTAAAGATTACAGCCTCCAGGATGTTGTCAGTAGCCTTGCTCTGTCCATTGTGAATCAGGTCAACCTCACAACAGTGGACTTAGTTTTAGTTTTGTGTTTTCTGTAGAAAGATAATCTTATCCCATCACAATAATACCTCTCTTATAAGATCACTCATTTTTGCTGACTCAGAACCAACTCATAGCTGACCCTCCATTGGGTTCTCAAGGCTGTGAATTACATGGTAAAATGTTGCTGATTTTTATCCTGCAGAGTCATTGGTGGATTCAAACTGCCAGAAAGGTAGAGTGTTAAATTAGCTAATAGTGTGACTCCCTGTAGACTAGGCCTCCAGAGAAGACCAATAAAACCTTAGAGACATAGTATTCTTAGAGGGCTTAAAAAAAGTAGTGGGGTTCTAGCTTCACTACTCCCTCCTTAATGACGTTTATAGTTTTAAGTTTCATCACTTGAAAAACAATGAAATCATGCAGTAAGTGTTTGTCCTAGTTTTCTAGTGCTGCTATAATAGAAATACCACAATTTATTTCCTCTTAGTTTGGGAAGCTAGAAATCCAAATTCAGGGTGCCCCTAGGTGATGACTTTTTCCTCTCTGTCAACTCTGGGGGAAGGGTTTGTCTCCTTTCAAGATCTGCAGGGCCTAGCACTCCTTGTCTCCATGTCTCCACATCCAGGGTCTAGTTGGATGTTCTCAGTGCAGTGATCCCTGAGTCCTAAGGATGAGTTTGTTCTCAGCTCTTCTTTCTTGGTGGTACTGAGGTCTCTCCCTCCCTTTTTGCTCTCTCCCCTTTTATTACTTGTAACATAAACACTGATGCAGGCTACAGATAGTTCAACTCCCCTAGGTTTTTTATCAGGACTGGAATTTGTGTAATCCCACCTAATCCTGCTTCATTACCATAACAATCATAATTTAATCCTATTTAACACTACCTAGTCTAGCCTCATTAACCACAGGCAAAGATTAAGTTTTCCAACACAAATCACAAAATAGAGAACAATCACAAATCACAAAATAGAGAACAATCACACAGTACTAACAATAAAACGGACATGTATTTTGGGAGAAAACTACTTAATTCATGACTCAAAACTAAATCCCAAATCAGTACAATAAATTCTGCTCAAAATTATAGCAACCCTATAAATCAGCTCTGAAGGACAGAGCAGAGCTGCCCTGTGGCTTCCAAAACTGCAGATCAAGGCTTCTTCATCTTTCTCTGTGGAGTGGTTGTTAAATTCAAACCATTGACCTTTCAGTGAGAAGTTGAACACCTTAACTGCTGCACCACCTACTCTCTCATTGTGTCAAGTGGAGCCCAACTTATTGTCAGCCCTCCAGTGAGTTTCCAAAGCTATGACACAAACTGGATATTGCCCATCTTTCTCAGGAAAATCTGCTAGTGGATTCAAGTCACCAGAGAAACTCAGCCTGTCGGTTAGCAGCACAACTCCCTTTGAGCCATCTCACCAGAGCTCCCTCCTGCTACTCCATAAAAATACTTACTGTTAGGGAGCTCTGGTAGCCTACTGGCAAGAAGCTGCACTGCAATCCTAGAGGTACATGGTTTGAATGCACCAGATGCTCTGCTGGAGAAGGAGGTGCAATCTCCTCCTGTGCCTGTCAGATCTGATTTGACGGTACATACACAAAAAAAAAAATAATAAAATAAATTAAAAAAAAATACTTACTAAATGTCAAATGAATACTTACTCAGTATCCAGGCTGTAATAGTGGCCAAATATACATTCATTCAATTAATTGAAATCATCTGCCCCCTCACCTCCACCTTAAAAACAAACAAACAAACAAACAACCACCTCACTGCCATTAAGTTGATTCCAGCTCAAAATAAACCTCCATTGGTCTTCTACAGCTATTAAATCTTTACTGGAAAAGACCATTAAGTTTTTTTCTGTGATGTCTATTATTCTCAAGAATATCCATAATTTGTTATGATCTACACAGTCAAATACCTTTGCCTAGTTAATAAAACACAGATAGAAATCTTACTGATATTCTCTGTTTTCAGCCAAGATCCATCTAACATTAGCAATGATATCCCTCTTCCCATGGCCTCTTCTGAATCCAGCTTGCATTTTTGTCAGTTGCCTATCAATATACTGTCCCAGTTGTACTTGGGTTTTTTTCTCAACTGGAAAAGAAACAAGAGTGAAGAAAAATCAGGGGACTGATAGACCATGCAAATCACAGTCTCCACTACCCTAAGATCAGAAAAACTAGATGGGGCCCAGCTACCATTAATATTACTCTGATCAGGACAGCAGAATTCCTGGACAAAAAGGGGGAAGGTAGGGAAAGTAGACCAAAATTCAAATTCACATAGAAGGTTAAACTTACTGATTTCATAGAAACTAATGATCCCTCAAGACTATGAACTTTAAATGGTATTCAAACTTGAAATTGAACCATGTTGTTTGTTGTTATGTGCCGTCGAGTCGTTTTCAACTCATAGCGACCCTATGCACAACAGCCCTAAACCCTGCTCTATCCTGCACCAACCGCACTGCCTCTGACACACCCATCCCGATTACCCCAGTCACAGAATCAATCCATCTCATAGAGGGTCTTCCCCTCCTGCGCTGTCCCTCCACCCTCCCAAGCATGATATCCCTCTCTAAGGACCCGTCCCTCCTGGCAACATGTCCAAAGTATGTCAGACGAAGCCCCAGAATCCTTGCCCCCAGGGAGTAGCTTGGTTTAATCCTCTCCAAGATGAATCTGTTTGTTTTCCTGGCAGTCCATGGTACATTCAGTACTCTTCTCCAGCACCACAGCTCAAAAGCATCCACTCTCCTTCTGTCCTCCCTAGTCATTGTCCAACTCTCTGATGCATAACAAGCGATTGCAAAGACCATGGCCTGTATCACGTGCACCTTAGTCTCCAGAGAGACACCGTTGCTCCTGAGTACTTTAGAGAGGTCCCTAACAGCAGACCTTCCCATTGCGATACGCTTTTTGATTTCCTGACTGCTGGTGCCAAGAGTGTTGACTGTGGAGCCGAGCAAACTGAAGCTGTGAACAATCTCACTCTCTTCGCCATCCATCCTGACGCTGCCAATTGGTCCAGTGGTGAGAATCTTTGTCTTCTTGACATTGAGCCTCAGTCCATACTGAAGGCTGCAGTCCTTGACCCTTCGCAGCAAGTGCATGAGGTCCTCCTCAGTTTCAGCAAGCAGGGTTGTGTCATCTGCATAACGGAGATTGTTAATACACCTTCCACCAATCCTGATGCCACAATTCTCCTCATAGAGCCCAGCCTCTCAGATAATCTGCTCTGCATACATGTTGAAAAGGTATGGAGACAGGATGCATCCCTGGCATACAGCCTTCCCAATTTTGAACCATTCAGTGTTACCCTGCTCTGTTTTGACTACTGCCTCTTGGTCCAAGTATAGGTTTCGCATTAGCACAATTAAATGTACAGTCCTATAAACTGAACAATTGCATTCCTGAGGAATGTATTCCTCAGGATAATTTTTTCAAATGAAACTGAGTTTGCCTTCCAAAGAAAGCTCAGAATACAAGAAGAGGGGGGGAAAAAGAAGGGAATATGGAAATTGATGACCAAGAGAGGAAGTTAGAAGCATATTGTTATATCCATGGTGTTACAATTCATTTTATAAAAGTAAATATGGATAATGAGAATATCAATATGATATGAAAAATATGACTCAGCTATTTGATGAATTGGTAGAAATTGTCAAAGATGATTCTAACTTGCTATGTAAACTTTCACCAAAAAAGTAATAATGCATTATTTTTAAAAAAAGAAGTCCAAGGTGTTAATTCAAAGAAAGTTGTTATTGTTGTTAGGTGCCATCAAGTCAAGTATGACTCATAACAACTCTATGAAAAAAAGATCTGAACCCTGTTCTATCCTGTGCCATCCTCACACTTCCTGACACACAAGAACCCATTACAACAGTCATTGTGTCAGTCACCCGGTTGAGGGTCTTCCTCTCCTTTACTGACCCTACACCCTTCCCAACATCATATCCTTCTCCAAGAAATAGCCCCTCCTAGCAATATACCCAAAGTATGTGAGGCAAAGCCTCATTATTCTTACCTCCAAAGAGCACTCCAGCTGCATCGTCTCCAAGACATATTTGTTTGTTCTCCTGGCAATTCATAGGATGTTCAGTACTCTTTTCCTACAACATACTTCAGAGGCATCAATTCTTCTTCTGTCATCCTTATTCATTGTCCAGCTCTCAGATCCACTGCTAGTAATAAGAAAGACTATGACCTGAATCAGATGCACCTTAGTCCTCAAACTGGCATCATTATTCTTCAGTGATTTGGAGAAATCTCTAACTGCAGATTTTCCCTGTGCAATGTGTCTCCTTATTTCCTGACTACGGGTACTAAGGATGTTAATTGTGGATCCAAGCAAGATGAGGCTGTTGACAGTTTCAATCTTTTCTCCACCCATCATTATACTGCCTAAGAGTCCAGTGGTAAGAATCTTTGTTTTCTTGACTTTGAAATGCAAACCATACTGAAGGCTGAATTGCTTGATCTTCTGCAACATGTGCTTCAAATGTTCCTTACTTTCAGCAAGCAAGGTTGTGTCATCTGCATAACGCAGGTTATTGATGAGTCTCCCTCCCATTCTGATGCCACACTCCTCTTCACAGAGTTCAGCTTCTTAGATTATTTGCTCAGCCTTCAAATTGAATAGGTATGGAGAGAGAATACAACCCTGACATACTTCCTTCTCAATTTTAAACCATGCTGTGTTCCCCTGCTCTGTTCACACAACAGCCTCCTGGTCCAGGTTCTCCATTTTCAGACAGCAAATCAAATACAAGAACTTGTTTTGTATGGGGAAGGTAACTAGAGTAGAGAAAGTTGAACACCAAACCAAAAATCCAAAGCAGTTGTCATCCAGTGGGTTTCAGTTCATAGCAAACTCTTGGTTTTTATTCCCCATAGAGTTTTCAATTACAGTTTTTAGGGAGTAGACCACCAATTCTTTCTTTTAAGACATCTATGGATATAGTTGAATTGCCAAACTACCAGTTATCCACCAAGTGTACCAATAGTTTGTTTCACCAAGAAATTCCAGCTAGGCACCAAGATCCTTTGAACATGTTCATCAAGGCCTCGTTGATCTAAATGGCAAAGTCCTTTAATGTATCTTTCTTTCTGGGAAGAAAGATTTCACATTCTTAGACAGTCTTTCTTCCGGTTGTTGTTTTGTGTGCCATTGAGTCAGAATGTCTCAGAGTTGACCTTCTCAGTTTCCTCTCCTCTAATCTACTGGCTCTGAAAACTCCCTGGAGAATCAGCTATGAGCTGGTTCCAACTCAATAGTACATATTAACAACATAACAGTATCGTTCTTAGGTGAGAATTTGTAATAAAACAATCATTTTTCTCCCATGTAAGAAATTATTGAAAAACAAAGTAAAAAAGTAATTTGATTTCCAGAGAACTAAGACTTGTTTCCATAATGGCCACAGAGGCTAAGAGATAACAAAGGAACAAGCCCCAAGATGGTGAAATTCACAAATAATTCCTAGATGTTTTCACCTTTTATCTTTTTTCTATCTGAACTTTCCCAAATATTTGATTAAAGATGTTAAAAAGTAACATAATAGAAAATAACACACCCCTCAAGCTGTTGTAAAGCATTATTATATTACCAATACTGGTGGAGATCCTATAATGAAAGGGAACTGGGTGGGAAGGAAATACATATATATATAGAAAACAATGGGAAGTCTAAAAATTTATATTATCTATTAACTGAATGATTTCTTATCATTTGCCTTTAAAATAAAAATCTTGACCTTTGTATTTTGTTTTTCCTCTGCTAATTTTTCTTTTATTTCTTATCATTCAAAAAAGTGATCACTCACTCATTGCTATAGTGTCAGAATCAACTCAGGTGATTCTGACACCTCCAGCAGGTTTTCAGATACTGTACCAGAGGAGAATATCTTTCTCTTGAAAAGCAGCTGGTGGATTTGAATTGTGTTTAGATTGGCAGCACAGCTCCTTCTCACCAGACCACCAGATCTCCTTTTAAGAACTATGTCTGCTTTCTCTCTTAGAGCAGCTGGTAGATTCAAACTGCCTGCCTTTGGGTTGGCAGCACAACTCCTTACCCATTTGGCCACTAGTGCTCCCTCAAAGTTGCAACATAATACAGTGCAACACAATAGTTAAAATAGAATTTCAAGAGCATGCGCGCACTCACATCAAAAGACCTTTGCTCACATTCCCTTTAGATGAAGTTGGGAGGGAAAGAACCCAATGCCTTTTCTTATGCTCCAGCAGTTCTTGAAATATCACTCCATAAAATAAACATTAAATCCTCTTAAGCACAGTGAGAAGTTTTCTTCAAAGCCTCTTCACACCCTACCTCAATTACTACCTCACTGATGCCCTCTGGGTAAAAGTGTTTTAGAGCAATGAGATTTGCCAACCTCCACAGTACCTCCAGAAAGGCGGGTGTTAGACCCCCTAGGTGGTTTGAAAGGCAAGTAAGGTCTCCTGAGAGGCTGGCCTCACTGAGAGCTTGGTCTCTAGGAAATGTGAACAAACACAGCTGGTTTTCCTTCGCATTTGAGCTAAGATGAACATGAAAAGCAGAGGCCCAGCCCTCTCCTTCCTGGGAGTGGAGCATTACATCAGGCAGGTGGCCAGAATCATCCCACAGCTAAGCAAGCCAAGCAGCCTCTCCAAGACCTCCCAGCTCCTTGGCTGCTGTTTTTAGTGTTTCCACTGGCTGCTACAACTACACTAGACTGCACAACTAGGTCAAGCCTTTGATTTTCTGAGCTGCCATTTATAGTCTGCCCTGATTCATGGCTACACCATGCACCATGGAACTAAATGCTGCCTGGCACCACACCACATCTGTGAAAAGTTGTGAATTGGACCTTTGTAATCCACAGGTCGGCTGATTTTCAGAAGTAAATCCAATGAGCCTTACTTCTTAGTCTGTCTTGACCTATCTAGAATGCCTCCTGAAACCTGTTAAGCATCACGGTAACATTCCAGCACCCACTGGCAGACAAGTGGTGGCTGGGATTGTGGTACATTGACAGGATTTGAACCAGGGCCTTTCATAAAGAAGGCAAGACCTCTATTTCTGAGCCATCAGGGGTCAGTTTCTCCTTGTTGTTAGGTACCGTCCAGTCTCTAGGGATCATAGTGACCCTGAGAACAACAGACAAGAACTTTGCCCTCTCCTAAACCATCATTATCTCTGCCATGCTCCAGCCCATTATCAATCCATCTTGTTGAGGATTTCTTTTCTTTCAATACCCTAATTTTCCCAGCATGATGGGGTTTTTCCCAAGGACTGGTCCTTTCTGACTACATGCCCAAAGTCTCACCATCCTTGCCTCTAAAAAGCACCCTGGGTTCACTTCCTCCAAGACAGATGAGCTTGTCCTTTTGACAGTCCATAGGATATTGCTTTTTCTCAGACTCCTAGTGGGCTCAAGTATACTAAAGATGATGAGGGCAGCAAAAGATAGAGCAGGGTTCAGATCCGTTGTTCAGAGGGTCACCACGAGGTGGGGTTGACTCATGGCACATAACAAGTTGAGCAGGCCCTCACGCTCTCACTCGCTGCTCTTGAGTCAAAACTGACCCATAGCTGACCCTGCAGAGGGTTTTCAGTGACTGTCAATCACGTGGGAGGAGATGGTTCATCTTTCTCCCACAGAGTTGTCGGTGGGTTGAAACCACCAGAAAAGTGTATCTTCTGGGTTACCAGCACAGCTCTCCAGGTCCTGGTGAACTGACTACTCCACCCGCACTCTACGGTGATTGTGTCTCGCTGTTGTCAATGTCAAAGTTGTCTCACTTTTCCTGATTTCTAACTTTATCTTTGGGACACTATTATCCTAAAATTTCCCTAGCTAGTTTATAATCTCCCAAGAGCAAGATATATTTTGCTTCTTTTTATCTAACTTATGGGTACGTCTGTAGGGAGTTATGACACTAACCCAAAGAAGGACCCTCTGGCATTCTTTTTTAGTCCACCAGCAGCTCTGTTAGGGAAAGATAGGCAATCTCCTCTTGTGTGGTTTACAGCTTCAGAAACCCTCTGGAGGATCAGCTCTAAGTGGGTTCTGACTTGAAGGCAATGAGTTTTTGAAATTTGTAGTTTTTGAGACTGTTGTTGTTGTTGTTATGTGCCATCGAGTTGCCTGCCACTCATAGCAGCCCTATGTACAACAGCCCTAAACCCTGCTCTGTCCTGTGCCAATATCACTGTCTGCGACACACTTACCCCCATTACCCCAGTCACTGAATCAATCCATCTCCTCAAGGGTGTTTCTCTCCTGCGCTGTCCCTCCACCCTCCCAAACATGACATCCCTCTCCAAGGACTGGTCCCTCCTTGAAACATGTCCAAAGTATGTCAGACAAAGCTTCAGGATCCTTGCCTCCAAGGAGCAGCCTGGTTTAACCCTCTCTTGGATGAATCTGTTTGTTCTTTTGGCAGTCCATGGTATATTCAGTACTCTTCTCCAACACCACAGCTCAAAAGCATCAGTTCTCCTTCTATCCTTCCTAGTCATTGTCCAGCTCTCTGATACATTAAAAGTTTTTGAAACTACATCTCAAGCACACATTGAATTTGGAAAACCTAAAGTAGCTCTGGTGGCCTAACGGCAAGAAGCTGTGCTGTAATCTCAAAGGCACATGGCTCAAGGTTACAGCTGCTCCATGGGAGAAGGATGGGAAATATCTTCCCAGGCGATTAACTGCCTCTGAAAACCTGCCAGAAAGTCAGCTATGGGTCAGTTTGACTATGGTATACAACAACAACAACAAATAATGTAAAATAAGTCTTCATATATCTCAGCAATTTTAATATTAATTAGATGGTTAAAAGATAAATATTTGGAAGTATTGGAGTAAAGATTACTAAAATTCACTTCACTTGTTTCTTTGTTTTTCAATATGACTAGAGTTATGGTAGAGAGCTCAGGTGGCTGAGTGATAAGAAGCTTCTCTGTAATCCCAAAGCCATATGAAAACAAAAGGTTCAAATCCACCAGCTGCACCTCGGGAGAAGGATGGGTAATCTGCTCCCATGTGATTTACAGCCACTGAAAACCCACTGGAGGGTAAGCTATGAGTCGATTATTTTTGTTGTTGTTGTTGTTTTCATTTATTCATTGTTGCACATTTTCTCCCTCCCTTTTCATTTATTCATCGTTGCACATTTTCTCCCTCCCATCGCCTCCCCTCCCAAGCCCACACCACAATGTACCCCTTGTTCCAGATTGTTCTCTTACATATAATGCATAACCACATATTCCTTTTAGACAGTTCTTTCCCTCATTTGTTCTAACTTAGTATTTATTATCTATCCACTTTCCCCTCACTCCTTCCCCAACTCCCCACGTCTGTCCTATTTTATAAGTAGTATTATGGGGTATTTGTTCTTCAATGACTGAGATCTTTCACTTAGCAACATGTCCTCAAGGCTCAGCCATGTTGTGTAACGTTTTACGAGTTTATTGTTTTCCTGTACTGTGTATTATTCCATTGTATGATTGTACCATAATTTTTCTATCCACCGAACTTTAGTTGCTTCCATCTCTTTGCTATGTGAATAATGCAGCAATAAACATGGGTGTGCACACTTCTCTTTGAGTTGTGGCTCTGATTTTTTTACAGTATATTCCCAGTAGTGGAATTGCTGGGTCAAAGGATATTTCTATTTCCAAATTTGGGGGAAAACACCAAACCATCTTCCACAGTGATTGTTTCACTTTACATTTCCTCCAGCAGTGAATAAGAGTTCCAGTCCCTCCACAACCTCATCAGCACTGTTGTTTGCTGCTATGAAGCCATTCTGACTTGATGGCACACAACAATGACAGAGTTCTGGTGGCCTAGTCTGCAGATAGTTATGCTGCTAACCTAGAGGTTCCACACACCTCTCTGGTGGTTCAAATCCATGAGCAGCTCCAAGGAAGAAAGATGAACTATCTCTTCTGTCTCATAACAACCCTCCACTGAGTTTCCAAGACTGTAAACGTTTACAGGAGGAAACTGCTCATCATTCTGAAGGTTTGACAATCTACTTCCAGACAATGGTCTTTGAAAATCCTACAGAACACAGTTCTGCTGTGATATATGTGGAGCCATCATGAGTCAAGAGCAACTCAATAGCAATTGGCTTGTCTTTTGTTTGAGTCTAGGAGAAAACAGGAGCTAGGGGAAGTAACTCAGTGAACATGTTTTTAGGAGAATCAGGGTCCCCCTATCTAAGACGATGAGGTAGATGTTCTTCTGGGCTTTTAGCAACTGGTAAGCAAAGGGCACCAAGACATTGACAGTGAGAGGGAAAGAACTAAAGAAGATAAGCAAAAAATCCTCAGAGTAGCCACTGCTCACTGAGCCGCACTTAGCGCAGGGTGTCAAATACTTTACTTACATTATTCCTCACCACAGATTCACCAGCATCGTTATTCTCCTTATACAGGATGAAACAACAATGTAAATAATTTGTCCAGTAACACAGTAAGAAAGTCAGATTTAAACTCAGGTGATTACTGTTAAACTATTCAGCAAGTCCCATAGTCTTACATATAACTGGCTTTGATCACTTCCTTATATGTTGTAGTTAATAAAGGCTGACAAATGCATAAATTTTAGAAAGATATTCCTCATCAATGTTTGCTTACCTATCCATCTTCATCTCCTAGACAGTGAGACTGTTGACATGGTGAAGTGTTGACTTCTTTTTATTAACATATCTAAACACTGAGCTTAGTATTCGCAGTACATACAAAGTACGGAACATCCCCTGGACGGCCAAAAGAGCAAACAAGTCTGACTCGGAGGAAGCACAACCAGGGTGATCCTTGGAGACAAAGATGATGAAACTAAGCCTCCTGGAAAAAAGAAAATGTGCTGGGAAAGGTGGTCAGAGAAAGAGAGGAAGACCTCAACAAGGTGAATTGAGACCGTGGGTTTAACAATGGAGCATGTCAGAGATCACAAGGGCGGTGCAGGACAGGGCAGGGTCAGATATCTGTTGATTACAGCATTGCTATGGTCCATAGTTGACCAGCTGACTCCACAATACCTAACAACAGCAATAGGACCCAGCTGATAGTAATGCTTGTAGTGAGAGTGATTGTAATAAACAAGCGTTGGGCACGTAAAAGAAATCAATATTAAAACCTTTATGTCAGAAAAAAAAAGAGAACTCTTACAAATGCTCGAGCCCAGAATCGAGCATTTTTCCTTTTTCTTCTTCACTTTTCATTCTGAAGTACTGCTGGGTAGTTATATTTTTGTAAATAACAAAGCATTCGGCGCCCCCCTGTATGGACTGTCCTTTCTCCAAGTTGCTATGCCATGCTTCTTTAAACAGCCATTCTCCTCGTGGATCTTCTCTTTCCTTTTTATGTTTTGTTCTCTATCGCGTTTGCTTTTGCACATATATTCCAATTTTGCTTTGAATCGATTTTGCTAAACTCGGTGGCTCTTCGTTTAATAAAATCTCCAAGGAAACCAAACAACAGCTATCTGGGATTAACTACCTTTCAGAGTGATAAGATTTAAAAATAGCTGTTGTTTGGTTTCCTTGAAGCTGGGTGAGAACTCTCATTCTCCTATGACAAGGAAATGGAAAATAAACCAGCAGGTAAGCAGGCAACTAATTAAATTCCTATTCTCCAATTAAAGTCTGACAAATTGTTTCTTGGAAAACATCTTTTTGTTTCTTTCACATGAACTTATCCTTAAGAAAGGGCACTCTGGTATCATAAACCAAAGCCAGTATCTCTCTGATGGTTTGAATCCACCAGCTCCTCTGAGGGAAGAAGACAGGCAATCTCCTCCCACGGGATTTGTTGTTGTTGTTACGTGCTGTGGAGTCGACTCTAACTCATAGTGACCCTGTGCACAACAGCCCTAAGCCTTAGCCTAGCCTGAACCGATCTGACCACCTCTGACATATCTGACCCCATTGTTACAGCCACTCTGTGAATCCATCTCATTCAAGGTCTTTCTCTTCTGTACTGATCTTCTGCCCTTCCAAGCATGATGTCCTTTTCCAAGGTCTGGTCTCTCCTATCAACATGCCCAAAGCATTTAAGGTTTGTTTCAAAATCCTTCCTTCTAAGGAGCAACCCGGTTTTACCACCTCCAGGGCAGATCTGTTTGTTTTCTTGGCAGTCCAAGGTATGCTCAACACACTTTCTCAAGCATCACAGCCCAAAGCCATAGGTTCGTTTTGCAGTCATCCTTCATCATATTCCAGCTCTCAGATGCATAGCAAGCAATTGAAAAGACCATGTCTTAAACTAGGCATACGTTGCTGGTTAGACTAATAGCATTGCTCTTTAACACCTTCAAGTGTTAACACTAACAAAACAACCCTTAACAGCAGACTGTCCCAATGCAATTCATCATCTTTTGATTTCCTGACTGCTAGTGCTAGGGGTGTTAATTGTGGATCCGTGCAAAATGAAATCATTAACAACTTTAATCTTCTCTCCATCTGGCTATTGGCCAGTGGTGAGGATTTCTGTTGTTTATTTGGGATTTTTTGGTTTTATGTTTTGTTTTTATAATTTTTTTTCATTGTTGACCATTTTCTTCCCCCACTTCCCGTTCCAACACATCCTGCAATGCACCCTTGTTCCAGATTGTTGTCATACATATAATGGCTAATCATATATTGCTTTTGGACAGTTCTTCCTCTCATGGATTTTTGGCTTCTTGATGTTGAGATGCAATCCGTGTTGACAGCTTCAGTCCTGTGCCTTGCTTTGCTCCACCCTATCCCCACCAGCGAGCTAAGGACTGGCAACTTCCAGGCCTCTGGCCCTTACAGCACCACTACCTTGATGTGAGAACTGCTGCCAAGCATACCATTATATCTCTAGGTTTGCTTTTCGTTCTCATTGGTCCCTAGGGGTATTATTTATCTTTTTCTTGTTTTTGGAAAGTGTTTCTGCATGTTGTTGCTCTTAAAAACTTGGATACGTATATGTTTTCCTGTCTATCATCTGCTCTTTAGGGTACAGTACTTGCCTGTCAGATGCTTTACCAAAACAGAGCTCCTAGATTAAAACAGACTAGGACTGGCCATTCACTTTTGGAATAATAGGCCTTGGAAAACACTATGAACAATAGAGCACACTTAAGACTATTAGATATTCCACTGGAGGCTGAGTGCTCATATTGGCTGATAACAAGTAAGCCAAGATGAGAGAAAGAAACAGCTGGTATCAAGTAACAAAAAGGCCTTTACTGAGCAGTCTGAGAAGGATGCCAAGTGCTCGTAGCAGAATGACAAGGGTCAGAAATGGTGGGTAGGCAGACAAAGGTGGACCCATTTCACAGGAGCTGGTAAGGAAGCAGGTGGTTTGCATGGGAAGTTAGCGGAGGCAGGAGGAGCTTATCAGGAAGTGCTCAGCTCAGGGCTAGATGTTTCCGGGCAGTGAGGATCAGGAGCAGTGACTCGATAGTCCTCCTCCACAAACATCCACAAACTAGAATCTGGAAAGTCTAAAGTGGAAATGCAGAAAAATTAAACATTGTTAAAAACAGAATTGGAAAGCATGAAAGATTAACACATTGGGTACTTTGAATCAGACAATCATATGTTCTACTATGATGGGAATGGAAAAGCTGAAAAATGGGGTTACATTCATAGTAAAAGAGGCTTTTTCTAGATCCATCCTAAAGTACATCATTATAACTGACAGGATAATATCTATACGCATACAGGCAAGACCTGTTAATACCACTTTCATTCAAATATATGCACCAACAACTAAAGCCAAAGAAAGGGAAATTCAAGATTTCTACCAACTTTTGAATTCTTAAATCAATCATATGTGCAACTAAGATTCATTAATAATCACTGGTGACTGCAAAGCAAAAGTTGGGAACAAGAAAGGAGGATCAGTCATTAGAAACTATGGGCTTGGTGACAGAGATGATGTTGGAGATAGAATGATAAGAATTTTGTACAAGTAATGATTTATTCATTATAAACATCAGTGAGATTTACATCCTCTGAAAACCCAGTGGAGATCAGCCATGATTGAATTCTGGTTCAAGAGAAATGAGTTTGAGGTTTTAGTTTCTCTTCACAGGGGCAAAACTGCCATACACCAACTTGAAGAAGACTATGCAAAATGCTAAACACAAGAGTAATGAATATCCCACAATATTTTAATTCATCTCTGAAACCAAAGCAAGCATACAGACATCATAAAACAAACACGTGTACTGTGTGAAAGGTGTGGTGTGGATGTTTCCAAGAAGTGGAGCACCCAACCTGGGGCAGAGTTTCTGCTTGGGTCAAAGGAGCCCAGGCTAGTCTGCCTGGCTAAAGATGGTGTTTCTGAGAGTCCAAGGATGAAGTCTGGGTATCTTCCAAGTTGGAGGAGGTCTACTCCTCTAATGTTATCATGAGGATGAAGCAGGATACAGAAAAGATAAGATCTGTTGTTCATAGGAAGGTCATCCTGTGAGAGTTGACAAAAGGGCACCTAACCATGATAATTCTGGGAGAACTTGTGTTGAGTTCATATTTCTAGAAAATGGCATGTCTACCATATAGTTTATATGGAAAATAATTATTCTAAATTTGAAATTCTTACCATGACAGAGCTAATAACCTTTCATCTAGCAGCTTTTCATTCAGTGTTTCCTCTTGTTGTGATGTGCCATCGAGTCACCTGCAAGTCATAGCAACCCTAAGTACATTAGCTCTGAAACCCACTTCTCTAGTCACTAAGCCAAATCCATCTGATCCTGTGTCTTTCTCTCCTGCACTGTCCCTCCTCCCTTCCAAGCATGATATACCTCTCCAAAGACTGGTCCTTCCTGGCCACATGCCCAAAGTATGTCAGATGGAGTAAAAATTCTTGCCTCCAGGGAGCAGCCCGTTTCCATCCTGTCTGGAACATAGTCTGGATTAGGTGCACCTTCGTCTCCAGACTGAAATCATTGCTCTTCAATACTATAGAGAGATCTCTGACAGCAGATTTTCTCAATGCAATTTGTTTTTTTATTTCCTGATTGCTGGTGCCAAGAGACTTGATTATAGAATCAAGCAAGGTGAAGTTATCAACAATCTCAATCTCTTCTCCATCCAT
>NW_006399797.1:12865944-12868244 GCF_000299155.1 Elephantulus edwardii | reverse complement strand
CTAATGTCCTCTTCAGTTTCAGCAAGCAAGGTTGTATCATCTACATAATGCAGGTTGTTGATGAATCTTCCTTCAATCTTAATACCACATTCCTCCTCATAAAGTCCAGCCTCCTAAATGATCTGTTCTGTATATAGACTGAAAAGGTTTGGAAGTAGGATGCATCCCTGACGCACACTCAGAAAGTTAAAGGGTAACCGCAAAAAGAATTGCGCAGCTAAGCTGAAACATTTCTGTCCTCTCTTTACATATGGCATTGTTTGAAGTCAAATACTGCCACACAATCATTCACACATGGCTTGAATCCAGAGTAGTCACCCACATTGCCCATTGGCTCTATAATGAGAAGCTTTATGGGGAAAAATTGCTGCAGTTTGTAACTTGATATTTATGATGTTCTATTGCCATCTCCTGGAAGAAAGGACCAAGAACACCAGGAGGGGAATTAGCATTTCAGGCTTCACATGAAGATCATTTCCTTCAATCGTCAAAAAAGACTAGGGCCTTCCACAACCACTAAAGGCACAGTCTTGCAACTCTTTCCAGATTAATTAGCATAATATTGAGCAGCCAAGAAAGCTGAGACGCACGTGTTCTCTAGGACAGCTCAGTTACTTGAGAGCAAGAGATAACATCAAATTTATGAGTAATGAGCCTTTAGAGTTGCCGGTCCCCCGAGGTCTGAGTTCTCGTTAGTAAGGAGATAGAAGACCCGGTTTTTTGCAAGAAGTCGGTAACACTGTGGGAACACAGAGAGATCCTAGGAGAATTATTTCCACACTCAGAAGACAAGCTTCTTATCTTTTAATTTCAAGTCTCAGAATTTGGCAAAAGCCTTCTAAGAACATTAAAACATTAACAAGACTATAAATTTTCCCAGATTAGCTCTTCTCTCCCAGATTAGCTCTTGTTGGGGTTATTTTTACATGCAACACAAACAAAACCAAATTATTTTGGAATAGTTTGCTTTCTCTGTCCAAGATGTTATCGCTCTGTGTTTCTAACGATTGGTTTCCATATCAAGCAAGGATAACCTGGCAACACTTTTATAATGTTATTTTTAAATGCATTTCCATTTTAGTTACCCTAACTCTTTTCTGTGAGTATCCTCGTACAAAAAGTCGAAAAAAAAAATTCTAAAACTTTAGCGTTGGAAGTATTTCAGTCCAACTTACTTCACTTATAAAGGAGAAAACTGAAGCCGTCAGAAGTTTAATGGCATATCTGAAATCAAAACAGCATAAAAATAAAGTCAGCTACCACTAATCACTAGGAATAGCGTGAACCATCTGTTCTCGCTAAACATCGCTCCAGCCACACTGTAAGATCCCTGGTGGCGTCACGGTTTAGACACGTGACTGTTAATGGAAAGATGAGTAGCTCAAATTCACCAGCTGCTCCTTGGGAGAAAGGTGAATCATCCTGTCTCAGTAAAAGATTCTGTCATTGCCACCGAGTCAGGTCTGACCCTCCTCTTTTCTGAGACTAAATCTCACAAGAAGAATTACTCCTTTTTTCTCCCATGGAGCAGATGGTGGATTAGAACCGCCAGAGAGCCTTCACCTTTACGTTAGCAGTGTAATTCCAGGCAACCTCCTCCCATGCTCTGAAAACTTGCCAGAAGGTCAGCTAATCCCTCCTGCACTGCGCCACCAGAGCTCACTTCCGCAAATGATGGCAGCCTTGGAAACCCTACGGTCAGTTCTCCTCTGCCCTGAGGGGTAACTGTCACTTAAAATCAACCCGGCTGCAGTGAATTAGGGGTTTTATTTACCCTCTGTTTGGGAAATCTACAAATGCCCCCCATGACTCCATTCACTAGACTTGTTTTTCTCATTTCTTTCTGTAACGCAAGTTGACCCTTCCCCTTATTGCTTTTAGCCATGCTTGCCGAACTAGGTATAGATGAAGCAGGTGATGGTCTTTAAGACTGAACATTGTGTTTGTTGGCATTTCCCGTCAGTCAGTCCGTGTAATCTTTAACCTAACTACGTATTGGTGGTTGTCGGTATAAAACAGTTACTTCTCCCGCAACCCATAGTATAATATTCTAATCCAGTCTGCAGGGTCTTGGTAGTACTGCTTCCCCTGGTCACTAAATTGTCCTTTGGCTCTATGAGGAGAATTGTGGCGTCAGGACTGGTGGAAGATCTATCAACAATCTGCGTTATGCAGATTACACAACCCTGCTGGCTGAAACTGAGGAGGACCTGAAACGCTTGCTGCAGAGGGTCAAGGACTGCAGCCTCCAATATGGATTGAGGCTCAATATCAAGAAGACAAAGATTCTCACCACTGGA
>NW_006399797.1:12862514-12865234 GCF_000299155.1 Elephantulus edwardii | reverse complement strand
TTGGGTAATGAGGGGCAAGTATGTCAGAGACAATGAGGTTGGCTCGAGATAGAGCAGGGTTTACAGCTGTTTACACAGGGTTTATATGAGTTGGAAGCGACTCGATGGCACATAACAACAATAATAAGCTGAAGCTAATATTATAAGAGGTATGTCTTGGAGAAAGTACGACCACAGTGTTCCTTGGAGGCAAAGATGTCCAAATATAGTTTGGACATGTTAGGAGAGGCTATTCCTTGGAAAAGAACATCATGCTTGGAAAGATTGAAGATTAGTGAAGGACAAGAAGACACCCAAAGAGATGGGTTAACTCTGTGACTGAGCAGTGCACTCGAATGTGGATGGCGCAGGATAGGACAGAGTTCAGATCTGTTGTTTATAGGGTCACTAGAACCTATATTTGACAGTACTTAACACCAATGTCTTTTAATCTGTCTTTTGGGTCAGTTCTTCCATCTGTTGAGGGGCCTTTTTTTTCTGGGAAATGAACCCCTCCCTATCATCCTTTCAGGAAGCTTCTAGCTTACACAAGTCACCTACATCCCAAAGCAGCCTGGGCTGCTGATTTTCTTTCTGAATACTATTATGTGTGTTCATAAAGAAGAAAATATAGAATGGACAATTAAGGATTTCAGCACTGGAAGGGCCCTTTCTCTTGTAAGTCAGAAAGATGATCTTCTGAAGATATTTCATGACCTTGTTTCAGAGAACAGCAGGTTTAAAACACCAGATTGAAATATATGACTTTTTCTACCTTTTACGCAGCTTCTTTTGAGGTTTTACACTGTCAAAAGTTCTGTAAGGAACAACTGACTGAAAGATACTATTTCTATTGCTATAATTCCAACTACTCCATCTGGATTTGTCATCTCAAACTACTTCAAGACAAGGAAAACGTGATGAGCAAATAAAAACAAAAAACCTCTGATACCTTCAGTGAAGCCCTCTCCTTCCCTCTGCTCTGCTTATTTGCTGTGTAGTTCATATGACATTGTACATAGTAAAGCATATGAGATACAGTTAAGCACCCCATGCACCAGAAAGTACATTTTCCAAAGTTGATAGCCAGGAGAAGGGTTAATCTTTGTTACTGCCATATATAGATTTTCTTTTTAAAATTTTATCTGAGTGAAAGTTTACAAATTATATGGGTTTTCATTCAATCATTCCTAGAAATTTTGGATTATAAAATTATTTACAATTTAGTAATGAAATTAATTTATTTCAATGTCTAATCAAATTCTCCAAGGGCTCTGGAGGTGGAGAGTCTGTAGGAAGCTGTGCTGCGAACCCAAAGGCCTTGTGTTTCTGGTGACTTTAATCCACCAGTGGATCCAAGGGAGAGAGACATGCAATCTCCTCCAGTTCAATTTACAGCTTTGGAACTTGCTGAGTGGTCACCTGTGAGTTGGTTCTGACTTTATGGCAAAATGAGGAAGAATCAAGTTCTTACTGTATAGCTTTCTGAGATGGTAATTTTGCTCACACAACATTAACAAAATTTCTGTATCTCAACCTCCCACTGAACACATGGCTGAAGTCAGATGTTCAGTGTTCATAAATGTTTGCCTCATAACCAAATTCTTAATTAAGACTCTCAATTGTGTAGATCACAGAAAATTACAGCTGACATTGAGAAGAAAGGGATTCCAAGAACAATTTAATAATGTTCATGTGAAACCTTGAGTCCCTAGACCAAGAAGCTATTGTCCGAATGGAGCAAGGGAACACTGCATGGTTTAAAATCAGTAAAGTGGTGTGTCAGGATTGTACCCTTTCTCTTTACCTATTTAATCTGTTTACTGAGCATATCATCCAAGAAGATGTATTCTATGAAGAAGGATGTAACGTTAGCATTGAGGGAAGACCCATCAACAGCCTGCATTATACAGATGACATAATCTTGCTTGCCAAAAATGGGAGGTCTTAAAATGCTTCCTGCAGAAGATCAAAGACCACAGCCTTCAGTATGAATAACATCTCAACATCAAGAAAACAAAAATACTCACCACTGGGCCAGTAGATATCATGAAGACAGATAGAGTAAAGATTGAGATTGTCGGATAGTGGCGGAGGCGGAGACAACGTGGTGAGCTGCGGGAGCAGCAGACCTCTTGGAGGAGGGTCACTATGATTATTGATAATTGAGCAGTTAAACAGTTGATGACTGGTCTTCAGTGAAGATCGAGGCTCAACAACAGGAATTCAAGGATTCCCAAGGAGGAATGGGTGAGTCCTGCAGCTCCCAGCCCCCTCCTGCCGAGCACCACCCACCGCCGCCTCCACAGCTCCATGAGGCTACCGCTGCCAGAACCCAGGGATTCCCTCACCCAAGATGGATGGTTTGCTCCCTTTCCTATAGGTAACCCTAACACTGAGTTTTACTCCAGACCTGACCCTGAACCCAGTGCCAGTGACAAAAAGGAAATACAACTGACAGCTAAGGAAGCAAAGGAGGATGGATCCTCTAGGTTCAACCAGCCAGCCCCACTGGACCCACCTCAGAAAACACTTTGCAGTCCAGAGGGGAGCAAATGTCAGGAAAACATCTTCTAACAGAACAAGAAGGCAAGCAGCTTTAACCTAAGACCACCAGTAAGGTGATAAAGTGTCCTCCCCTTCCCTCTTCACATCTACGGCCCTGTTCAGCATAAAGAAGCCAGAGAGCCTGCATCCAGTTCCCAAATCAATAAGACAGTTGGTTTAATCACCATTGGAGT
>NW_006399797.1:12860851-12862414 GCF_000299155.1 Elephantulus edwardii | reverse complement strand
GTTCTGTTAAATTTTGCTATTCTGACTGGGGTGAGATGATATCTCATAGTTGTTTTGATTTGCATCTCTCTTAGAGCTAGGGATTTTGAACATTACTTCATGTGTTTGTTTGCCATCTGAATGTCTTCTTTGGTGAAGTGTCTGTTCATACCTGTGCCCATTTTTTACTTGGATTGTTTACCTTTATCTTGTTGTGGTACTCGAGTAATTTTATAAATTCTAGATATAAGTCCTTTATCTGACATGTCAGTTGGATTTCTCTACAGTGACAAAGAGAATACAAAGCTGGCGCTAAGAAAAACAATACCTTTCACAATAGCTAATCACAAGATTAAATATTTGGCAGTAAATCTAACCAGAAGCACAAAGGATCTATTCAAAGAAAATTACAAAACATTACTACAAGAAACAAAAAGAGAGCATGTGAAGTGGAAGTATATTCCTTGCTCATGGATAGAAAGAATCAATATTGTGAAAATGGCAGTACTACCAAAGGCAATTTACACATTCAATGCAATCCCAATACAAATACCAATCCTATTCTTCAACGAAATGGAAAAGGTAATCTCCAGTTTCATTTGGAATGGAAAGTAGCCCTGAATAAGCAAAGCACTCCTTAAAAATAGAAAAAAGGTAGGAGGCATCTCTCTCCCTGATTTCAAATCCTACTACACTGCGGTGGTGGTTAAGACAGCATGGTACTGGTACAATGACAGACACATAGATCAATGGAATATAATTGAGAATCCAGAAATTAGCTCATCTACCTGTAATCAACTGATTTTTTACAAGGAGATGAAATCAGTTAGGTGGGGAAATGACAGCCTTTTTAACAAATGATGTTGGCAAAATTGGAAAACTCTGCAGAAAATGCAAATAACATCCACACTCCACTTTATATACAAAACCCAACTCAAGGTGGATCATGCACCTAAGACTAAAACCAAGGACTATAAATTTCATTAAAGAAAAGTTTGGAAGAACTCTAGTAGTACTAATCCACAACATAAACAGTCTTCCAAGTATCCTGAAAAATCTACAACCAGGAGAAGATAAAATAGATGAATGGGATTTTCTAAGACTCAAATCCCTACGCACATCCAATAACTTCTCCAGCAGGGTAAAAAGGGTAGCCACAGACTGAGAAAAAGTTTTTGGTAATAAAATGCTATTTTTAAGAAGCTCATGGCCCACTGGCAAGAAGCTGTGCTGCAATCCCCAAGACACACGCGAGGTTCAAGGCCTTTCCCCTTCCTGGGGAAAGGATGGGCAATCTCCTCCTTGCGATTAACTGCCTCAGAAAACCTGCCAGAGTGTCAGCTGTGGGTCGGTTCTGACTTGACGATACACAACAACAACAAATAAGCTATTTTAAGAAAAATTCTAAAGCTATGGTAAAGGGGATGCATTCTTTCCTTAAAAGAAGAAAGGAAAAGGGAAAGTCAGTGTTATCTTGGAGGAAACAGAGTAAATACACTATTTCCAGAATAAGTTGCTTTCCTAACATTGAGATAGTCAAATACTTGTCTTAATATAGGTTTGTTTGTTGCTGTCATCTTTTTT
>NW_006399797.1:12853262-12860751 GCF_000299155.1 Elephantulus edwardii | reverse complement strand
CTTCACATCTACGGCCCTGTTCAGCATAAAGAAGCCAGAGAGCCTGCATCCAGTTCCCAAATCAATAAGACAGTTGGTTTAATCACCATTGGAGTATGCTCACCATTCCCCTGTAGCATCTGGTCCCCACTGGATCCTTTTCATTTCCTTCACCCACTCCCCCCTCCAACTAAATTGTGCAGCTCTGCAACTGTACCCCTGCAATTTTCATCCCTGCCTTCTGCCCCCACGCCTCACCTCCTTGTACCCCCAAAATGTTTTTCCCAATAAAATTTAAAAAAAAGATTGAGATTGTGAACAATTTCATCTTACTTGGGTCCACAATCAACAACCGGGGTAACAGCAGTCAAAAAATCAAAAGACATGTTGTATTCAGAAAGTCTACCGTCAAGGACCTCTCCAAGTGCTGAAGAACAACAATATCAGTGTAAAGATTAAGGTGCACATGATCCAAGCATGGTCTTTTCAATTGCTAGCTAGGCATGAAAAAGTTGGACAGTAACTAGGGATGACATAAGAGTAATGGATGCCTTTGAGAATGGTATTAGAGTACTGAATACCCCATGGACTACCAAAAGAACAAATCTGTCTTGGAGAAAGTGTAACTAAGGTGTTCCTTGGAGGCAATGATGCTGAAACATCAACTCACATACTTTAGGCATGTTGTAAGGAGGGCCAGTCATCATATTTTAAAGGTGGAGGATCAGCCTAAGAGAGAAAGACATGCAACAAAATGGATTGATACAGTGACGATAATAACAGACTCAAGTATATTAGAGATGCTGACGATGGCACAAGATAGGACCAGGTTCAAATCCATTGTTCATAGGTCAATATGAGTAGTGGTTGATCTGATGACACATAATAAAAAAAATAAACAAACAACAACAACAAAAAATAATCTATCCAGTCCTCCATTTCTTTCATTTTCCTGACTTGCCTTGACTATTCTAACAGTTTAGAATACCTTTCTGTTAATCTGCCAGTTACTTGTCATTGGAACAGTTGCATCATTCCTGTTAAATCATAACCATATCTTAAACTCATTTATATTGAATAAGAGCAGACTCACAGCTGACCCTCCGGCAGGCTTTCTGAGGTTGTAAATCACACAGGAAGAGACTGCCTATCTTTAACTCTTGGAGCTGCTGGTAGACTAGAAAAGGCTGCCTTCAGGCAGTAGTGAAACTCCCTACCAACATGTCACAACTAGTTAAGCACTTAACTCCTAACCAAAAAGTTTGTACTTTGAATCCACCCAGATGCAACTTGGAAGGAAGATGAAGTGAAGTCCTATTCTGAAACATATTGAGTTGCAAACAACTTGGCAACAACTGGTTTAGCTTAGTTTCTGACACATTTGACCTACATATATATATATAAGATTTTGATCCTAACAATTTAGCAATTATTGTTAAAGTGCCTGAAGTGTCTCATCAAAATAAAAAAGTCATGCTCTAATCCATCAGTCCAAATAAACTGACTGTTTTGTTTTGTTTCAAGGATTCAAACTAGCTCTTCTCAGTTCAACCATGACCAATGAAGTGAAAACAGGACAGACTGGAATTTTTACAATGTGAGTGCCTGGAAAGATAATTGGAACAGGGGAAATTGCAGGTTGTTACTCTGCTAGAAACTTAATGTCTCTCTTCAAAAAAAGGACAGTATGCACCTGGTATAGTAACCAAATCTCTAGCCAAGCAAAGTCATAAACTCAAAAATGCCTGCTCCATGGTGGTGGCCAACAGTGACTTGCTGAATCCATGCGCCACTCCATGGTCCTGGCAATGACCCTGCTCAGGTTCCTGAAGAGGATCCCTATGTCTATTCTGAGTTTCCCACTGCAGGGTTTCAGCATATCTTTGTTCATGTTCTGTTTATCATTCGGCAAATCCAGTCTTTCTCAGTTTCATTTTGCCAGTCACGACTTAACCAAGAACATATTCAAAGTTCTGAGGTTTTCTTTTGTTTGCTTTGGAAGTTAGGGGAGGGAGTTGACAGTATTTTCTGGGTGGGGGGGGAGAGACAAAAACCCAAACAACTTTGATTCTTATATATAATGATCCAAATGCTGGAGAACCTATATAATAGACTTTACATGATAAGTTATATAGTGTGATGGATGAGTTGCTATGTTACCTCTATCCTATGTCTAAATACAGAAAGAGATTGGCTGAAAAGTAGAAAAGGGAGAACCAGATGGGACATACTCAGCATAAATAAACTGGTAGGTCCCTGAAACAGAGAAAGAGCATTCTACCAGACAAGCAGTTTTTGGGTAAAAGGAGGTGGAAGGACTCCTGAAATGCAGTGGCAAATCTAGGAAACCAGAAGGTATCCCAGAACAGAAGGAGCAGAGTCCAGCTTTCTCATAGTTTTGTTAGAGGACTGCAGGTTCTTCACACTCCCTGGCAGCAACAGATGAGAAAGATGCCTCTCCTATTGATCTTGAAGGAAGTCTCACAAAGTCCGGACTCTGTATTCCCAAAAGTCCTGAGAAGCATACAGTGTGCCTGAGTCTAAAACCTGTTGTAAACAAACTAAAAAAAAAAAAAAAGCTATCAGTTATTATATACAATAATTGACAACACAACCACACAAGTGCTCTTTGGAAAGACTGCTTAACTCCTATATCCCATCCATCCTTCATGTTCATCTAACCTAAAATTTACCACACTTTATTTTCTTGCTTTTCCAGTTGGTGGCTGCATGTGCTTTGAAAGGTGCCCCATTAGCCAAGGCACAGCTGGCTGGTACACCAAGTGGTCTCCAGGGACAACAGTGTAGCATACGTCTTGTGTCACAAGTCAATGCCAGGATGTTCTCCTAGAAGTTTGCCTAATTCAAGAGTCCTTGAAGGGAAAGTGCTGCTTATTTTGTGTCAGGCAAGTGTCAGAAGAAGAGAGATGGAGTACAGGTGATTGCCCTTCAGATTTCTTCTAGGGTACATGTCTCTCACACATAATTAAGATATGAGCACAACAGACGTAGGAAGAATATAAGAGGATGATGAGGTCCATGTTGGTTGTGAAGAATCCAGAACAAAAGGGTAAACTAAAAGGGACACCAGGACAGAAGTGTAAGTTTGGAATGATTCAGGCAAGCTCAAACATGAGTTACCTAAATTTCAATGCTACCAGGTGCTCTTTGGTCATTTAATCCCTTTTTCTTTTGCATATACAGTTCTTCTGGGTAGAATATATTCCCTCTACAACATGTTTCAAACTTATCTTTTCAGACTTCCAAAAGAGGAAAACTCCAAAGTTGTTAATGAGTTGAGTTGGGCTTATAGCAGCCCTACATTGGATTTCCAAGGCTTTAAACCTTTATGGGAAGAGACTATGCATCCATTTTCTCAGGAGAAGCTTCTGGATTTGAAACACCAACCTATTGGTTAGCAGTATGATGTATTAGGAACTACACCACCAGTCTTAGCCTTCTGGAAAGCATCTTACTCCTCCAGACTGAGTTAAATGCCTATGTATGTTGTTGTTAGGTCCCTTTGAGTCAAGTATAGCAACCCTATGGAGAACAGATCTGAACTCTGTCATATACTGTACCTTTCTTATCATCTCTGACAGTCCATTGTTGCAGTCACTGTATCAATCCATCTCATTAAAGGTCTTTCTTTCACTCACCCTCCAGGTTTCCAAATATGATGACTCTTTCCAAGGAATAGTCTCTCCACACGTGTCCAAATTATGAGAGATGGGACTTTGCCATCTTTGCCTCTAAGGAGCACTCTGGCTACACTCTCACCAAGACATATCTGTTTGTTCTAGCAGTCCCTGGGATACTCAGTACTCTTCTCCAGCATCACAGATCAAAGGCATCCATTCTTCTGTCATACTTACTTGTTGTCCACCTCTCAGATGTTTGTAGGTAATTGAAAAGACCATGGCTTGAACCTGGCACACCATTTTTCTTCAGGCTGACACCATTGCTCTTAATATTTTGAAGAGATCCTTGACAGTGGACTTGCCCAAATAAATGTTTCCTGATCTCCTAACTGCTTAGTGCTAAGGGTACTGATTATTGATCCAAGCAAAATAAAATTGTTATTATTCTACCGTAGGTTGAATGTTGTTATTATGGGTTGTCGAGTTAGAACAGACTTTCAGCTGACCATCCAGTGGATTTTCAGAAACTGCAAATCACATGAGAAGAGATTTTCTTTGTTTTGTGGAGTAAGCTGGTGCCTTTGGGTTGGCAGCACAGCTCCTTACTAGAGTTTCCTAATAAATTAAATAGTGGTCTCCAAAAAGATATACTGACATTCTGACCCCAGAACCTTCGTGTGATCTTATATTAAAGGAGGAGAGATGTGCCTTTGTAGATGTAACTAAGAATTTTGAGATGATGAGATGATCCTTGATTGTTTGTTGCTTTGTGCTGTCAAGTCGACTATGACTCATGGTGACCCTGTGAACTATTGATGAACTCTACCCTATCTTGTGCCATCCTCATCATGGTTGATATACTTGAGCTTCTTGTTACAGTCACTTTGTTAATCCATCTTGTTAAGGGTCTTCCTCATTTACACAGACCCTCCAATTTTCCAAGCATGACATCATAAGATGTACATCTTATTAAGAGAAAGGTCACTCTCAACCTCATTCCTGTTGAGTGGCAACCTTGCTTGCAGGAAGTTAAGGAGCACCTGAGACTCTCGATACAGAAGACTGAAGACTACAGCCTTCAATATATATTACATCACAACATCAAAAAGACAAATCTTCACCACTGGACCAATAAGCAGCATCATGATAGATGGAGAAAAGACTTAAATTGTCAATGACTTCTTATTTATTTCCACAAGCAACATTCTTGATACCAGCAGTCAGGAGATGCTTAGACAAGTCCATTGTCATGGACCTCCACAAAGTACTGAGGAGCAAAGATGATAATTTGAAGACTAAGATGAGCTTCATTCGGGCCATGCTCTTTTTTATCATTTGATATTTATCTGGGAGCTGGACAATGAATAAGGATGACAGAAGAGTTAATGCCTTTGAGTTGTGTATATCCCCTGAACTGCCAAAAGAACAAACAGATATGTCTTAGGAAAAGTGCAGCCAGAATGCTCCTTGGAAGCAAGAATGGTGAAGTTAGTCTCTCATACTTTACACATGTTGCTAGGAGAGACTATTTCTTGGAAAGGGACATCATACTTGTAAGGGTGGAGGGTCAGTGAAAGAGGTGGAAATTCTCAATGAATTGGAATGGCACAGTGACTGCAGCAACAGGTTCAAGTGTGTCAGAGATGATGAGGATGGAGCAAGATAGGACAGAATTCAGATCTGTTGTTCATGGGGATGTTATAAGTCATACTCAACGGCAACTGAAAACAATAGCAACATTGGAGATGAGTTATTTTTTTAAATTCAATTCCTTCCTATGCATTGCAAAGTTAGGTCATGAAAAAAAGATGTCAGAAGAAGTTCTTTGCCTTTGAGTTGTGGTATTGCAGAAAAGTACTGAATACCGATGACTGCCAAAAGAACAAACAAGTTTGTCTTGGAGAAAGTGCAATCAGGGTGTTTCTTTGAGACAAAGATGTTGATACTTCATTTCATTTACTTTAGACTTGTCATCAGGAGGAATCATTCCTTGGAGAACGACATCACATTTGGAAAGGTGGAGGGTCAGAGAAAGAAAGGAAGACAGAACAAGATAGATTGACACAACCACCATAACAACAAGCTTGAGCTTGTGGGATATCATGAGGTTGTCACAGGGTACAGCAAGGTTCAGATCCATGATTTATAGGGTTGTTATGACTGAAAGTCAAGTTAATGGCTCTTAACAGCAACAAAATTGTAGACAACAGAAGCTCTGGTGACCTTGTCTGGAGGGAGTTATGTTGCTAACCCAAAGATTGACCCTACAGCAGTTTGAACCCACCAGTGACTTCACAGGAGAAACATAAGCAATTTCCTTTGAAATCCAAGAGAAGGTCAGCTATGAGTTGTTTGTAAGTCCAGAGCAATGAAAGAGAAGAATTGCAGAAGATGCTTTGACTTAACAGTCTATGAAGAATAATTTTGTACTTGACATATTGCTCATTTTCATTTTCTTGTGCTGCTATATTGAAAAGTTAAGCATTAACTGCTAATATATATATATATATGTTCCAGATATCATTGAAAAGAAACAAACAAACATCAACTTCACAAACAGTGGAAATGTTATTAGTTTCACATCAAAGTAATCAGGGACTTCACAAAAAAAATTCATTAAGTTAATTTCAATAATGGTTCCTTTTTTCAAGTAATCCAGACAATTCAAGTAAATTATTTGCAAGTTCATTCTGTCAAATATGAAACATCTGCTATCATTTTGAATGCTATTAGAAATACAGTTATAAAGTTTAGCACTGAAGTTTATAGTAATAATGTAATTGCATATAACAAACATTGTGGCAAAACAAATATACTATTAAGAAACCTATGGAGCAGCAAAATAATTTGCGTATGATATACAAATCCATCTAAAATAAGTACAGTGCTCTTCCAGTCTAAATAGAACTACACACACACACACACACACACACACACACACACACACACACACAGAGAAATTAAAATAGCTAAATTATATACAACCAGGAGAGGATAAAATAGATTAATGTGACCTTCTAAGAATCAAATCCCTATGCACATCCAACTTCTTTAACAGGGTGAAAAGGGAAGCCACAGACTGTGACTAACATGTAATAACATGGCAATAACATGTCAGATAAGGGACTTGAACCTAGAATTTATAAAATACTCAAGCACCACAACAAGATAAAGGTAAACAATCCAATTTAAAAATGGGCACAGGTATGAACAGACACTTCACCAAAGAAAACATTCAGATGGTAAACACATGAAGAAGTGTTCAAAATCCTTAGCTCTAAGAGAGATGCAAATAAACACAACTATGAGATATCATCTCACCCCAGTCAGAATAGCAAAATTTAACAGAACAGGAAGCAACAAATGCTGGCAAGGTTGTGGAAAAACTGGAACCCTTATTCACTGTTGCTGGAAGTGTAAAATGGTGCAGGCTATATGGCGCTTTCTCAAAAAGTTGCAATTAGATATACCATTTGACCCAGCAATTCCACTACTGGGAATATACCCCAAAGAAAACATAACTGCCACCCAGATATATGCACACCCATGGCTTTGTTCACAATACAACGAATGGATAGAGAAACTGTGGTATATTCACACAATGGAATACTATGCTGTGTTGAAAAATAAGGAACTCATGCAATATTATTCAAAATGGGTGCCCTGGAGGACATTATGCTGAGTAAAATACTCAGTCACAAAAGGACAAATACTGCATAATGCCATTGTTGTAAAATGGGACTGACATTGGGGTAGGAGGGAGACTGAGAAAGAGGGAATGAATAATGTATACTGCATAGAAACAGATGAGGAAGAAAACTGTTTAAAAAGGATATGTAATTAGGTATTATTGTCATGACTGCAGTCCA
>NW_006399797.1:12837033-12849458 GCF_000299155.1 Elephantulus edwardii | reverse complement strand
AGACAGAGCCTCAAAATACCAGCCTCCAAGGAGAAATCCTCTCCAAGACAGAACTATTTGTTTTCTTGAGGGTCCATGGTATAATTAAGACTCTTCTCCAGCACCACAATGCAAAGGCATCAATTCTTCTGTCATCCTTAAATACTGTCCAGCCCTCTGAAGCATAGCAAGTAATTGCAAAGACCGTCGACTGGAACTGACATAGTGGTTTCTCAGTTCAATACTCTGGAAAGCAGATTTGCCTAATGTAATTCGTCTTTTGATTTCCTGACTGCTGATGCCAAGAGTATTGATTATAGAGGCAAGCAAGCTTTAACTGTTAACAAACTCAGGCTCTTCTCCTTCCATCATGGTGCTGCCAATTGCCCCAGTGGAGAGAATCTTTATTTTCTTGATGTTCAACTTCAACCTATATTGAAGACTGCAGTTCCTGACCTTCTGCAGCAAGTGCTTCAGGGTTGCCTCAGTTTCAGCAAGCAAGGTTGTGTTATCTGCATAATGTAGGTTGTTGATGAGTCTTCCTCCAATCCTGATTCCTCCTCATAAAGCCTAGCCTCCCGAATGATCTGCTCTGCATATAGCTTGAAATGGTATTGGATACAGGATGCATCCCTGATGCACTCTCTTCCTGATACTGAACCATGCAATATTTCCCTGCTCTGTTCTGAGAGTCAACAATAATATAAAACCAGCTTGTTGGTCAATAACAAAATAGTTTAAAATTGCTAATACTTTTAGCCTTTCTATTCTTCAAAATGTCTCAGGTCAGTTAATAAATTGTATTCTCATCTGAACTCGTCTAACACAGTGACAGCCCCCACTGGGCTCTAGTGTATCAGGAAGTGTGAGGCTGGGACAGGATAGGACAGGGTTCAGATTTGTTGTTCATAGGGTTGCTATGGATCATACTCGACTTGATGGCACCTAAAAGCAACAACATCTGAACTCAGTTGAAGTTCTGGTTGTATAGCAACATATGAAGGAAGGTGAACAAGGGTAAGAAGACCTAATTACACCCTAACAGTCTGGAGGAGAGAAGGCTAGGGGAGAGTAAGAGAAGACAGAGATCTGTGAAGCCACACTAGCAGAGTCAAACCCCTACCTCCCACTTCATCCAGCTCAGTTTATGTCTTACATATTGGATTTCCATGCTAGGTTGAATTTAAAGAAAGGGTTTTATAACTAAAAAGAAACTTGAAAACCCTGCTATAGGCAATGGAGAAACAGGGAAGAATTTTAAGTAGAAGAATAATATAATCAGGTTTGCCTTTTTAAAAGTCAGCTGTGACTAGAAGAAAAATCTAAATTCCTTTAAAAAGGCCAGACTTACTGGACTGACAAAGACTAGAACCCCAAGACTATCACCCTAAGATATTCCAAAATCTTTGAACAGAAGTTATTCCAGAGGTCAACTTCCAGTCAAGATGGACTTATAAATAAACAGAGACACCTATGAGTAATACTCTTTCTTAAGCAGTCAGCTAGATAAGACCGAAAAGTCAAAGTTCACAAGCAAGGAGGCACAAAGAAGCTAGATCAATGGAAACAAAATGAACAGAATGAAAACTGAGAATGTTGACACACTGTGAAAACTGTAACAAATATCGTTGAATAATTTGTATAAAAATTGTTAAATGAGGACCTATTTTGCTTTCACCAAAAGACTTAATAAAAAATTTTCACCTAAGACATAATAAATATTTTTAAAATAGGATTTAAAGCAGCTGGAGGGCATTAGAGTAAAACTAAAAAGATTCAGTGAAGTTTAGTAAACCCTATAAATAGTTAAAGTTTGAGTTTTGTGAAGTAATGTGGGAAAGTCAGCAGGAGAGAAGAAGGACTTAAGAAAAAGAAATACCTTGTTAAAACAGGTATGGCACGTGTGTAGAGAACTTTACTAAAATTTACTGTCTTCTTAGCTGCCATCTTTTACTAAAGAACAAAAAAATCTTATTTCTAAGCCATTTATTTGAAGATGTAGGCACTGAATTCTGATTAGAATTCCAAGAAATGTTCTCTAAACACCTGATTTTATTTCAATTATAAATAAACAAGAACTGTATTACATTATATACTTTTTCCTCCCATAGCTATTGGATGCTCGGAATGAAATTAAATGCATAATTATTTTAGGTATTTGCATACAAATTTTTATTATTCTAATCTGTTTCTTCGTTTTGCTTAAAGTGCCACTTCAAAAAAGAAAAGAAAATGTCACTTCAAATTTCTTTTGGAATTACTAAATCTAAGCTTTAAATAATAACTATATAACTAACTATATTGGCAGCAAACACAGAAGGCTTCTATGTTCCAGACAGTGTTCTAAACTCTTTACATACCTCATTGAATTGAAACCAAAACTAAGTATGAAAACATTTCTGCTTTGGAAATCAAGTGTATTTATAAAAATATATGACATCTGTTTCATTTACCAAAAGTATAATTCATCATTTCTGTGTTTTAAATCCAACAAAACACTGAAAAAACAATGTAAAAAATAATTTAGCTCTAGTGAATTAATCATCAAATCACTAGGACAGTTCATCACTTTGTATCTCTATTGTCTCGTATATAAAACAAATATATAAATAAAGGTACTTTTTTGGAGAGGGTTGTTTGTTTCTGTTTTGGTATTGAGTTTTCTAATTCTTTTTTGATTGTTTTTTTAAAATATATTTTCTATTAGTTTGCATACAATCATTCATATACATTCTTTTTCATGTATATGCATTGTGTTTTATATAATCTTGCATTTACATTTAATTTTTAACATTTTTAAACATATATAATTTTCTCAGCATATTCTTCCCAATTAATTTTTCCCATTCATTCATTGTTGCACATTTTCCTCCATGCCCACCCCTCCCTCCAGTTTACTGTTCTCTTTGAAAAGAAAAAAAAACCTCTTTAATTGCTATACACTCTCCACCCCCGCCCCCAAGTCCACAGTCTACTATATTGGGTTTGTTTGTTGTTTTTTTCTAGAATCTTGTCATGAAAATAATATCTAATTCTTTATCCCTTTTAAACATTTCTTTCCTTCATCTGTTTCAATGCAGTATATATTATTAATCCCCTCTTTTCTTAGGTTCCCCCCAACCCCAATGTCAATCCCATTTTACAACAGTGGCATTGTGCAGTATTTGTCCTTTTGTGACTGAGATATTTCACTCAGCATAATGTCCTCCAGGGTCACCCATTTGGTTTTTGTTTTGTTTTGGGGGTGTGTGTGTGTGTGTGTGTGTGTGTGTGTGTGTGTTTTAAATTTTAATGAAAGTTCACAGAGACTTTGGATTGCCAATCATTCATTGTTACACACTTTCCTCCCTGCCCACCACTCACCCCCAAGTTCACTTTTTCTTTGAAAAGTTAAAAAAAATTTTCTCATTGTTATAAAATCCCCCTGCCCCTCGCTCCCCCCCATCTACTTCACTATGCAGCTTTCATTCTGAACTTTTGTCATGACAATAATACCTAATCATATATTCCTTTTAAACAGTTCTCTCCCTCATCTGTTTGAATGCAGTATACTTTATTTGTCCCCTCTTTTGTCAGTCTTCTCCCAACCCCAATGTCAGTCCCATTTTACAACAGTGGCACTATGCAATATTTGCTCTTTTGTGACTGAGATAGTTCAGCATAACATCCTCCAGGGTCACCCATTTTGTGTAATATATCATGAGTTCCTTGTTTTTCAATGCAGCATAGTATTCCATTGTGTGAATATACCATAGCTTCTCTAACCATTCGTTTGTTGATGGGAGCTTGGGTTGTTTCCAGCTCTTTGCTATTGTGAACAAAACAGCAATAAACATTGGTGTGCATATATCTGCTTGGGTGACATTTATGGTCTCATTAGGGCATATTCCCAGAAGTGGAACTGCTGGGTCAAATGGTATTTCTTTTTCCAGCTTTTTGAGAAAGCGCCATTCAGCCTTTCATAGTGGTTACACCATTTTACACTCTCACCAACAATGAATAAAGGTTCCAGTTTCTCCACAACCTCGCCAGCATTTGTTGTTTGTTGCTCTATTGAATTTTGCTATTCTTACTGGAATGAGTCATCTGCATAACACAAGTTGTTGATAAGTCTCCCTCCAATCCTGACGCAACACTCCTCTTCATAAAGCCCAGTTTCATAGATTATCTGCTCAGCATATAGATTGTATAGGTATAAAGAAAGACTTTAAATGAGTTACTGTAAAAAAGGTTATTAAGGGTGGACAATGAGAAAACATTTCATATGCAGAGATGTTAAACTGTTTCTACTCATGCTGATAAAATTGTAAACAAGGGGACAAGTCGAAACAGACCACTACTGACCCTCAGCCAGGTTTTGTAAATCGTGCAGAAAATTGCCCATTTTTCTCCCAAGGAGCAGCAGTTGGGTTTGAACAATGTGCCTTTGGGATTTCAGGGCAGTTTCTGAGGAGTAGGTCATTAGATCTTCCTTCTCTGGGACCTGCACTTTCCTTCTCTGTCACTCTTTTCTCATCTTCCTCTCTAACTTCTCTGTTCCTTTCATTTGTACCCTTCTTTTAACTGAAATGCACTTCCTCCTCTAGTTCTCTCTTCCTTTCTTCAGCCTTTCTCTCATATGTCACCTTATCAGACAGGCCTTCTCTCAAGAGCATAGAGAAAATAGCACTGGCTATCTGCTTCCTGCTTTGCTTTTCTACTTAGAACTGTCACTTCCTGGCATGTTATATAGCTTCCAATCTGTAATTATCTTCTTCCTGGGCACCATTGAATACACGCCCCTTGAAAGCAGAGAGTTGTTGGGCTCACTTCCGTGTCCACACTATCGGTAATAGTGCCAAGTGCTTCCCTTAGTAAGAGTGCTGATTTAATGAATATTCAAAGCTGCTGCTCTTTTTCATTTCAAACTGTTTTCAGTGTCATTTGCTTACAAACAGCAAATAGGCGCTGTGGTCATAAATCTGTGTAACCCCCGTCCAAGACGAATGGGAACAAGATGAGCTCATAAGGAAATAATTGTCCTTCAAAACTTCAAAAACTTTCAAACCAGATAGTCAAGAATATAGAGAGCGAAGAGTTCAAAGACAGACTGTTCCCAAACAGAGAAACCTGCCAGATGGTAATAACAGCTCTAGACTTATAATTAATTTCAAAAGGCTAGCTGGACAATTAAGCTTGAGGTTGGAACTAGATTTAAAATATTTTTAATGCAGTATCACAAGTAGTAAAAGGAGGAGCAAGTTTTGGTTGCTTATAAGAAATATAAAGTGCTAACAAGTAAGGCTCAGTTTAAAGACTAAATTGTTTCTCGTGCAAGCCATGGTATTTTCAATTATTTCATATGCATCTTTTTTTTTATCCATTCATTCTTGCAAATCTTCTTCCCTTTCTTCCCTTTCCCCAAGTCCACTTTGCAATACATCTCTTGTTTCAGATTGTTGTCTTACCAATAAGACCTAATCATATATTCCATTGGACTGTTCTTCCCCTCATCTGTTCCAAGGCAGTGTTCATTATCTATCCACTCTTTTCCTAGTCTAGACCTCCATGTCAGCCCAATTTTATAACAGTGGTGCTATGCAGTAATTGTCCTTTTGTGACTGAGATTTTCACTTAGCATAGTGTCCTACCTCATGCTGTGTAATGTTTTACAAGTTCATTGTTTTTCAATGCTTCCTAATAATCAGTTGTGAGAATGTACCGTAGTTTTTCTCGCCATTCTTTTGATGGGCACTTGGGTTGCTTTCATCTCTTTTTTATTGTGAATAATGCAGCAATAAACATGGATGTGCATATATGAATCTTAAAGTTGGACAATGAATAAGGAAGGCCAGAGAAAAACTGATGCCTTTGAATTGTGGTGTTGGCTCAGAGTATTGTCAATGTATTGTCAAAAGAACTAACAAATCTGTCTCGGAGGAAGTGTCACCAAAGTGCTCCTTATAGGTAGGGATGGCAAAACTTCATCTCACATACTTTGGTCATGTTGTAAGGAGGGGCCAGTCCTTGGAAAAAAAGACATCATCCTGGGAATGGTATAGAGTCAATGAAGGAGATGGGGTGAGGGGTTGGTAATGGGGAAGTGTCTTTTATCTTCTCCTTGTCAGATACTGCTCTAAAACTAGGCATCCAAAGAAAGACTGACTAGGAAGAAGGATTGGCCATTCAATTCTGAAATATAATAGGCCTTTGAAACCCCTATGTACAATAGAGCACACTTAGATTGCACTAGCAGATACAGCCGTGGAGGCTGAGCCCTTGTATTGGGAAACACAAAGGAGAGGAACAGTTGCAAGCAGACATTAGTAATTGGAATATCTGTTATATCACTTCTTAAATAGCATTGTATTTTATTATCATTGTTTTGCAAAGCAAATATATTCCAAGAGTTTAGTATTTTGTTGGGTGGCATAAGTTTATTTCTTGTATTTATTTCTAGAGAAAACTTGTTTTCACCATCAATGTCTGCAGTTTCTCCATTTAAAAATGAAACACATTACTGATTAGTCTTTCCAAAGAGGATGAAATACACTTGACCCTTGCTGACTTTCCACACAGTAAAAATTCCTTGCATAATTGACAATTTCCCTTTGACATGAGACAGTGACCATCAAAGAGCAATTTGTACCTCCAAAACTTGAGCTTACCAAAATAGTAACATTACAATAAATAACTGTAATGTTCATTATCTATGCATTGTTTCCCTTCTCGCCCATCATTGCTGTAACAGTGACCTTATGCAATATTTGTCCTTTTATGATTGAGATGTTTTACTCAGCCTAATGTCTTCCAGACTCATCTATGTTGTGCAGTGTTCTGTGAGTTGTTTTCAATGATGTGTAATATTCTGCTGTGTGAATGTGCCACAGTGTCTCTGTCTGTTAATTTGTTGATGGGCAGTTGGGTTTCTTCCATCTCTTTGCTATTGTGAATAACGTTGCAATAAAAGTGGGTGTGCATACATACAGTCATTTGGGTTAAACCTTTTATTTCTTTAGGTCATATTCCCATACCCCAAAAGTGGGATATTTCAGTCAACTGCTATTTTTTTTTTTTTCAACTTCTTGAGGAAACATCAGACTGTCTTCCATAGTGGTTGTACTATGTTGCCACCAGCAATGTATGAGAGTTCCAATCTCTCTACATCCTTGTCAGTATTTAATGTTTGTTGTCCCATTGAACCTTGCTACTCTTGCTGGAGTGAGGTGATATCTCATTATTTTTATTTGCATCTATCTAATAGTGCAGCCTGTCATTTCAGCTTTCTGATGCTTAAAATTGCTTTCGTAGAGGATCTCTTCAAATTACTGAGGAGCAATGACATCATTTTCAATAATAAGGGCACCTGATTCAGGTCATGGTCTTTTCCATCACTTGATATGTTGGTAGAAGCTGGACAATGAATAAGGATGATAGAAGACGAACTTTGAACTGTGGTGTTGGAGAGGAGTTCTGAATCCCATGGACTGCCAAAAGAATAAACAGATATGTCTTTGAGAAAGTGCAGCCAGAGTGCTCCTCAGAGGCAAGGGAATGCTTCATCTCACATACTTTGCGCATGTTGCTAGATAAGACTATTTCTTGGACAGAGACATTATGCTTGAAAAAGCAGAGGGTCGCCAAAAGAGAGGAAGACTCTTGATCAGATGGATTGACACAGTGGCTTCAATGGTCTCGAGTATTTCAGATAGTGAATGGATGGCCCAGGATAAGACAGGGTTCAGATCTGTTGTTTGTTCATAGGGTCACTGTGAGTTGTGCTCAACTAAACAATAACAAACACCAATGTTTAGCTAGCTGCCTCCACTCTCTCTGGTCTGCAAGACATTAACTTGAGATCCAGCTGACCTGTGGTCAGGCAGCCCACCTTTATTATCAACAGCTGTGTGAGCCATTTCTTCCTCTTAGAGTCTCACGATTAAATTGAGCAGATTCAGCAGCAGAAATTGGGAATCTCGCCACGAGCTGCGGTGCTTGAAAAGAAGCAAAGAATGCCTCCGGAGTCAGTCTTCTCATAGCAACCAGACCTACAGGAGAGTAGTAGCAGTCACAGCAACCAGAGAGCCAACATGAGACAGAGTTGACCTGGGGCTGCTACCCTCTGGAACCCAAACCAGGAGCCTTTGCCCAAGCTTGCTGGAAGACTGAGGAAAGGCACTATCATTGTTAAGAGCTGACTTAGGACTGCTGCTTCACAGAACCAACAATAGAGATCTTCAATCTATGCTTGCTGAAAGACAGTGAAGATACCATAACAGGTAGGACTAAAGGAAGTAACCTAAGTGGTGAAGCTGAAGGTCAAAAGTCAAAGGGCCTGTAACCATGCTTGAGAAGGTGTCAGGACTTAGGAATTGTTCCCTTCTGCTAACCAGACAGGATTACAGCATGTGATCTTCCTTAATAAATCTCCTACTTGTGAGTATGATTCTGTGTAGTCTTCCTAGCTATTGTAATGGATTTTGAACCCAGTAGAGCAGTTAAGATCGGTGTTGGAATTAGAAGGAATAGATGCAGGATCATGGGGGGTGGGGGGGGGCGCACTTGCCTAACGTTATAGGAAATTGTTTTGTACTGAGGATGTTCTTGATCGGGAGAGTTCCCTTTTGTGGAGTTAGTACAGGTCAGACTCAGCTGACCCTGCACTATCATTGCTCTTTCTACAGATAGCTAGTGATTTTGAGCTCTTCTCATGTGTTTGTTGGCCATTTGATTTTCTTCTTTGGTGAAACATCTGTTTCTATCTTCAACCCATTTTATGATTGAGTTGTCTTTTTTCTTGTTAAGGTGCTGGAATACTCTATTAATTTTATATTTGAGTCCCTTTTCAGATATGCCATTGCCTAATTGTTGTTGTTATGTGCCGTCAAGTCACTTGTGACTCAAAGCGACCCTATGTACAACAGCCCTAAACTCTGTTCTGTCCTGTGCCAATCGCACCGTCTCCGACACACTCATCCCAATTACCCCAACCACTGAATCAATCCACCTCCTAGGGGGCCTTCCACTTCTGCGCTGTCCCTCCACCCTACCAAGCATGATGTCCCTCTCCAAGGACCTGTCCCTCCTTGCAACATGTCCAAAGTATGTCAGATGGAGCCTTTAGAATCCTTGCCTCCAAGGAGCTGCCCAGTTTGACCCTTTCCAGGATGAATCTCTTTGTTTTCCTAGCAGTCCGTGGTGCCGACAATACTCTTCTCCAGCTTTTTTCCAAATCTATGGACTTTTTTCCCCCTTTCACTCTATTGGAAAAGGAGCTTTTTATGTACACAAGGATTTTTTTTTTTTTAATAAAATCCCTTTCATCTCTTTTATCCTCTCCTGGTTGTTCAGTTTTGATTATGCTTGAAAGTCTATTTATGCCATAGATTAGGGATTCTAGATTTTCTGTGGGGTTTCCCCCCCACCTCTTATAATGTAAAATTTTTGGTAATACCCATAGGCCCCTGATCCACCTTAAGTTGGTTTTTGTTTGTAGTGTGAGGAATATTGCTTCACTTTTCAAACAAGGTAGGAGGCATCACACTCTCTGATTGCAAAACCTACTATATAACTGGGATAATCAAGACAGCATGATGTTGGTACATTGAAAGACACATAAATCAATGGAATAGAATCAGGAACCCAGAAATCAACCCATCTACCTATGGTGAACTGATCTTTGATGAGGAAATGAAATCAACTAAGGGAGAAATGACAGCCACTTAAATGGTGCTGGCAAAATTGGGCATCCATCTGGATATCTTTCTTGGAAGGACATTTTTTTGTGCCATTAGGAAAAAAACATATAAGAAGAATAACATTGGTGTTCTGAACAAGATAGGCTAGCAAAGAAGATATTACAGAATAAATTGTAAGCAGGTATGCATCTCAGCACTATCAATATGATTCAGAAAGCAAGAAGCAAGCCCCAATCAAAACAGTGATTTTCAAGGGAATCTGCTCAAAAGATCATGGTAACTGTTTTATAGTATTCCAAAGTGGTTATCTTGTTAGATCTATTGCAATCCACAGGACAATCACAAGGGACTTAGGACAAGGAAGTTTTAAGAAAATTTAAAACAACCTTGATGAGAAAAATGCCAGCAAATTTGTACTGAGGACCTTTTTGTTCTAGCAACACAATGTGTCTGTACATTCTTTAAATGTAGGAAGAACTGTTCTATGAGAATTTCACTGGAAATCTGGCCCCATGCAGATCTGAAGTTGTCTTGTTAGACTGTTTTGTTCCTCTAACTCAAAGAACTTCTAAAAGGAAGACAATTTGAGTCCCTCAAGGACACACAGATTGCTGTTTTGATGTAACATAGATTAAAGTGCACTGAATTCTTCAGAGAGGTTTAGGGATGGAAACACAATATTCACATGTGGAGATCTAGATGAATAAGGCAATGAAAGACAATAGCTTCATATTTTTATATATTTTGTTTAAAAAACCTTCCTGTGATTTTATAATAATGCTTTTTAACTTACCCTCCTAAAATGTTACCTATACACTTTTTTATTCTTTTTATCAGTTTGAGGTAATTCTGCTTTCTAACTTGCAGAGAATTTTTACTATAAAGCTTTGTTGGAATGTATTAAATAGTTTATTTCTGCATCAATTAACATGATCAATTTTCCTTCTTTACCTTGCCAATACGATGGATTACACTGATTGACTTCTAAATATTGAATACTTGCATATGTGGAAAAAATTCCATTGGTCACAGAATATAATTTTTTCAATATATTGTTAAATTCAATTTGCTCAATTTTCTGTAAGATTTTGGCATCTGAGTTCATGGGAGATGTTGATCTGTAGATTTTGTTTGTTTTATACTATCTTTTTTCTAATTTTGGCATCAAGGTACTATTGACCTCATAAAATGAGTCGACAAGTGTTCTTTTCCAGTTCTGTTTTCTGGAAGAGATTATGTTAGATTTTAAGTTATGTTTAGAATAAATTGTTTAGCAGAACTGTTAAGTAGAAACACCTGGGCCTGGCAATTTCTTTGGGGAGAGATTTTACATTATTAATTCAATTTCTTCCCTAGTTACAGTATTACTCAGATTACCTATTTCATCTTGGTTATTTTGTTGGTTATGTGTTGAGTCTCCTGTAACTCACAGCAACCCTATGAACAATAGCTCTAAACCCTGTGCTATCCTGAGCCAGTCTCACTGTCTCTGACACAGCGCCCCCCATTACCCCAGTTATTGTGTCAATCCATATCATCCAGGGTCTTCCTCTCCTGTGTTGTCCCTCCACTTTTACAAGCATCATGTCCTTCTCTAAGATGAAACTTCAAAATCCTAGCCTCCAAAAAGCAGCCTATTTTCACCACCTACAGGATAAATTTGTTTTCCTGGCAGTCCATGGTATATTCAAGACTCCTCTCCAGCACCACAACTCAAAGTTATCAATTCTTCTGTCAACTTCTTCTGTCAACTCCAGCCATTGTCTAGGTCTCTGATGCATAGCAAGTAATTGCAAAGACCAGGCCAGGATCAGGTGCATCTTAGTCTCCAGACTGACATCATTGTTCTGTAGCACTTTGGAGAGGTCCCCAACAGCAGACTTTCCCAATATAATTCATGTTTTAATTTCTTGACTGCTGGTGCCAAGAGTGTTGACTGTGGAGCCAAACAAGCTGAAATTGTTAACAACTTGAATCTCTTCTCCATCTATCCTGGTGTTTCCAAGTGGCCCAGTTGGTGAGAATCTTTGTCTTCTTGATATTGAGCTTCAATTCACTTTGACAACTATAGTCCTTGACATTTTGCAGCAAACGCTTCAGGTCCTTCTCAGTTTCAGCAAGCAAGGCTGTGTTATCTGCATAACACAGGTTGTTGATGAGTCTTCCTCCAATCCTGATGCCACATTCTTCCTCATAAAGTTCAGCCTCCCTTTCCACAGAAGTAAGAGTTATGGGGTGATTTGAAGCTCCAGTAGTCAGGACAACGCCCAATTCCAGCATGAAACAGGTAGAGTGGTCATCCTCCGAAACCCTAAAAGATGTTATGGGTTTGATTTCTCTAGGGGCGGAGACAGGGACATTAGGATTAGAACCAAGCAAAGAGGGCAAAAGTTTAGGCTTGAGAAACTAAAGTATTAAAACCAGGAAACCAATATTTACATGCATAGAATGGTGCTTTGGGCACATGAGTGATGTCAGAAATAGACATTTTGAGCACATGAATGACATCAGAGAACAGGGACCAGAATGAAGACCACCTACTGAACTTTGAACTCTCCATGGAATGGTCTCCCTGGCCCAAACTCCAGCCTCAAGCCTCACCCAGAGGAGGAAGCCATAGAGCCTCACCTCATTAACAGAGGGTCTCTCCTCCTATTTTCTTTCAAAATGGGAGAGCTGTCCCTCTGGGGATGTAACTTTCTAATCTCTCTCTACTATTTTAGCCTTAAGAGAGGGAAGGGAAGGGAAGGGAAGGGAAGGGAAGGGAAG
>NW_006399797.1:12835544-12836933 GCF_000299155.1 Elephantulus edwardii | reverse complement strand
TAAAAAATTTTAAATAGCTAAATTACAAATAGAGCTTATAATGAATTAAAAATATATTTCAACATAGCACTGATTTCTCTGTTTCCTACCTGCTATTAACTGAATTATATAAGTGACTTTCTAAATTGACCTAATTGACCTAACTGTAGTATTTGATTGTTTTCTAAACAAATTCTTATAAAGTTTGTTGGAATTTTAATCAAGGAATATAAAAAATAGAGGAGCAGATTTATTTAGCTTTGAAACTTTGAGGAAATTACAGTTATTGAAAACAAAGCTTATAGAGCATAATGAAATATAACTCAAGCAAAGAAAGGAAGAAAATGAATTCATTTATCAGCAAAATTCAAGTAGTCTACAAGACTTAAATTTCAAAGTTTCTACTTAAATTTTCAAATGTCTCAATTTAGGAAAAAGTGTTTTCATGGACACTCTTTCCAAAAAAAAAAAAAATAAATTGACATTGTGTTCCAGAATAGAATGGAATTGAATTGAGAAATGTACAATTTTGTATTATCTAAATACATGTTAAACATTCTAAACATCGTAACGACGGTCTTTGTGACAAGTATTCTTTTATTAAAATATTTGGCAAAAAAGTTTATTATGAATAAAAGAAAAAATATTTGGACTAAAATATTACCCATTTTAACATAAGCAAGTAGAATTAAGACTACCATCCATTTACCAGAATCTGTTCTAGGCTAATTAAGTATGTCAGCACCTGTAGAGAATATATTCTTATCAAAAATTGTGATCTTTAGAGAAAAGTCAACTGAAGATGCTAGAAATTTCCAATTTATTAAGTATTATAAAATGCTATTTTTAGTATGTCCCCAAATTTTTTCATTTTATTAATTTTAATGAACATTAACAGAGATTTTGGATTTCCATCCATTCATTGTTGCACTTTTTTCCCTGCCCACCCGTCCCCCCAGTTCACTCTTCTCTTTGAAAAGAAAAATTGCTTCATTGGTATACAATCACCCAGCCCCGAGTACACTCCACTATGCAACCTTCATTCTGGACTCTTGTGATAACCATAATATACTATCATATATCACTTTTAAACTGTTCTCTCCCTCCTCTGTTTCAATGCAGTATACATAATTTATCCAGTTTTACTCAGTCTTACCCCAACCCTAATGTCAGTCCCATTCTACAACAGTGGCACTATGCAGTACTTGTCTGTTTGTGACTGAGATATTTAACTCAGCATAATGTCCTCCAGGGTCACCCATTTTGAATAATATTACATGAGTTCCTTGTTTTTCAATGCAGCATAGTATTCTATTGTGTGAATATACCACAGCTTCTCTATCTGTTCGTTTGTTGATGGGCACTTAGGTTGTTTCCAACTCATTGCTATTGTGAACAAAGACACGATAA
>NW_006399797.1:12826409-12830394 GCF_000299155.1 Elephantulus edwardii | reverse complement strand
AATTTTCCTTCATTCATGGCTCTCACATTCCATGTACCAATCACTAGGGTCTGCTTACAACTGTTCCTCCTCCCTTGTATTTTCATACTTGATAGTTCTACCTAGGTTGCCCTTTCTGTTAATCTGCGTGTGTTCTGTTGTGCATAGGGTTTTGAGTTGAAATGGACTGGTATTTGTTCACGACAGTAGCAGTCAAGAAATGAAAAAACTGCATTAGGTATGTATCTGCTGTAGAAGACCTCTTTGAAATACTAAAGAGCAAAGTTGCCATTTTAAAGACTGAAGTATAAACTTATCCATGCCATGGCATTTTAAATTGCTTTAAATGCCTCTGAAACTTTGACAACAGTAATAAAACTGCTCACAGACTTTGGACATGGTGTCAGGAGGACTCGGTCCCTGGGAAAAGACACCATGCTGGGAAAGGCAAGTGGTCAGTGAAGGAGGGGAAGGCCTTGAGTGAGATGGACTGACAGTACCTAAAACAATGGGTTTAAGCGTGATAGGAAAGTGAGGACAGTACAGTATAAAGCGAGATTTCTATCTGTTGTTCAGTGCTGTGAGTCCACCACCACCACCATTTAAACAATGGATTCTGTTTCTAGCTATGTTATTAAAGAAGGTGAAGATTTGTTCTCCAAAATTATCATAAAACTGGACTTTAAATTTAAAAAAATATCAAGCTTCGTTTAACAATAGTGAGAACTCACTGCTCAAGGATAGTTTCCATCAATCCTTTGCCTTTAATAAGTGCCATAGTTTTACCAGGGTGGCACTACTAGCCTTGAAAACAAGACACACTAGACTAGGAATAATTTTTTTTTATGCAGAAAGCAAAAACCTCACAATTACGGGCATTGTTAATATATATATATATATATATATAACAAATGAAAGAGGGTAGACCACAGATGTGCTAGCTTGAGTTTGGTGTCTCAGTTAGGATAAGGAGCAGGCTTAAAAAATTTGAGTTCTGGAAATGAGGGCCACAGAAAGACTGCATAAGCTCTCCATATAACTTTGGTTGAGTTGTTGTTAGGTGCCATTGAGTACGACTCATAGCAGTCCTCTGAAAAACAGACTTGAACCTTATCCTATTCTGTGCCAACCTCACAATTTCTGACACATTCAATCACTATGTGAGTGCTGCAGTCACTATGTCAGTTCACCTGAGAGTCTTCCTCTCCTTCATCATTGCCCCCTTTCTAAGCATGATGTCCTTCTCCATGGATACTTTCCTAACATGTCCAAAGTATACAAGAGGAAGCTTTGCTATCCTCACTTCCAAGGAGCACTCTAGCTGCACCATCTCTAAGTTATATCTGCTTCTTTTGGCAGTCCATAGGATATTTGGTTCTCTTCTCCAATACCACAGTTCAAAGGCATCAGTTTTTCTTCCATCATCCTTATTTACTATCTAGCTCTCAGCAGCACAGCAAATGATGGGAAAGACCATGATCTGAATCAAGCTCATCTTAGTTCTCAAACTAACATCCTTGCTCTTCAATAATTTAGAGAAGCCCTTGACTGCATGCTTTTCCAGTGCAATACATCTCCTGACTTTTGGTATCTAGTGTATTGTGATTGTGAATTCAAGTAAAATGAAGTCACGGATAGTTTCAGTCTTCTCCATCTATTATGACGGGGCCTTTGGGTTTAGTGGTGAGAGTTTTTGGTTTTCTTGATGTTTAGATGCAATCCATATTGTTTTATCTTCTGCAGCAAGTGTTTCAAATCCTCTTCACTTTCAGGAGAAAAAAAAAGTGAGGACTTATTTGAGGAGGAGACTTAAAAGAACCAAGCAACCCAAACCAAATCCATTGCCACAGAATCAATTCTGACTCTTAGCAACTTGGTAAGACAGAGTAGAAGTGCCTCTACAGGGTTTGCCAGCATGCAATCTTTGTGGTTGTTATGTACCATCGAGTTGGAATTGGCTCATAGCTGTCCCTCTAGTGGATTTTTCAGAGGCAGTAAATCACATAGGAGGAGATTGCTCATCTTTCTCCCAGGAAGTAGCTGATGGATTTGAACTACACACCTTTATGTTAGAGGAGCTCTGGTGGTCTAGTGGTAAGAACCTGCACTGCAATCCTGAATGCATGCAGTTTTATCCACCAGCTGCTCTATGGGAGAAGGATAGACAATCTCCTCCAGTGAAAACCCATGGAGAGTCAGCTTTGGATCGGTTCCTGCTCGACAGTACTCAACAACCACCACCACCTTTGTGTTGGCAGCACAATTGCTTGACATTAAATCAGATGAGAGTCCCCTGGTTCAGCATATCCTAAACAGAAAGAACTGAAAAACTCAAGCCTCAAGTTGCAATACTGAGACAGACTATAGCCAAAACCTTGACTAAGTCAAGAAGCATCAAAAGAAGATGGAAGAAATAGAGTCATTGTACCAAAAATAATTGCTCAACATGAAAATTTTCAGGCATTATTATATGAACAAGAGCCAGTGGTAAACAAAGGAAGAAGTTCAAGCAGTGTAGAACACAATGGCGAAAAAATTAAGTCCCATGAAAAAAAGGACAACAATTGACATGTTTCAACTAACAGATGCCATCTTAAATGTGCTCACCAGTCTATGCCAGGAAACTGGGAGTACAATTGCTTTGCTAACTGGAAGAGATTCATGTGTTCCCATTCCTAAGAAAGGTTATCCAACAGAATGTGTAAATTATTGAAAAGTATCATTAATATCACATGCAAGCGAAATATTGAAGATCATCTAAAAATGGCTAGAACAGTACATTGACAGAGAAATTCCAGATATTCAAGCTGGGTTTAGAAGAGCCTGTGACAACAGGGATATCCTTGCTGATGTCAGATAGATACTGACTAAAAGTTGAGAATACCAGAATAATATCTTGTGTTTTACTGACTACGCAAAGGCATTTGGTGATGTGTATCATTACAAAATATGGCTAACATGGAGAATTGGAACCCCAAAACACTTAATTTAGCTCATATAAAATCTATACCTATATCAAGCAGCCATTGTCCAAACAGAACAAGGGAACATTGATTTTGAAATCAGTAAAGGTGTGTGTCAAGGTTGTATCCTTTCTCTATAGCTATTCAGTCTGTATGCTGAGCAAATAATTAATGAAGTTGGACTGTATGGAGCAAAATGTAGCATTAGGATCAGAGAAAGACTCATCAACAACCTTGCTTTGCTTAAAGTGAGGACTTGAAACACTTGCTGCAGAAGATGAAGTACCACAGCCGTCAATATGGATTACATCTCAACAAGGAAACAAAGGTCCTCACCACTGGGCGAACAGGCAGCATCATGATAGATGGAGAAAGGACTGAAACTGTCAAGGATTTCACTTTACATGTTGCTTCCATAATCAACACCCTTGGTACTAGGAGTCAGGAAATACTGCTTTAAGCAAGTGTCAGAGAGCTCTCCAAACAACTAAAGAGTAACGATGTCAGTTTCATCAATAAATACACCTGATTCAGATCATGGTCTTTTCAATCACTTGCTATGCATCTGAAAGTTGTGGCAATAAGGATGACAGAAGAATTGATATTTTTTAGTTGGGGTGTTGGAGAAGAGTACTGAATATCCTATGAATTGTCAAATAAGTATGTTTGGAAAAAGTGCAGCCATGTTTGGTGAAGCTTCGTCTCATACTTTACACATGTTGTTAGGAGATGTTATTCCTTGAAAAGGGATATCATGCTTGGAAAGGTATCAGGTTAACAGAAGAAAGGAAGACACCTGCCTCCCTCCCAACAACATGATTGACACTATGACTGCAGCTATGGGCTCAAATGTATCAGACAGAGATGACAAAGATGGTACAGGATAGAACAGCGTTCGGGCCTGTTGTTCACATAATTGGTGAGTTGTACTCGAGAGCACCTTGTTGTTGTTATGTACTGTCGAGTTGCAACTCTGTAAGTACACCAGCCCTAAGCCCTGCTCTATCCTGTGCCAATCGCACTGTCTCTGACACTCCCATCCC
>NW_006399797.1:12821767-12826309 GCF_000299155.1 Elephantulus edwardii | reverse complement strand
GGAAGGGAAGAGGAGAACTTTAAGATCTGTCCTGAAGTTTAAGGCTGTGAGACACTGGTTACTTATGTTTTAGATCTTTGATCCATTTTGATATTTTTCTATTATGATGTGACCTAAAAGGTCAATTTCATTCTATTGTATGTGGCCTTTGAATTGTCTCAGCACATTTTGTTGAAAAGTTTATTCTTTTCAACAAAATAACCAATATAGTGAATGGTTTTGACATCCTTGTTGAAAATCAACTGAACATAGATGTATAGGTTCATTTTAAAATTCTCAATTCTAGTCAAGTGATTTATGTTTACCCTTATGCCAGTATCATTCCATATTATTGATCCTTTGAAACAGTATGTTTTGATATTAGAAAGTGTGAGCCCTACAACTCTGTTCTTTTCACAATTGTCTTGGCTATTATGGTTTTTTTAAAAAATTATGAATGAATTTTAGTCAGCTAGCCAAGAAGTCAGCTGAGATTCTGATGGGGATTAAGCGGTCTATAGACAAATTTTGGAGTTATTGCTAGTTTAACAATATTAAGCATTCCAATCCATGGGCATGAAATGCATTTCTATTTATTTAGATGCTCTTTAATGTCAGTGGCATTTTTTAGATTTCAGAGTACACACTGTGTATGTATACTTCTTTTGTTGTATTTCCAATATTTCAATTTTCTGTGTTACAAATGAAATTTTCCTAATTTAGTTCTAAGTACATTAAGAAATACCATCTTGAATCCTGAAATCTTGCCAAACTCATAATTAAGTCTAGTAACTTTTAGTGGATTCTGAAGCAATTTCTATATATAAGACAATGTGGTCTCTGAATGCAGATATTTTCATGTCTTCCTTTCCAATATGGAATGGGCTTTCTTTCTTTTTCTTCCTTCATTACCATGGACAATCCTGTCTAATTTTTGATGGTTTGTATCTTGAAGTAATAGTGATTTTCTTCTGACTGGTCAAATTTATAAGGGTAAAGTTGTTTGCAGTACTGCTCAAAAATGATACCATTTTTTAACTATACCAGAGTATATATACACATGCAAAACTGTTTTGACTTATTAGATATTAGTACTTTTCCAGTGTCTTCTCCCTTTCCCTTTCTTCTTCCACCCAGCACCCATCTGATTAAGCCCTATCCAGCCCTAACCTTGGACATGACTCCTTCCTTTTCACTGAGTACCATTCACAACACATTTACATCTAATTGATTCTGCCTAATAGCAGCCCTACCTTGGGTTTCTGAGGCTGAACTGGGGGAAATTTCTATCCTCGTCCTGTGGAGCAGCTAGTAGGTTTGAACTGCTGAAGTTTAGGTTAGCAGCCCAATATGTTATAATACCAACAAGACTTCTTCATCAGTGTTCACAGGGAAATTTTACTATTAAAATGCGCATATGGAATGTATACTACTCTGGTTTCCTAAAGCAACCTTTCTTCCCAAATCCTTCTGAGATTGTTAAGCATAAGTCACACTTGATGGCATACTAATGTATCAGGAGCTTTAAATTGTGTTATGGTTACTAACGGGTCTGATCACACTTTCTATGTGATCATGAGAATACTCGCATGCTTCATAAAGTTTTTGGTGGAACTAGATCATTCAGCCTAATACATTTTCTTGTCCATATCAATCAAGCAAGTGATGAATAAAGCTGACCTAAATTATTTAAACTTCTCCCTAAAGTTCGCAACTCTACATATCCCATCATACTTTGGGAGTTTCCCTACATATCCACGTAAGTTTTCATTTTCTTACACCTGGTCCACACTTGAATCATGTAAACTACTTGCAGCTTCCCAAGTACTAAAAGCCATTTCATGTTTCCTGGCCTTGCAAACAGCTCCTTTCATGTAAAAATCCTTCCCCAGTAACTGCCCGTATAAAACGTAATTTGTAATTTTATTTGGTAAGCAACGTATAATTGTAATTTATGGAACTAAAACATAAATATTAGGAGAATGAAGAGTCAAGAATGAAGTATGACTAGTAAGCAACCTGCATCATGAAGATGACAAGACCTGGCATGCAGAAACTTGAAGCACTTAAAGATCAGAGGCCACAGCCCTCAATATGGATTACATCTAACCATAAAGAAAACAAAAATCTTCACTGCTGGACCAATAGACAACATCATGATAGACGGAGAAAATATTGATGTTGTACAGGATTTCATTTGATTTGGATCCACAACAAGACCCATGGTAGCCGTTGTTGTTAGGTGCCCTCCAAAGACTTGTAATGACCCTATGAACAACAGATCTGAACTTGGCCCTATCCTGTATCAATGTCACTATCTCCACCATGCTCAAGCCCACTCATCATTGTCAAGCCTTCTCATCAAGTCTTCCTCTTTCACTGAACTTCTACTGTTGCCAAGAACTGTCCCTTTCTGGCCACATGCTCATAGTATATGAGGCATCGTTTCCCCATCCTTGCCTATAAGGGGTTCTCTGGTTGCGCTTCTTTCAAGACAAATTTGTTTGTTCTTTTAGAAATCCATAGTATATTTAATCTTTTCCTCCAAAACAATTCAAGGGCATCGATTTTTCTCTCATCTTTTCTCTTTGTAGTGCACCTTTCAATTGCACAGGAAACAATTGAAAATACCATGGCAAGCATTCACATCAGGCGAACCTTAAGTCTTTGAACTGACATCCTCACTCTTTCGCATTTTGGAGAGGTCCTTGACAGCATTTTCCCAGTGCAACACGTCTTTTATTTCTTGATTACTGCTACAAAGGGTATAGACTGTGGATACAAATAAACTTAAATCCTCCAACACTTTAATCTTCATGATGTTGCTTATTGGTTCAGTGATGAGGACTTTTGTCTTCTTGATGCTAAATCACCGTGAAGTCTGTAGTCTTTATCTCCTTTAGTACCTATTTCAAGTCTTCTATACTTTCCACAGGCAAGATTGTCAGCTGCCTAACATAGATTGTTACTGAGTCTTCCTCCAATCCTCATACATTCCTCTTTATGTATCCAGTTTCCTGAGTGGTTTTCTCAACATATAGACTGAGTAAGTATGAAGAAAAGATAAAACACTAATGAACTTAGGCAGGGTTCTCTTGTTTTGCTCTGACAGCTACTTCCTGGTGTATGTATAGGTTTTGCATGAGCAAGTACGTGTTCAGAGATTCCCATTCTTCTCAATGTTAGCCATAATTTATGATTCACATAGTCAATCTTCTATGAGGGACCTCTCCAGAGTACTGAGAAGCAACAATGTCAGTCTAACGACTAAGGTACACCTGATCTAGGTCATGGTCTTTACAATTACTTGCTATGCATCAGAGAGCTGGACAATGACTAAGGATGACAGAAGAACAATTGATACCTTTGTGAGTATGGTGCTGGAGAAGGGTCTTTAACATATCATGGACAGCCTTGGAGAGAATGAAACCAAGTTTCTCCTTGGAGGCTAGGATTTTGAAGCTCCATCTCATATACTTTGGGCATGTGGTCCTTGCAGAATGACAACATGCTCAGAAGGGTGAAGGGACAGCACAGGAGAGGAAGAGCCCAGATGAGATGGATTGATGCAGTAACTGGGGCAATGGCTATAGGTGCGTTGGAGTCAGTGAAACTGGCTCAGGACAGGGCAGGCTTCAGAGCTGTAGTACATAGGGTTGCTATCAGTCTCAGGCGACTGGATGGCACATAACAATGACAACAACAACACAGAGTCAAATGCCTTTGCATAATAGATAAAACAAAGTAAACATTTTTTTTCTGGTATTTTCTCAGCCAACACCTATCTGACATCAGCAATGAACCGTGAAAAAGAAAAGGCCATGGCCTTTTCTGAATCTAGGCTTGAATTTCTGGTTGTTCTCTGTTGCTGTACTGTCCTATTTAAAGTAATCTTTAGGAAGATTTTACTTGTATGTGATACTAATGATATTGTTCAAAAATTTCCACATTTTGTTGGATCACCTTTTTTGGGAATGGGAACAATTATCAATCTCTTCAAGTCATTTAGCCATGCAGTGTTCTTCCAAATTTCTTGGCATCGACTGGTGAGTGCATCAAAGGTAGGCATCTCTTGTTGTTGTCATTGATAGCCGTCAAGTCAAGCACAACTCACAGCGACCCTATGAACAAAAGGCCTGAAGCCTTCCTGTAACTATCGTCATTTATCAAAGTTCATACTTTCCAGAGGCATGTTGTTTAGGAAGTTGTGCCACTCCGGCATCTCTTGCCTCAATTAGTATTCCATCAATTACTGAGGCCTTATTTTTTTTCCTCCCCAATTTCTTTAGTGCGGCTTCAATTTCTTTCATCAGTACAATTGGTTCTTGATCATACATTACCTCTTGAAATGGTTCAGGGTCGACATTCCTTCCATCCTCTTTTTTTTAAATATTTTAATTTATTTTTCATTTCAATGAACATCTACAGAGATTTTGGAATTCCATTCATTATTGTTGCACCCTTCTCCCCGCCCACTCCACACCACCTCACCCCCCACCCCCCGTTTGCTCCCCTCCTTGAAAAGCAAAAGAAAAACTCCCTCATTGGTACACAATCCCCCCC
>NW_006399797.1:12819446-12821458 GCF_000299155.1 Elephantulus edwardii | reverse complement strand
ATATACCACAGCTTCTCTACCCATTCGTTTGTTGATGGGCATTTAGGTTGTTTCCAACTCCTTGCTTTTGTAAACAAAGCCGCGATAAACATGGGTATGCATGTATCTATTTGGATGTCATTTATGGTCTCTTTAGGGTATATTCCCAGTAGTGGAATTGCTGGGTCATCATCCAAGATTTTGCCCACAGAATCCATCAATATTGAACTCAAGGCTTACATGTATTTTTCAGTTCTTTCAGCTTGAGAAATGCTGAACATGTTCTTCCCTTTTGGTTTTCTAATTCCAGCTTCTTGTACATTTCAATACTTAATCTTCTCAAGCAGCCCTTCGAAATCTGCTGTCTGGCTCCCTTACCTCAGCATTCTCTCTCCTTATTTTATCTTCTTTTGGTTCCACTTGATCAGAGCCTTTTCTGACACCAATTTTTATCCTTCCTTTTTTCTTTCTTCCTTCCTCATTCTCCTCCTTTCCCTGTCTTTCTTCCACTTTCTCTCTTTCTTCCTTCCTTCGCTTTTGTTTTCTCCATATATGTCCTTCTTGATATCATCCCACAACCAGTCTGGTCCTTGGTCATGAGTGTTCAATGACTATCCTTATCATTTTTTTCAATTTGGTTGGGATGGTGTTTTTGTTTTTTCCCCTCATTTTTTTTATTTTTATGAAAGTTTACAGAGACTTAGGGTTTCCATTCATTCATTGTTGCACTTTTCTCCCTGCCCACCCATTCCCCCTCCCCAATTTGCACTTCTCTTTGAAAAGTACAAGAAAAATTCTTTCATTGTTATACAATCCCTCCACCTAAATCCACTCCACTATGCAGCCTTCATTCTGGACTCCTGTAATGGCAATAATACCTAATCATATATCCCTTTTAAGTAGTTCTCTCCCCCAATATTTCAATGCAGTATACATTATTTATTCCATCTTTCTCAGTTTCCTATCAACCCCTGTGTCAGTTCTGTTTTACAACAGTGGCACTATGCAATATTTGTCCTTTTGTTCACTCAGCATAATGTCCTCCAGGGTCATCCATTTTGCATATTTCATGAGCTCCTTGGTTTTCAATGCAGCATAGTATTCCATTGTGTGAATATACCAGAGCTTCTCTGTTTGTTGATGGGAGCTTGGGTTGTTCCCAACTCTTTGCTATTGTGAACAAAGCCACAATAAACAAATGTGTGCAAATATCTGCTTGGGTGGCAGTTATGGTTTCTTTAGGTTACGACAGTTTTTAAACTCATCCATCCATTTGCCATACTGTGACTGTGGTAGCTTGTGCTGCTGTGATGATGGAATCCATGTTACCAGTATTTTAAATACAAGCAGGACCATCCATGGCAGAGAGGTATCAGACAAGCTTCTAGTTTAAGAAGCAGAACTGGCCCATCTACTTCTGAAACAACAGGTCATTTATAGATAGAAACAACCCTATGGACAAATGAGGAACATTGTTGGATATAGTGCTGGAAGACGAACCCCTCAGGTTGGAAGCACTAAAACATGACTGGGGAATAGCTGCACCCCTCAAAATCAGGTCTACCAGGATGACATGGGTGGAGTAAAGTTTTCACTTAACGAAGGACCTTCATTTGCAAATATGTCAAGACTCAAAATTAGGACAAACAGCCACATACATACACTTAATTGGAATATGCAATGTACAAAGTATGAATCTAAGAAAAAGAGAACCTTTTGAAAATTAAATGGTAAACATAAAGACCAACTTATTAGGCATTGTTGTTGTACCATAGAGTTGGAACTGACTCATAACTGACTCTCTGGTGGATTTTCAGAGGCAGATAATCTCATGGGAGGAGACTGTCCATTCTTCTCCCTTTGAGGGGCTAGCTGGTGGCCTCAAACCACATGCTTTCAGGATTGCACTGCAGCTTCTTGCCACTAGGCCACCAGAGATCCCTTGTTATACATTGTTGTTGTTGTTGTTGTTGTTATGTGCCGTCGAGTCGTTTCCAACTCATAGCGACCCTATGCACAACAGCCCTAAACCC
>NW_006399797.1:12748411-12812357 GCF_000299155.1 Elephantulus edwardii | reverse complement strand
AAGGGGCAGCCCAGTTTAATCCTCTCAAGGATGAATCGGGTTTTTTTCTTAGCTGTCCATGGTACCCTCAATACTCTTCTCCAGCACCACAGCTCAAAGGCATCAATTGTCCTGTCTTTCCTAGTCATTGTCCAACTCTGACACATAACAAGTGATTGCAAAGACCATGGCCTGTATCAGACACACCTTAGTCTCCAGAATGACACCATTGATCTTCAGTACTTTGGAGAGATCCCTAACAGACGACTTTCCCATCGCAATACATCTTTTAATTTCCTGGTTGCTGATGCCAAGAGTATTGACTGTGGAGCCAAGTAAACTAAAGTTGTTAACAATCTCAATCTCTTCACCAGACATCCTGATGCTGCCAATTGGTCCAGTGGTGAGAATCTTTGTCTTCTTAATATTGAGTCTCAACCCATATTGAAAGCTGCAGTCCTTGACCTTCTGCAGCAAGCGCTTCAGGTCCTCCTCAGTTTCAGCAAGCAGGATTGTGTCATCTGCATAATGCAGATTGTTGATAGATCTTCCACCAATCTTGACGCCACACTTCTCATACAGCCCAGCCTCCCGGATAATGTGCTCTGCATATGACAGCACCTAATAACAACAACCTTTATGGAAGCAGACTCCCACATTTTTCTCCCTCAGAGTGGCTTGAGTCGGATTCACCAACCTTTCAGCTACCTGTCAAACACTTAACCATTATGTAAACAAGGTACCAAAAAAGGGACTGATGTAGTTGACTGCTGTCGAGTCGAGCATGACTCATAACTATCGTCATTTATCAAAATTCATAGAGTTTACAGAGGAATGCTGTAAAAAAGGAACTAGTAGAGAGTAAAAGCAGATGTAATGTGAACTGCCCACATTTTGTTGTTTACACACCCACCTCCATCCATCAATAGGTGAAAGCTTCATTAGCTTGAGAAATCTGTACAGAACTGCCGCACAATCAGTAACTATTAAACTTTGCAAACTTCAGATAAACCCTGCAATCTTCTAAGCAGCTCAATTAAAGAAAACATAATCCATACAGACTGCATGCAAATATCCAAAGCAGCACCATTCATAATCGCCAAAAAAGTAGAAAATGAAATGTTTATAAACCAATGGGTTGTTGTTGTTAGGTGCCGTCAAGTCGCAGACAACTCATAGCGACCCTATGAACGAAAAGCCTCAGCACTGTTCATACATAGGTTTCCAGAGGCAAGCCATTTCGGAAGTGGATGCCGCTCCTGCTTCCAGGCTTGGTTTAGTCATGAAGCTCCAGCACTGTCCACCATGAGTACCCATTACCACGTTTGGCATATCAGTGTCACAGTGTCCAGCATCAGAGCAACCACGACCAGTGCTATACTACCTAGAAGAATGTTTGACGGGAAAACAATCTGAGCCTGGCCTGAGGGCCACTTATTAAAATCAACATAGAAAACAAATGGGTACACATACCAATAAAAGGAAAACAAAAACGTACCACCAAAACAAACCCCAACAAAGCTGGTACGTCAATGCAATGCAATGCAATGCAATACTATTAGGTAATAAAAAGACTGAAGTGATGCAAACCCCAAAACACATTCAATAAGACATAAAAAAACCATCTGAGGTATTATAATCTACAGATAGTTACTTCACAACATCTATTATAAACACTGTTAGAAACAAAAATATGGCAGTGACTCAATGAAAAAGTATACTTGATAAAGACACTTTAGGGGGGAAAATGTAGTTATTAGAATTGTTGTTAGGTGCCATCGAGTTGATTGTGATTCATAGTAACCCTATGAAACAACAGTTCTGTTAAGTTGTCCTATCCTTCACCATACTCATCATCTGATATACTTGAGCCCACTGTTACACTGTGTCAATCTATCACACTTGGCACCTCCTTCTCTTTTGTTGACTCTCCACCCTTCCAAACATGGTGCTTCTTTCCAAGGACTGGCTCGCGTCCTACCATGCCAAAATATGTGAGACGAAGTTTCACCATTCTTGCCCCGATGGAGTAAGGCATATCTGTTTATTCTTTTGTCAGTGCATGGGATACTGAATACTGTTCTTCAACACCAAAATTCAAAGGCATCAACTCTTCTGTTATTTTTATTCATTATTCAACTTTCCGATGAATATCAAGTAACTAAAAAGACTATGGCTTGGATCAGATGTACTTAAGTCTTTAAACTGCCATCATTGGTCCTTAGCTTTGGAGAGGTCTCTTACAGCAAATTTTCCCTACTGTAATACGTCTTTTGATCTCTTAACACTGGTTCCAAGGGAGTTGTTGGTTCCAAGCAAGATGAAATCGTTGACAATTTCTCCTTTCTCTATCATGATGTTGTTGTCTACTGGCCCAAGTTGTGAGGATTTCTGTTTTCTTGATGTTGAAATGTAATCCATATCAAAGGCTAATCTTTATCTTCTACTACAAGGGCACAAATGAAAACAGATTTTTAAAAATGAACTCTAATGCATATCTGAAATACCAAATCAGTGACCTTAAAATGTGTGATCAATAAAAATTACTCTAGCTGAAGAATGAGGTAGGTGAGGGAAAGTATCAGGAAGACAGAGATCCTGGCTTAATTTTGAGAGTTCAGCAAAGACAGAACCTAAGGAAATGACGAAGATAAAAGTAAAATAATCTAACCAAATTCCAAGAGACTAGGAGGAGCTGGTCACTGGTGGAAGAGGTTGGCCTTGAGCTGAGAAGTATGGGAATGAACAGAAACGATGACTAATTTTGATGATAAAATATGGGTAATGCTAGTCGATAAGAAGAGTCACTCTCAACTAAGTGGACTGACAGTGACTGTCACAATAAGTTCTAGTGCATCAGGAAATGCAGAGGACAAGGTTCAGATCAGTTCATAGGACCTAACAAGAGTCTGGTTAAGTGTAGAGAATATGCTAAGTATAAGGCGTAAGCAAACAAGAGGTTGGGAATTTGAGCAGCGTCCTAAAATGCACAAGCAGTTTTTCTATAAACAAACATCTGTTAAGAGGCTAGGAGGGGCAGAAATAAAAGTGCGGGGAGCAGACTATAAGTCTCTACAATCAAAATTCAGGTTGAGGGAAAATTGTGACTCTGAAGGAAGCTGAAAAACAGGTTGTGGCTTCATTAGGTTATCAGTTTCAGTTCTGGCTAAAAATACCAAGTGACAGTCATTGGAGAGGTTGCTTGAAATGGTAGAGTTGAAGTTAAAGGTGAGAATTCATGGGGACAGAATGTTGAATTATAGTATCTACATAATTACATGTTTGAAAACATTTAAATAGTTGACATTAAAATTTTCTTAAATCCTGTGAACTGTTTTTTAAAAAAAATACTTAAATTACCTAGGTGTCATAGCTTTAAAAAAAAAAGAACAAAACTGGTTGCTTTGCAAGGAACAGCAAGCAGGCTGACTGCTAAAGAATTTGTGAAAATACAAACCTCAAATTTTGAGTTGTTCATGGTAGCGTATAAGATGATGTAACTCTTCCACCCCCATCATCCTCCATCCCAAATTAAAAACAATCACTCCACAGCTCACTTCAAGAATACTATCTGGTTAATGCCTCCTGAATGTGTCCACTTCTTAGGCATGATCACAAACCGTTGGCCAACAAAATAGTACAAGTGTTTATGACAGTGAGCTTGGTTCACGATAAGAACAGGTTCTGAGCTACTGTGGGTAAGGTTGCTAAGTTGCAAGCTACTCTACAGCACATAACATGACATCAAGCAAAAAAAGCAGCAGGAGCTAGATGTGACTATTTTGCCACAGCAACTAGTTAACACTGTAAATGGTGGCTTCATCACACCGGCTCTGGAGTTAAGAAACAGACCTCCTATGCTACCTACAACGGACATGTCATTTAGTGTTACCAAGCCACTCCATTGAATCAACCTTTCTACAGATCAAAACCCTTCCCATTCTGCACCACACTCACCATCACCATTGCCATCATCAAAGCCACTAGCTACCTTGAGGGGGCATGGGCAATTCCCTTCCATATTACTTACAGACTCTAAATCTGCTTGGAGAATCAGTTATCAGTTTCAACTCAAAGTAACAATATGCTACCAATTCTAGGAACTGCAGCATAACTGAACATGCCTAATCAGTTTTTGTCTAGCCAATTTTATCTTCTCTCCCCCTCTCCCCCCGCCCCATGTTTTTTCACTCCAAAACCAAATTGGCTGTTTATGATTCGTTCTTAATAGCACTACCCAAATGTTCTAATTCATCATCCAAAATGATGCAAGCCCTCCACTCTTGGAAAGCATAAACTCAATTATATCACTACCTAGTTTTTAAGCTTTCCAAACCCTGAGAGCTGGATAATGAGTAAGGATGACAGCAAAAATTGATACCTGTTGAGTTATGGTGTTGGAGAAGAGTACTGGATGCCCCAAGGATTACCAAGAAAAGACAAATACATCTTGGAGGAAGAGCGACCAGTGTTCTGTAGAAGCAAGAATGGTAAAGCTTCATCTCATGTACTTTGGATATATTGGGAGCAACCATTCCCTGAAAGATGAAGGGCCAGTGAAAAGTTCAACAGATTTTCAGTGACTGCAGCAATGGGCTCATGTACATCAGTGATGGCAGCACAGGATAGGACAGGGTTCAGATCTGTTGTTCACAGGGTTGCTATGAATTTTAACCAGATTGATGGCACCTAACAAGACCAGGGGAAGGGGAGTGCTCTGGTAGCCTAATATATAGGGAGTGCTGCAAACCCAAAGGAGATCCCTCTGTACTCTGAATGTGCCAGTGGCTACTAGGGAGAAAGATGTGTAATCTTTCTGTGCAATTTATAGCCTCCAAAAATCCAGTCATGTCAGTTATGAGTTGGTTTTGACTTGAAGGTAATGAGAATCCTGAGACCAAGAGAACAAGTATGTCTTGGGAAGGCTGCAGCCCGAGTGCTCTTTGGGGGCAAGAACAATGCGGCTTTGCCACACATACTTTGGCATATGGCTTAAGTGCCATCTAGTTGAGTATGACTCATAGTGTCCCTATGAACAAAAGATCTGAACACTATCCTATCTTCTATCATCACACTTCTTGACACTCAAAAGCGCATCGCAGTAGTTACGCTGTCAATCCACCTGGTTGAGGGTCTTCCTCTCCTTCAACAACCCTCCACCCTTCCTAGCATCATGTCCTTCTCAAAGGAATAGCCCCTACTAGCAACACGTTCGAAGTATGTGAAGCAAAGCCTCATCACTTTTGCCTCCAAAGAACACTGCAGATGCACCTTAAGACATACCTGTTAGTAGCCGTCCATGGATGTTCAGTGCTCTTCTGACACCACAGCTCCAAGAGGTCTTTTCTGTCATCCTTATTTACTGTCCAGCTCTCAGATCCATAGCAGGTACCATGGCCTCAATCACACACCTTCATCCTCAAACTGACATCATTACTTAATGATTTAGAGAGGTCCCCAACTATAAATTTTCCTGGTGTGATGCATCTCCCAATCTCCTGATGGTACCAGGGTCTTAATTGTGGATTCAAGCAAGAATGAAGCATGCTGCCAAGAGATGTTGCCAGGAGGGGTATTCCTTGGAGGATATGATGCTGGAAAGGGTGGCGAGCTAACAAAGGAGAAGATCCTCAACCAGGTGGACTGACAGTGGCTGCTGCAATTTGCTCTTGTGTCAGGAAACACGAGGATGGCGCAGGATCAAACGGTTCGATCTTTTGTTCATAGGGTTGCTAGCAGTCATACTCGACTTGATGACACTTAACAAGGAGGATAGAAATAGAAATCCAAGAGTAGATATCCACAATCCACCTACTAAAAATCACTTCTGAAGCCTGACAAACATGAACGTACAGGGTACCAGTAAAGGTACGATATGCATTTCTCTCTTAAAATTTTAATTATGGGATCGCCATCTACACCCATGGTAACAGCAATCGAGAAATCAAGACTGTTACATGGGGCAATGTGCTGTGAAGAACTTTTTTAAAGTGCTAAAGAATAATGCTACTCAAGATGCAGCTGCTCTCAGTCACAATATTTTTCAATTATTTCCTCCTATGTATCTGGAAGTTAAGACTATGAAGATGACTAAAGAACTGATGCATTTAAATTGTTTTGCTGAAAGATACGGAATATACCAGAGAGCAAAGATAAGAAATAAATCAGTCTTGGAAGAAGTACAACTCAGGGTGCTCTTTAGAAAAAGGAAGGTGGAGCTTTGTTTCACATACTTTGGGGATGTTGTCAGTCTTCAGAAAAAGGCACTGAGCGTGGACAAACAGATGGATTAAGTGACTGTAGTAATGGGCTTGAGCGTGGTGGAGACCTATGATGGTGCATCATAGGCCAAGACTGCAATCTAGTATTCACAAGGTCATGCATAAGTCAGTTAACTCAATGGCACCCAACAATTAAAGTTAGCTTTCATTTTATAAGATGAAAAGAAGCTGCATTTTGGATTTAAACTTTCTAATTTAGAGCAAAAATGTGTTCCTAAAAAAGCACAATAAAGGTATTCACAAAAATCTTGTTTTTCTAGAATTAATAAAAAACCAAGCAACTATTTTGAAAAGAGAATATATTCATATTGCATTTTAAGAAAACTTATCAGGTAAGCTTCTGGCTGTCTGTCAAGTATTTCATAATGTTCTAGATTTTTAACCAGAGAAATGAAAGAAGCTTCCTTTAACTGGGAGGGGGGATATCAGAATATTCTATTCTCCAAGCAGTAAATAGACTGCTATAGTACTGTCACTGTTTCACCCCATGAGATTAAACAAAACTTTTACAAGAGGTATGAAATCTAGACTAGCAGTATTTTTTTTTAAAAATAATAATTCCATTTAAAATACAGCTAACTGCCAAGTTGTTGAAATTTTTAAGCACTTTAATAAATATAAAAACATTTACTAAGCATGACATCTGTAGACTGGCCAATTTATTTTAACAATTTACATACTTAGTAAAATTTAAAGTGGGAAGAAATATAATAATTTTTCCAATGTTATATATTGCTTAATAGGGCCAAATACTACACAGAGGGCTTAAGTAATTTCTTTAGTTACGTTAATTTTTCAGTGGCTAAAAAGACTTCGCCTTTTTCATCTTTTAAAACTTTAATGACTAGATAATCATATTCAAATACTGCTGCAAAACAGGCCAGATAACGTAAAATAGGCCAACAAAATGTATTAAAAAATTGGTTGATTTCATATGCCCTTATGTTCTTTCATCACTATTTGCTCAGCAGAAAGTAGAGAAGGAAAAAAAATGATGTGTAATTATGGTTATATAAAAATTGTAAACATTCAAACATTTGATGAAGTTGTCATATTCCAACCTTTTACAAATTCTAATTCCCAAATGACAAAAGTTTTCTATGTTATGAAGGCGGGGGGAAACCCACCAAACCATGAATATAATTTTAAAAATTATCATTCAGTACCACTGATATTTCTCCTAAGTATAACTTTTTATGTTAGGTACTGCCAAACAAATTTCATTTTTGCTTTAAAAAATGTGCCTCAAAACTCAATTCTCTACCTGTCTTTATGAAAAACAGCAGTTAATTTTCCAAGTATTCATTTGGGATCTCCACAGAAACCTAAATGTGTAAAAACCACTAACTAGAACATCTTAATTCTATCTATAAAGCACCAAAACCAGAATATGGCTGGACCTCCACACTGTGTCACTTCTATCCCAGTATGTGGACCACAGCATCACTAGAAATAAAAAAATTAATAGGAAAGACTTAACATTTAAATGTGAGCATTTCTTTCTGATGATTTGGTGATATATATATATATGTATTATATATATGTATAATATATACACACAAATACATATGCATATATATTACACACACACTCACAAACTAAATTTACTACTCTAGGCTACTTTTGTATTAAAAAATAAAATTTCAAACATACTAGAAAAATGAGCTACTCTGTAAGACTTGAGCAGGTAGAAGTATCTAGATGTTAGAAAGAAAACTAAATATAAAACCAATATTTGGATTTAATGTAGAGCAATTAACTAAGAAATTCACACAGTATATGCATGTCAATCTATTTGGTCCTGGAGCCTGAAGTATTGTAATTTATTGTAAAACTATATAGCCAAATACGTAAATATATCCACAACATCTATACCATGTTATATGCAGAATACATAATATACTAGTATCTCAAAATAAATTTCCATTACACTTTTATGTATTATCACCTGCCACATTTTGAAAATGGTACTAGATTCAGGTAAGGTCAATGTACTACTAGTTAAAAGCCTGATTGGTAGCAATGTCTTATGCATTATCATTTGAACATTCAAATCAACAAATTGTTCATCTAACCATTTTATGCTACCTTTAAAATCACTGTCTATTCAGATGGTAAAGCAGGTAATACAGCAGAAAAAGTATTTCTAATTCACAGTTTCAAAAAGAAGGGTGCAGTTTTCAAATGTGATTTGAGTGTCCAATTTCACGCAATTTAACACTTGCCTTCACGTAAACTATGTTTGCACAGCATTAAGAGATTAGGAGATGTCTTTTATTTTCAGAAGTTGGTTTTTACTATTACAGGAGCACCACAGATTTGAAGGAAGAGGCTACACTGTAAAATGACCTAACTCAAAGATATGTTAAAATACTAACTACAATATATGGTACTGCAAAGCTCTGACTGCCTTCAGCACAGATACCTAATCAGGAAAGCAGTCAACACTTACCAAATAGAGTATGTAAATTAGCTTTTACAAGGCAGGTAGGTGAAATCTAAATCAAAACAAACATCAATTGTCAGTTTACAAATCTGTAATAGCTGGCTTCAGAGACTTAGTAAAATTGAAATTTAAAAGCACATAAAGTACTTGTAACCTCAGATAAGGAGTATCTAAAGAATGAAAGAAATGTCTGGCCTTAAGAATTTCTAGGCGAAAAACATTACAAATGGGTAACCAAGGAAAACTGAGTACTTAAGTATCCACATCTTAAATGTGTAAGAAAATTTATAATAGAAAAATGCGGCAAACTATTATTATGACTTGATTTGCTGAAAATATCTGAAAATTCACACTGGCATTAAGAAAAGCAAAATTTCAAAATTGTAATCTTCCTTCTCTCTCCAAATAGGTGTTTTCTGTGCAAAAATAAATATCTGAAAATTGCATTAATACTTTTAAACTTTGTATTATGAATAATTTGCACATGCTTTACAGACAATATATATTTAAAACTTGTTCATGCAAAATTAGTGTGCGCAACAGGAATATTGTTAATCCCCATACTTAAAAAACTGATACCTTATTACCTTTTTAAAAATTGAATTACCAAACCCTCTGAAATATAGTAAATCATATATATATGGATATTCTTCTCTGCCAGCTAAAAATCAATATATGCTGCTGAAACGGAAAGTTACAGAAGAACAAAGGAACGTGTTTTCTTGTCTTGTGGAATTTGTGTTTGATTTTTAAATTAAAAAAATATAAAAGAAAGATATTCATGGTCACAAAATTTTAACATTTTAATCCTAAACATTACAGGGTAAATAGATAGATGCTGGACCCTATCTCCATATTCCATAAATCTTAAATTTTAGTTTCCATTTTAAATGTCCTAACCACTAAAACATTAGTGGTTTTACAAGCTCTGGATTATGGAAATACATATTTTTGAATAAATGCTACAAAAGCAACAATGGAACAAAGCCAAACTGTGCCTCCACGAGGGGCAAGGGGGTAAAGTGGAACATCTGAAGCCTTTAGACACTTCTTTTTTCCATGACTTATGATTAACCTGTCAATTCAGTGCATCATATGGTCAATGTAATGGTCCCCATGTTCAATAAACATTTAACTAGTGTCCATTGATTCCAAATTAGTGGATGATGAATCTTTCTGGATACTTTCAAAGATAGCCGCCAGTTCAGGGTTAGAACTGATTTGTGACTGGAATTCACTCATCAGTGGACTCTTCTCTGCTTCTGGAATGGTTAGCAGTGCTGCTACTGCTCTCATGGCAGATCGTTTTAGTTCATCTTGCTTTTCAAACTCCTGCTTTACTGAGTTTGCCTTTACCTGGAACAATGAGTAAATACACATGTTAAGATAATGCTTATATGAATAAAATGTAAGGCCACAAATAATTGTGAATATTAGTAAAATAAGTAATTTCTCTATTGTGAGTCCAAAATGCACATTTTAAGTGCAGCTTTTTAAAAAAATCTTTATTTTTAGAGAAAAAAGTAGCTATCAAAAGAGTATTTTATACAAAACCATTATAAAAACAATAGAAACTTATGGCCATTACAGTTAACAAAGTGTATGACCCAAATATATATTGTTTCTCCCTTCTCTAATTGCTCTATATTCTTCAAATAAATCAATAATGGCATTCCTGTGCCATTATGTGTGCAATATTCTTGTTATGAAAAGCTCTGCTTACTTGCTCTCAATCTTAAAAAATGTTCACTTTCCCCACACTATGTCAAATGATATTCTCATACAAAATTTTGATTCTACCACCAAAACCTAAAATTACACACTTCCTCTTTTTTAACTCTTTATCACACTTACTGACTTTAAGAGATGTCATACTGTTACAGTAATAAATGCTGTTTTAAATTTTTTTAAATAGTGCTAATTTTTCTAAAACAATGCTGAATTCTTGAAAACATTCATATTCAATATAACTTTTAAAAACTAGTTACTATAAAGGTACTAGTATGATTAAGTTAGTAGAACTACATTTTGTTGTTGGTTGTTGATATGTAAATTTTTGAATCTTGAATATACCAGTATGACCTAATTCTAGCAATTATTACCTTAGTTGTACATGTGGCACGTAATGGCTCAACAAGTCGATCCAACCTCTGCAATACTGCACTTGGACAAAGAGTAGAGAGCCTTACCAACATTAAAAATGTTAACATCTATTGGAAAGGGGGAGAGGAGAAAAAAGACTTCGCATTACTTTCTGAAGACAAAATCCAAATCATGACAATCCTTTTAGAAAAGAAAACGATTGTTGTGCACCCTAGAGCTTCACTTTACTGCAACTATCGCCTATAATGTGGTCCTTGAGTACAGAACTTGGAACTTTCACTGCTGCTGACTTGGTCCCAATTTGTAGTAATCCTCCGTCAGGTTAGTAATGCAGCTCTCCAAGGACTATACCATGAGGGCTTCTGAACTGTTTGCTCTTTTGATAGTCCATGGCTATTCAGTAGTACTCTTTACCAGCACCACTCAAGGGCTTCAATTCCACTTGTCACACCTGTTCATTCATTGTCCAGCTCTCTAATTCATAGCAGGTGACTGAGAAGACACCTTAATCTTGAAACTCACATCAATGCTGTTAAGTTTTTTTGAGAGTTCCCTGACAGTGGACTTGCCCAATGCAATACATCTGCTGAGTTCATGACTGTTAGTGCCAAGGGTCTTAACTGTTGGTCCAAGTAAGATGAAATCACTGACAAATTCAATCCTTTCTGAACTATTTTCAACTATAACCCCTGCTCTGGTCAGCCAAAAGATACAATGTATCTATTTCTTAAATTCTCAAACCACTTTCCAGTGATAATAGGAAAATAAAATGGCTAAAGCAAAGTTCTTGCTCTAAAGCTAGCTGCTTCTACAAAAGACAGTTTTGAAAAATAAATAAATAAATAAAATAAAAATTTTTAAAAAGGGACAGTTTTGCTTGTAAACACAGTAAAAACATCTATGGTGTCCGAAACCTTAAAAATTGGCTTTTCTATTCATTACATTAGCCATGGTCTCCAGCTGCCTAACTGCAAACACATTGTCGTGCAAATCATTAACAGTGGTGGGACCAATATAAGAAAGTTCTTTCCACTGTGAAGGACTGTGATGGAGGGAAGGTGACAAGACTGTGGCTGGCACTGCTGTGAAGACACTGGCAAGGTGTAACTAGGGGAAGCCTGCAGACGGGAGCAACAGTTAAAGGTTTCACTTGCTGGATGATTTAAGTAAAAGTTGACTTTTAAGTGCTCTGACATATAGTTTGCTGGATGATGGAGGAAAATGAGAGGATGCCAGCATTTGTGATACTGAACTGAACTTGGGCTTTCACTAATTGAGGAATTATGCCTTGCCAATCTAGTTTTGTGACTGCTGGACTAAACCTGGACTTGCATTATGTGATATTCTTTGCCTCCGTCACTCATTTCCCTAATAAGCCCAACATCTCTGAGTAAAGCTGGAACAAACAGTGGACCCAATGATTCATAGAAATTAGTGCACAAGCACCTGGGGTAGCATGTCTGACCATGTACCCATTTGTTTGGTATATGGGTATTACTGATAGGAAAGCTCCTCTTTACGAAGCAGGCAGAAGTCAGACTCTGTCACCCCCACATTGCATCTCTCGTTACATGATCTTTAAGAAAATTCTTGATGTTAAAATCAATATACTACATTAGAAAACAGAAGTCCTTCAGGTAAATAATATGCATGTAAGTTATCACTCATCAGACTAAGCCAAAGATATTCTAAGAGAATTATCAAGATAATGTTGACAACTCCATGGTTCCTTATTATAATCCAGTATCATATATATAGAGTATATATATATATATATACACACCAAAAAGGTTATAAATTTATAAACGGGGGAAAAAAATCTGGATTATAGAACTATTCATTAACCAAGTTGGCATAATTTATTTTCCATACACTAAGATCTGATTTCTTCCAAATATCAAACTGCTATGCTATATATCTTTATAAGCTGTTTGGGTGGTATTATAGTAATGTACAATGGAAATGTTTATGGAACAAAATATGGGGTTGCAATGCACTGCAAAAGACTTGACAGCAACTGGTCCATTACATTTATACATCAGTTTATAATATGTTTACTAAAATTACAACAAACAACCCACTTATTCTCACTTATGTGAGTAAGGCAAGAACTCTAATAGAGAGAGTTGTGCTACTATGTGGTTCAAATCCACCAGCAGTGATGATGGGTGAAGTTGATAATCCCCTTCCCTGTGATTTACAGCCTCAGAAAACCTGAAGTGTCTGCTATGAGTGGGTTCCAAATGAAAAGTAATGAATTTAAATAAGCAAACTGTAAGAGGTGAAAGTCACCACAGAAAAATCTTTTTTAAAAACATCCTACACACAGGTAAAAACATCTTACCTTAATATCATAATGGTCCTTCAAGCCATCTTCAACATGATTTAGAAATTCAAAGATATCTAGTCTATCAAGACAACTGTCTAGAAGTGTATACATACACTCAAAAGCTGCCTTTCTAATATCTAGGCCATCATCAACTGTGTGCTTAAACGGACCCATTTCTACCTGTTAAAAACAAGAAAGAACATGTGTATATATCGAAAAGTAAACAAGCTAACACTTAAAAGGCAACACTTCACAGCCACTAATTACCAATTTCAATTAAAAACAGAGAAAAGTAAGTCCTAGTAAGGTCTAAGATAAACTGGAACCTTCAAGTACTGCTGGTGGAAATGTAAGTTTTTAGAACATAAAAATAAAATTATCATATAACCAAGAAATCCACTCCAACATATCTACCCCCAAAATTAAAAGGACAGAGATATTTGTAAAGTAATATTCACTGCATAACAACCAAAAGACAGAAAAGTATCCACCAAAAATACACATGAAATGGCTTATTTAGTCAAAAGAAATGAAGTTTTAATAAATGTTACAACATGGATGAACCTGGGGGGAAAAGCATTAATTATGTGGATTAAAATAAGCTAGATAGAAAGACAAACACTGTATTATTGGATTCATAAATTAGATAAAAGATTATTAGCCAGTAAGCAAAGAGAATGGAAAGCATTTGCTTACTAGGAACAAATCTTCTACCTGAAGTGATAAAAATTTTTTTTCTTTAAATAGTGGTGATTTTTGCACAACTGAGTGTTAACTATGTCTCTGAAGTGTATATATATATACACACACACTTAAAAATGGTTAAATGGCAATTTTCATGTTTCATATATTTTACAATAAACTTTCTCCAACTTCTTAAAATTTATATGAACAGTGCAGTCTTATTCACTTACCTCTCTTATAAGTTCCTTTCTAACTTTTGTTTCATTGTAAAGGTGTGGAAGAACTGTATCTAAAAGATCCCTTATTAGTGATGGCTTGTTATGGGCTGCTGAATTGAATGTGACCAACGCTACTCTTCTTACATTCAAATCTGGGTCCTCCAATGTTTTTAGGAAATCACCTGAAAAATTATTAAAGAAGCAACAATTATAATCATCTTACCATATATACCGTATATTTTCCCTAATTTGGTAGGTTATTGCTGAATTACTATTTCTTTAATGAAAGTAGTGGACCTGAAGATAGCCTAATGAACTCAAGACATCTTTTCGCAGTAAGAAAACTATCACTTCTGAAGCTGAGTAGATTTTCAATGGGTAATCCACTTTCATCATGTATAATGTAAAGGATCTACAAAGTCCTGAAATAATATTTAAGATGCTTTAAAGAGAGATGGGTCACACAAAGACATGATAGAGTCAGTAAATACAAAGATAAATAACAGAAACTTTTCCCTTAGAGTTAAAACTTATTTGTTTGAAAAGAACAGAAGAAATTAAAAATTAAAAGTGCAAAATAAATTAAAATGATGGCAGATTAAAACAGAATACTACTAACAAGTATATCCTTTATCAAATTACAAAGACAAATGTGCCTCCAACAGTCATATTTTAATTCCATCTTTAGCAAATATATAAATTTATAATAGGCAGACTGGAGAGAGGAGATTGAAACTGTCAACCACTTCATCTTGCTTGGATCCACAATTAATATCCTTGGTATAAGCAGTCAGGAAGTAAGGAGAGACACTTCAATGGGAAAATCTGCAGTTAAGGACCTTTCCAAATTACTGAGGAGTAGTGATGTCAGTTTGAGGACTAAGGTGCATCTGATTCAGGCCATGGTCTTTCTGATTACTAGCTATGCATCTGAGATCTGAACAATGAATAAGGATGGCAGAAAAAGAATTCATGCCTTTGAGTTGTTGTGTTGGAGAAGAGCGCTGAACATTCCATGGACGGACAAGAAAACGAATAGATCTGTCTTAGAGAGGGAGCAGCCGGAGTTGTTCTTTGGAGGCAAGAATGATAAGGCTTTGCTTCACATATTTCGAACATAGTGTAGGAGGTGCTATTCACTGAAGGACATGATGTTGGGAAGGGTAGAGGGTTGGTGAAGGAGAGGACCCTCAACCAGGTGCATCGCTGCAACAGGCTCTTGTATGTCAGGAAGTGCAGGATGGTGCAGGACAGGGCTGGGTTCAGTTGTTTATAGGGTCTCTATGAGTCATACTTGACTCAATGATACCTAACAACATAATAGGCAGAATATGAAAGGAGAAAGATAAAACTTAGAGGACAGAAAATGAGAAACTACCCTTAAAAATATACTTAACTATATGTGTACTTTCAAATATCACACAAATAGAATAGTCCAAAGATCTTTGGAGTCACACAGATAGATCAAGCTACTTTGGTTAACTGTGTAACTTAGGACAAATTGTTGTTATGTGCCGTCGAGTCGCCTGCGACTCATAGCGACCCTATGTATAACAGTCCTAAACTCCGCGCTGTCCTGTGCCAATCGCACTGTCTCTGACACTCCCATCCTAGTTATCTCAGTCACTGAATCAATCCACCTCATAGAGGGCCTTCCTCTCCTGCGCTGTCCCTCCACCCTCCCAAGCATGATGTCCCTCTCCAAGGACCAGTCTCTCCTCACAACATGTCCAAAGTATGTTAGACGGAGCCTCAGAATCCTTGCCTCCAAGGAGCCACCCAGTTTAACCCTTTCCAGGACAAATCTGTTTGTTTTCCTAGCAGTCCATGGTATTCTCAATACTCTTCTCCAGCACCACAGCTCAAAGGCATCAATTCTCCTTCTATCCTCCTTGGTCATTGTCTAACTCTGATGCATAACAAGTGACTGCGAAGACCATGGCCTGTATCAGACGCACCCTAGTCTCCAAAGAGATACCATTGCTCTTCAGCACTTTGGAAAGGTCCCTAACAGCAGTCTTTCCCATGGCAATGCGCCTTTTAATATCCTGGCTGCTGGTGCCAAGACTGTTGACTATGGAGCCAATAGGACAAATTACTTTAGGCAAAAGAGTATTTATTTTGTACAGGTTTTAAGGCTCCTTAAAAGAGTTAATATTATTGAACACAATGTCTAGTCAACGGGCAGTATTCACAAGTAGCTATTATTCATCATTATATGACCACAACACTCTTCACAAAATTTTTATAATATACAGGTGAAAAAAGGGAAAAAAGAAAGGCACCAGAGGCTGAAGTGCATCACAACAGAATTTTTTTAAATATGTAGAATATGTCCAGGGTAAAGTCATAAACTCAATGTTGGGCATTCGCAAAAACTCAAATAATTTTTTTCAATTTTTTTTTTATTAAATCAACCACTCTAGGAACAAAAGCAAGTTCTGTTAAGACAGAAAACAAAAGCTGGCAAAAGTGGAAAGAGTGAGCACTCAATACACTGCTGGTGGGAGCATAAAATGGTTTAAAAACTGCAGAAAAGTTTAGTGCTTTCTTAAAAAGCTGGAATCATAAAGCATTTGATCCAATAACTCCACTAACTCCTCAAGATATGTACCGCAACACAAAAACATATTCAATGAAGCATTATTTACAATACCAAAAAAAAAAAAAAAGGAAAAAAACTCAAGTGTCCAACACATATATGGATAAACAATGTGTCTGTGTGTGTAACAAGGCACCAATCCACCTTTATCCTTTCTTAGTCAAAATCCAGCGCTTACATGGATACTGGCAAGTAAAAAAGAAAAATACCATGGGTTGGGAAAGGCACACCTGAGTCTTCCAAGTGACAGCAATGCTTTTTGTCTAACAATATAAAGAGGACTTTTATAGCAAACTTAATTAATCCAATATATTATTTGATTCCCTAAGCATTGGCTTTGTATGCAACTAAAATGAAATCCCTGACAATTCCAGCCTTTCTCCCCCTATATAATGCTGCTGCTTATTGATCTAGTTTTGGGATAAGGGAGAGGAAAGAAAAAAAAACCCAAACATAATTCATTAATACAACCTTTTAATTTGTCATCTTTTTTCCCTCACCCACTACAGAATGGCATGAATATGTACATCTTATCTGCCATATACCTCTATTCTCCCTGCTGGTATTTCCATTCTATCCTCAAGGAGACACAAAACCGCTTTGATCTGGGATACTTTCAAGTCTAGGGAAACCATTGATGAAAACAAAAGCAAAGGAAACTGTAAATCTTCAGAAACAGAGATAGCCCTAGTCTTTCGAGGTATCTTACTTCCAGGGATTGATGCTAATCAACTTTATCCTGTTTAAGTCTCAGGATTATCTTACAGACTGAAGATTCTATGGATATCTTCAGGAAATTAGGGAGTTACAAGTAATAACAGAGAACTGGAGCTCTAAATCACTCAACTGACATTCATTTACATCTAGGAGGAAACGTCTATTTGGACCAAGATGATTATTTGATTCTATCAGTTTATTGTAATGTACTGCTGAGTCAGAACTGAGTCACAGCTGGTCCTCAAGAGGGATTTTGGAGGCAATAAATCAATGAATGCCCATACAAGGCCCTCCAGCGGGTTTGCAGAGACAGTAAATCACAGTAGAGAAGATTGGCCATCCCTCTGCTACAGAGCAGCTGGTGGATTCTAACCACGTGCTTTTTTTGGGTTGAGAGTGCAATTCTTCACCACCAAGCCCCCAAAGCTCCCTACAAAGATCAATTTTACTTTTGCCTTTTCCACAAAAGTTATCTTAAGTCACTAAATATTAGCCATGTGTAGTTCACTAAAAATGAAATGCAACTTAATATAGCGAATGATGCTATTTTAGGATACTTACTTTCCATTTTCAAATTAACGGAAACAAGAAATTAATTTTAATTGGGTGTACATGCAAGAAGCAGTCAAAAAAAACCTCCAGAAACAAAAACCAAAACAAAATCCTTCAACAACATACTGCACTAGGAAAATCTGCTGCAAAAGATCTTTTTTTAAAGACAAAGGCATTCCTGATCAAAATCATGGTATTTTCAATTAACTTTTGTACGTGTGTGAAAACTGAATGAAGGAAGACTATAGAAGAGTTGATGCCTTTGAATTTTGGTGCTGGTGAAGAGTACTAAGTATACCACAGGTTGCCAGAAGAACAAGCAAATCTATCTTGGAAGTAGTTACAACACTCCTTACAATCAAGGAAAGAAAGATGTCATCTTACATATGTTGGTCATGTTATTGTTACATGCCCCTCAGTCAGGTACAACTCTTAGTGACCCTATGAACAAAAGACATGAACTCTGTCCTAACCTGTGCCGTCCTTAATATCCCTGCACGTTTGAGTTCACTGCTACAGATACTACATCAATCCATCTTACTAAGGATCTTCTTCTCTTTCAGTGACCCCTCTATTTTTCCAAGCATGATGTCCTTCTCTAAGGAACAGCTAGCCTCTCCTAACCACATACACAAAGTATATGAGGTAAAGTTTGAACTGTGCCTCCAAGAAACATTCTGGATGCACCATCTCCAACACACATCTTTGTTCTGCTGGCAGTCCATGGGATATTCAGCACTCTTCTCCAGCACCACAACTCAAAGGCATCGATTCTTCTATCATCCTTATTCACTGTCTAGCTGCCAGATGCATGGCAGGTGACTGGAAAGACTGGCCTAAATGAGGAACATCTTAAGTCTTTAGACTTTGGAGAGATCCTGGACAGGAGACTGTATGTCTCCAGACTGCTGGTGTCAAGGGTGCTGACTACAGATCCAAGTAAGATGAAATCACTGATAATGTCAATCTTTTCTCCATCTATCATGATGTTGCCTACTGGACCAGAGGTAAGAATTTTTGTTTTCTTGAAATTAAAATACAATCTATACTGAAGGCTATAGTCTTTGCTCTTTTGCAGCAAGTATGTCAGGTCCTACTAACATTCTGCAAACAAGGCTGTATCATCTGCATAACACAGGCTGTTGATGAGCCTTCATCCAAACCAGATGCCGCACTCTTCTTCATAAAGTTCAGCTTCTTTAATGATTTTCTCAGAATACAAACTGAACTGGTAAGGAGAGAGGATACAGTCCTGACACACACCTTTCCTAATTTTAAACCATACAGTGGCCCCTTGTTCTGTTCAGACAAATACTTACTTCTTTGTGTAAGTACAGATTTCCTATAAACATAATTAAGTATTCTGAACATGTTATCAGGAAGAATCAAATGCTCAGCAGAGGGCCAACAACTAAGAGGAATAATCTCAACAATATGGACTGAAACAATGGCTATATTGGGCTCAAATAAAGCAATAACTGTGAGACTGGCAAAGGACCTGGCAATGTTTTGTTCTAGTGTACAGTCTGAATTGACTCTATAGTACTGGACAACAAGAAGTAACCAGGTGGCACACTGGTTAATAATTGGACGACTAAACATAAGATTGGTGGCTCAAATTCAGCAGCTGCTCTAAGGGAGAAAAATCTGATAATCTACTTCCACAAAGACACAGACTTGGAAATCATAAGGAACCTCTCTCTGTTCTACAGTGTTCCTAATAATCAAAATCAACTCAACAGCAATGAATAGTGCACCCAAAGACTCACATTTCTTTATTTTTAAAAAATAAAGTACAGGATGTGGGAATGTTTGTTAATATTTTATATAAGTCAAAATTTTAAGGAATACAGAGACTAAAGGAATAATTTTCTTGTAAGATCATCTAAGTCTTCACAGAAATAGACTAAAATTGGACTTGTGTTGGTACACTTCATGCAAAGAATGAAGCTGAGAAGCCTCATTCTCGTAGGATTCAGAATGAAAATAAAGAGAAAGGGCATTGAAAACAATGTCAAATAAGAACTAGATGAGAAAACATGGAATACTTAAGCCAAAAAATAGTGAGTGAAGGTAAAGTTTAGAGCATTCTCTCTTCAGCAACTCTTCGAAAAGCTGTGACACAAACAATAAAACAATTTATCTGAGCCAGATGAATAGGATTAAAGTTAGAAGGAAGTTACACTTTCATAAAGGAAAATAGACATCTAAAAATTAGAACCATCAGCAAACAGAGAAGTAGAAACCTACAATTAGAAAAGGTGTAACACTGACAAACTAGGTGAAGGATTGAATAAGTAAAGACTCTTTTCTCGTTGTTGTTAGGTGGCACTGAGATGAATATGACTCAGAGACCCTATGAAGAACAGATCTGAACTTTGTTCTATCCTATGCCATCCTTACAATCTCTGATACCCTCAAGCTCACTGCTGCAGTCACTGTGTCAATACAGCTGGTTGAGGGTTTTAGAAGATTCTATAATTCAAGTCTCAGAACAAGAATCTTCTGTATTTGTGTCAATTCTGACTCAAAGCAACCCTAAAGAGGACAGAGTAGAACTTCCCTATAAGCTTTCCAAGGCTGTAAATCTCAATGAGCAGTGACTACATGTTTCTCATGTGGATCGGCTGGTGGGCTTTAACTGCACTTTTTTGAATGTTGACTGCTCTGACCAGGGTTCTGGAATTCAAATGTTGTTGTTGTCTACCCTGGGTTCAGAACAGACCCATAGCAGACCCTCTGGTGGGTTTTCAGAGACAGTGAATCACATAGGAGAAGAGTGCTCATTTTTCAGAGTCTACTAAAAACATCCATAATGGACAACAATTTCAAACTAAGGAGAAAATAAAAGGAGATAATTCAGTAAATTTACAATTAACAACTGTTTTTAATGAAACTATTCCTCGACCTTTATAAATGAGCATTTTAATTAGTAATTTTTTTAGTAACTGAAATTAAGAGCTTCTGAATAATAACTATTTTCTCCAAAAAAATATTACCAAGTAAATCTATTTATAATCTATAGTTTATCTGTTTTCCCACTTACCTATACAGTTCTTTAATAGTGGATCAATAGGTTGTGGATGATCAGAAATAGTGAACTTTACAGCTGTAACCACTGAGCTTCGGGCATACGAGGAGCCTAATTAAAGGTAACAAAAAAGTCTATTGGTATGTACTCCATAAAAATCTATAGACAGCTTTACCATTTTCAAGCAACTTCAAGTAATACGGTAGTTACTGTTGTTGTGGACCTTCAAGTTAGATCCATGTCATAACTAACTCTCCAACACATTTTCAGAGATAAATCACATAGGAGACTGCTCATCATTCTCTCTCAGAGCAGCTGGTGGATTTGACTTGAGTACTTTTGTGTTGGCAGCACAAATCTTTACCACTAAGCCACTAGAACTCCCCCTAAAAAAACCTACTACCCTCAATGCCTTAAAATTATCTATGGTCAAGAAAACTCAAATTTATTCTAGTGAATCAGAGGCAACTAATGACTGCTGACGCAACAGCAGTCTTCTGGAGGCTGTAAGTTACTACAGAAGGATCTGAACTGCCTGAGACAGCCCTTTTCTTGCTTGCAGGGCAACTCTCTACAGGCAAGAAGGCTACTGCCCTCAAGACACTAAAGAATTGTATACCAACCTTATAAGAGATTTCACTGTATTTTAAAAAAACAAATAAATAAATCACTTCCCCTGGTATCAAGGGAAGCTCGAAGAGTAGAAGCACAGTATCTAAACCTAACAAGATGATCTTCAGAAATTTCACTAAAGAAAGCTGTTTCCAACATTAAATAGCCACTATTACATTCTATTTCATCTATAGAAAACAATTAAAGATTCAGATGAATTTTAGAAAATTCCACTAGGAGCTATCATTTTCACTAATTTTAGTTGGTGCTAACAAATTTTTAATTTAATAAATATTTCTACTTTCCATAATTTAAGGCAAATTAACATTAAAACAGAATAACCTTAGGAACTAGAGTATGTTTTTAAATCATTATCTAGTGACAGTCTCATTAACAACAAAATGTCATTTGAAGATGGCTCCATATCCATAAGACAAAGCAGTAGTTCATCACATCTCTTAGGAGGAATCTTTAAAAGGCAATCAAATGAATTTTTTCCTATTAGAAAAACAAATATACTTATTCTCAGAAAACGATACCTACCTGATATCAAGTAACCTTTAAGTCGTGGCAGGAGAGTTTCTGGATCAATCAAAGTGAGTTTCCCTAGACATTCAGCAACAACATTTCTGGTTCCTTCTTCAGCACACTCACAGTGCTTTAGTAATAAGGCCCAGATGTTTTCAACATATGGTTTAAGGCCCACCACTGATGCAGAGCTAATGATCTCCTTCAAGGAATGAAGCAAAAGATACTGCCTCTTGGGTTGACTAGTTATTTCTTGTAAAACAAATGGGAGATATTCAGGAAGGTTGCCCACACTAATGCTGCCTAATGCATAGGATGCAGCTGATTTGACTTCTTCACTAGGAGATGAGAAGGCTTCTAATATTACAGATTTCAATTCCAACTGCCCACTCAAGTCAATATGATGGCCAACTTCTCCAAGAGAAAGCAGAGCTAAGAGACGAATGGAATCTGTAGACCTTGAATTCTTGACATCTTGAATAAACTGACCTACTACAGCTGGTCCCTCTTTAGGACATGCTCGAGTAAGAGCAGCAACACATTTGGCAATGGAATAGTAAGACTGCTTGTGAGTAAGTGCTGTACTCTGAGAGTAAACTGGACCTGTGAGCATGCGCAGCAAATCCATATATCCAAGATTATTTGTTCCAGTGACAACCAAAGCTTGGAAAAAGTCTAGCATGGCGCTAAGGGCTCCTCCCTGTAACAAAGGTGATCTCACAAGTCCAATAAGTTCATTGAGAATGGATCCACTGATCTTTGAAAGGGAAGAAGGGTATACCTTTGCCAGCGTGGTAAGAAAGCTGATAGCCATCTGAGAAACATGCATATCACTTTCACTGATAAGCGGTGGGAGCTCATCGAGAACTGCATCAATCATGGCAGCTGTCAAGCTGTCACTATAGTTTTTAATGAGAATATCTAGGGCAGAAAGGGTACCCAGTTTCAAAGCTCTCTGGTTTTTTCTGAGAAAGGAAGCCAGGATAGGAACCCCTTCGCTCAGGACAGGCCTCAAATCTATCTTCAAAGGTGATCCAGCAATTAAAGTCAATGCTTTCACTGTAGTTAATCGGGTAATTTCATTCTTTAGCCTCTCCAAGAAAATCTGAAGTGTATTAGGCAAGTCAGAACCCAAATTGTCTCCAAGATTGCAAATAATCTGTCCCATACAGGAAATAGCCCTTTCTTTGACTTCCTGATCAATGTCAGCTGCTTTTAACCGCTTAATGGTACAAGTAAATAAATCTTTGATATAAGGAGTTGCCTCAAATGAGGAAGGTTGATCTAAAGGACGGATTACTTTGACAAGCTGTTGTGTAACAAGAAGTGCTTCAGATGTAATCTTGTAAAATGGATCTCCAACACAAGCCACCACTGGCGGGACCAAAGCCTGAACATGAGGATGGAATACTTGAGGAGAGTGGTTACAGAGAATTACATATAGGCATGACAAAGCATCAATCTTCAAATTCGATGAGCTCGATTTGTCATTCAGTGAGAAAATGATTCCTAAAAAGCCAACAACAAAAGAAAAATCACACTCATTTCTGAGCATATTTTTAGAAAAAAGATTATCAATTAAACCCTAAATTACTGCTAGTTTCAATCTCAATGCAATATACTAAAACTAACAGAAATCCACAATCCATTAGCACCAAAGATTTTTTTAGCTGCAAGTTTCTAATTTCACATGATCAATATGCTTCAATTATAAAGTTAGTTCTAAGTACAATTTAAATTGTCACAATTTTCCTTTTGAAATAAATATATCCACTTATCTAATTTTAGCTAACCTATAAGTCTCTAAAAGGGTTTACTATAACTCTCATACCTGGTACAAGGACAGGAATGTGCTGTGTTAGGGCCCCAGGCAATACATTTACCAATTCAGTTAGCATGTTAAAACAACACTGCCGAGTCTTCACACTTTTTTCTTTCATCTGTTTGTGCAGAGCTTTAACAATGTTGGGAACCTGAAATTATTACATACCCGTTAGTTTAACAATATTTCCCACAATACACTTAGCATAATTTAGAAAGATTTATAAAAAGGGGGAAATATAGCTTTTTATTAACTTCCTAATTTAGTTGTTTACGACTACTGTTTATAAGACATACATCACTTGGACCAAAGTTTGCTCATCCACATTCCTATATCTATCATTTGGTTGTATACAGGCTTTCTTGATAAAAGAAATGCATGAGACCAAACAGAAATTTTTTAAAAAAACCCCACAGTTCTCCAACAAAATTTGAGATACGTAATTTATAAATGACATTTTGAAAAAAAAAATATGTATCTAAGTACCAAAGTGGTGTGGAGAAAAAAAAGACAACAAATTGTGGAATTATGACATTTATTGCCCTGGGGTGAAAACTGACTTATCGTTGTCTCTCCAATGGGCTTCAGAACTGTAAATCACCTGAGAGGAGATTGTCCATCTTTGTCTCAAGGACAAGCTGGTGGATTTAAACCATTTGCCTCTGAGTTGGCAGTGCAGCTCCTTACCCCTAGGCCACCAGAGCTCATTCTGGAATGATTTTGTTACTGTTTTGTGTTATATGAGTCAGAACTGGCTGACAGCAAACCCTCAAGTGGATTTCAGAGAGTGTACATCGCATGGAAGCTACTCCATGGTGGCCTAGAGAGAAAAAGCTGTATTGTAATCCAAACCTGAAGGCTCACAGTTCAAGGACACTGGCTACCCACAGGAGAAGGATGGCCAATCTCCTCTCATGCAATAAATTGCCTCTGAGAACCACTGCGAATGATGGTCTAGTCAATATGACATTCATCCTTGCCTCTCATCTTAGTGTTCATTAACTGCTTAAATGAGCAAAATAGCTGGATTTTTTTTAAACTATTGTCCTAAATGCAAAATGTTAAAATAATGAAAACATCACTGAGGAAGTGTAGTCTGATTCCACAGCTCTAAGACATCTCTACTAATATCATAGATTTCTAAATATCAGATTATTTTAGCAGTTTATCAGATAAAAATACGTCAAGCAAAAATTAGTATTTTGTATCACAAAAATTTTTGTATGCACACAATCCATAAAAATATTACAGATGGCTCCAATTCCCTTATCAAATTAAATTTCTAATAGCAATATTATCCCCAATAATAATTAACATACTATTCTCCAAAAACAATCTAGAATTTACACTTAAAATTTTAAAAAGCAATCACTTTATCATGATTTTCGAATTGTAATTGCAAACCAACCTGACTCTGAAGCATTGTTAAAGGTGTTTCTCCCTGTTCCATTGCATCAGGGTCACAAAGCCAGCTTTGCACAGGACGAGTTTGCTTCAGAAGGGAAAGGTATGCATGGAACACATCTGCTTTTACATTCTCTTCACGCTCTTTAAATCTTGATATGAGTGCAGGAGAAACAGTCTTGTAGAATTCTGGAAGCATTTCATGTCTAGTGCTAACTACGGCATCTAAGCACTTAGCAGCTGCTCGTCTCACTTTCCAACTCATGTCATCATCATCACTGTATTCATCATCACTCCCTAAAGAAAAGTTTTAATGTAAATAGGCTATTAATACAAGAGTGTACTGAGTCACAATTATGACAGGGTTTTTCCCTAAATTTGCACTAGCATACAGAACAAGTGTCAAAAGTAACCAGAACTTAAAACAGATGGATGGTTTGTTAACTTACATAAAAAGAATGGTTATCAATCCCTTTCCAACTCACATTATGATCACTGTATTCATCACTCACTAAATAGAAGTTTTAATGTAAATAGCTGCTAGTCCTGAGGAAACACCACTATAAAACAGATAAACTGTAGGGCTAATTTTCTAGAAAGAAAAAGCAATCCTTAATTAGATTTGTGACTGCAAAGCTTTCAGTAAATTTGTTAAATGGGGTATTAGGAACAAAAATACATATTCATACTTAATTATAACAAGAACAATTTATCACTTGACAAGCAAGCATGATCTTATCCAAGGTTCTTATTCTAAGCAGGTGACTTTTTTTGGCATGTGAAATATTTAAAAATTATTGCCTTCTAACACTATCAGGCTAAATCTGTTGGATCAGAATAAATTCTACAATTAGTATCACTGAATTATACATATATAAATGTATGAGATTGTGTGAATATTCTCAACAACAAAATAATTCCTGTATTTCATATACCTAATAATTTACTTACTTAAAACACCTGTTCTAATACAGCCAGTGTAAGCAGAAATCACTTTAACTGTGCAAACACTACCCTGTGAAGCTGTATTTTGTGTCCAGAGGAGAACACCATGAATCATAGTACTATGACATCAATCTTAAGAGCTTCAGAAATAATACTTAGTTTATTCATGAAAGTGACATGTTATGTATAATAAATTAGTCTCTCAAAATCAACTAAAGTACTGCGAATAGGTCTATTTTATAGGTTGTTGGCATTATGTGCTGTTGTGTCCAAAACAACTCATCACTGACCCTCCAGTAGGTTTTCAAGGGCTGTAAATCACATGGGAAGAGACTGTTCAACTGTCTCTTACAGAGCAGCTAGTGTATAAAATTGCCTGTCTTTGAGCTGGTAGTGCAGCTCCCTATCCACTAAGCCACTAGTTAGCTTTGATTTCTTTCTCACAAAAACTTTGAGAAAAATATGGTAAGTAAAAATAAAAACATAACTGCTAGTGGCAAGATAACCAGTAGCACTGTAACTCTCTAATATAGATTTAAAAAGGAAGTAAAATTAGAAATAAGGAGTAACTGATATTACCCACTTTTCCAATAAATTTAAAAGAGCAATTTCCAAATCCCTAAGAAGTTTCTTAAAGCATGATTTTAAGTGTTACATAGCTCATCACATAAATTCTAATTTTCTTAATTTATTACAGAAAAGCACTGAGATAATTTCTATTTTTTACTACTATAAGCCAACAGTAACATTTATAGTAAAAAATTTTTATCTTTCTCCGTTTTATCAACTCATGAAAGTGTTTAAAATTTCTTGTATTTAATTTGAAGTACCTTGATCATCATCATCACCACCATCAGCATCCATAGCATTTTCATCTTCATCTTCATCATCATAATTATAATTTGGGTCATAAGTAAGGTATTTCAGACAAATATTTATTATGGTAGAAACATGAGGATATACTTCCTTAGGACATCTTAAGAAAAAAAAATAAAAAGCTACCTTTGAATCATTGTATGCTATATTTTGCTTTAATACCTGATTTTATAACCTTTAACATGAAAAAGTAGTTCTAACTATCCTCAACACCAATAACCCTTTCTCTTTCTACATCATCTTTCAAAAGATTTACCTTTCAAAATATACTTTTTATTTTAATCTTTCAAAGAGACCAATATATTTGTTATTCTACTGAGGTTACACTAATATATTCATGTAATTATTTCAATAAAAACTTAACAAGTATTCAGATAAATAATTAATTACATTTAAAGAAAATATACACAAGCAAACATGTATTTATCACTCTATATAATTATATATTGACAGAAATCCATAAGGTATTTTTTTTCTCATTATGTCATCTTCATTCACTGTCCAATTTTCAGATGCATAGCAAGCAACTGAAAAGACCATGACTAAGGTACTTAATTTTAAGATGAACTATTTTCACAGGTTAACATCTCTGAGAACAGGAAAATTTTACAACATGCAGTACCTAGAACTCTACATATGTTCAATCTTCTCAATGTTTTAACTACATGTTGTTGTTGTTGTTATGTGCCATCAAATCGCCTGTGTCTCACAGCGACCACTATGTACAACAGCCCTAAACTCTGTCCTATCCTGTGTCAATCTCACTATCTCCAAAACACCAACCGCCATTACCCCAGTCACTAAATCAATCCATCTCATCAAGGGTCCTCCTCTCCTGTGCTGTCCCTGCACTCTCCCAAGCACGACATCCCTCTCCAAGGTCTGGTCACTTCCTTCAACATGTCCAAAGTACGTCAGACGAAGCTTCAGAATCCTTGCCTCCAAGGAGCAGCTCGGCTTCACCCTCTCCAAGACAAACCTATTCATTTGTTCTCCTAGCAGTTCATAGGCATCAATTCTCCTTCTATCATCCCTAGTCATTGTCCAGCTCTGTGATGCATAGTAAGTGATTGCAAAGACCATGGCATGTATCAGGCACACCTTAGTTTCCAGACTGACATCGAAATGAGCCATGTTTTTCAGCAACTAGGACTATTTGTGAAAATGTCAGTGTACATTCTTCTACTTATATGGTTAGAAGACAAATGACCACATAGCCAAAAAAGAGAAATAATTTGTGTTTTGATTAAAAAGATGGAAATGAAATAAAGAATTCCAATTTTAACAATCTGACATGATTATAAAGTCAGTTCTCAAAACTAAGCCAAGTTTACGCAAATTAACAGAAAAAACCTCAAAAAAAACAGTGTAATACTGCACTGTCAATTCTGGCCAAAGGCAAAAAAAATCTTCTAATATATAAATGTACAATCTTTATCAAGCTTTAAAAGTTTGAGAACTAAGATTTAAACACCAAGAATCACCACTTTAACAAAATTCTTTAATTTTTTTAAAAAGAGATTATTAGTGTGTTTTTCTGTCCAGAAAATTAATTTACCTTGATGCATCTTTTAGGCTAAGACTACCAATTGTATTTCTCTTAAATTAAATCAAATAAAAAAGAATTTTATTTTTCTCCAAGTTAAGGTTATAGTAATATGAAGGATGCACTCTAAAACAAATCTGAGGGCTATATTTTAAAATATGATACTTATTGTATTTAAGTTCTTATGTTATTTAATGATAACACAGGTAAAGATCAAAATAGCAGTAGAATAACTTGTTTCTCATTCAGATCTTAATTATTCTATTCTTAAGGATAAACCTCTGAAGGATTAAAAAAAGCAAAACCCCAAAATCATTATCTAGTGAACGCGATACAGGAGGACATAGTAGAACTGTTTCATAAGGTTTCCAAGTCTGTACGCATACTGCATCTTTCTTCCTTACAGTGGCTTATGGATTTTAATTGCCAATCAATGTTCATCCCACCACGGCCCCTAAGCTTCCATATAAAGCATAAAGACCAAACTAAAACCCACTACTGTCAAGTTAATTACGACTCATGATATTCCCCAGGTTATACATCTTAATGAAAGGAGGCTACCACAGTTTTCTCCTATGGAGGAGCTGGTGGGTTTGACCTGCTCATCATTCAGTGAGCAGTTTCAACACTTTAATCTACCATGCTACCAGGGCTCAGTTATTCAAAGTATCACTCATTCATTCATTCATTGCCATTGAATGGGAACCAACTCATAGCTGATGCACCACTGAATTTCCATTTCCAAGGCTTTAAATGGTATGCGAGGAGACTGCTCAACTCTCCCCTAGAACGCCAGTGGTGGGTTTGAATCACCAGAGAAAGCCCTGCTTTGAGGTTAGCAGTGCAAGTCCCTACAAACCATATTACCATAAAGATCTTAAAAACTTACCGTCTCACAAATGATTCAAAGGCTTGAATGCAGTATTCTCGTAATTCATCATCATCTACATTACAAAATTTTACCACCAATGGAATTATCTTCTCAAGATATTCACCTAAGAAAAGCATATTGAACTCTTAAAACATACAGTAATATCACTTTAAATTGAAAGAAAATTTTAAAAGCATTTTAAACATTTCTTACCTATTCTATGACCAGCTTGCCTACTAATAGCAGCAATGCATTGTATGTAGGTTCTTGTTGTTGACATGGAATCATTTTTAGAAAGCTCTGACAACAGATGTTCAATGAGATCTACAAAAACTATATTTCCACAGCTCATAACCAGGTGGCCAAGAGCAATAATAGTTCTTTTCCTCACTGCAAGTCTAGGGCTGGTCAACTGGGGGAGTAGACAGGTCAGAATTGAAGGATGGAAATTAACAAGAAGTCCTCCTTGCCTTAAAATAAAAAAAAAAAAACAAAAAAACACAAATGAATTCAAGATGCCTCAACTCTACTGAAATGTCTGGCCTCTAATCTCAATTTAAGTACTCAAAATATAAATTTAGATAAATCAAACAAAATTCATAATACCAGAAACACTCAATTCTTGCTCTCACTATAAATGCTACCAAATATATATCCCAACAACCTCCTGAACTGTCGACCAATATTTCCAATTTTATAATATTTTCATACAATTCACTTGAGTACACATAATACGCTAAATAAGACAAAGGATAAACAATTGTGTTAGTTTTACCCTTCCCAGAGCTCAGCATATTCTGTACTAACTGTATATATTTGGAGAGGAAGAAGATTACCTTGCTCTATCTTGACAATTCACTCGCTGATCTTTCTGCTACTCATCTAGATACTAAATTTCAGGATTCTGTTGGCCCAACCACTCTTCCTACCCCACCAGACGGGTAATTCAGTGTATAAAGAGTAGTTAAACATCTATGATATGCTAAGACAACACACAGTATGAATCTTGATGGACTGTCATGGTTTATTATAAAATCAAATATATATTTTTAACCCACCCTAACATGACAGGTATCTATCAGAGTTATTTTTTTACTACTTTTGAAAATAAGAAGGCAAGGATTTCCAACTCCAAGATTGCTAGTTTGAGGAACTGATCCTCCAGTGGGGTTTCAGGGGCATGGGAGTAGCTTGCCCATCTTTCTCCTGTGGAACAGCTGATAGGTTCAAATTGAATGCCTTCTGACTGACAGTGCAACTTCTTACCACTAGGCCACCAAGAGTGACTTATTTATTCTATGCTTATTTATGCTATCCCGAGCAGCACATGTATATGTCCTACTCATTATTTAATATTTACTTTGCAACTAGTTGTATTCTTATGTCCTAAAATATAAACTCTGTATGCTAGGATGAGAGATTCTCTTTCTTTTAATACAAATGTACCACATTATAATATCTATTTTCAAGCTGAAACAGCCACAAGTAACAGATATGTAAATAATGAGCATGAGAAGCAGGGAAAATTGATACTGACAGGTCTTCCATAGAACTCTTTACCATGAGTTAAAAAGTCTATCTTCCAAAGCCTGACCTCCAGAGGAACAAAAGAGCAACAAATGTATGCAACTAAGCCCCTCATTTTTCCAAAACATGGGTAATAAAGAGTTGCTAAAATTTCCTGGCAATGTTTTAACGGAATTATTTACCACTCCCACTATATCCTTCTTATTACTGTTCAAAAATATTGTGCTGAAATACTAAAACCACAAATTTAATTTTTTTTATTATTTTTTGTAACTACAGAAAACATGCTTGCCATGCAAAAGAACTATAATGAACTTCTCACCATCAAATACACATTTATATAAAATAGCCACAATTTGAAAAATGAGTAATTTTTAACTTTATTTACAAAAAGGCTTTTAATAAATACATATATTATAAATGCAAGTGACAGACATACTTACCTGCTCAACATATCAGCCATAATATCCAAGGCTTCTAGTTGAACAGAGACATCTTCTTGCTTTGCTATTGCACTGGTAAGACGCCCAGTAATCTTTTTACATACATTAGCAGCTAATGCAGAGCCTGTACAAACAAGAAGTCAATAAACTTCCAAGGTAAGCAAAGTTCTGACTTACAGTTATGGTTACTATTTTAGTTGCCAATATACAATGCTGCACGGCATAATGGTATCATCCTATCTGTCAATTTCTGTTTCGAATGCTGAAAACTGTTTAAATATATGTATAGATGTATAGAATAATGAAGAAAATTTTTAAAAGAATAGTCAAAACAATTCAGTTAGAATAAAAATTCAACTTGTAAATAAAACAAGAGATATTAACTTAGTAAAAGTAAACAATGCTGATATAAGAGTAGGGAAAAAATGCAGCAGTTTTAAGGACTTGTAAAGACAACAGATATGACTCTTTACCCATCAAGTGCTCCAAATTAAGGTGAACTAAGATAACTTCTCAAATTACAGATCCTTCACCTATGAACCAGGGATCTTAAGACATCAAATATGGTGATATTTAGACTAAATAAATAACAAATACATATGATCTCTCATAAACATAAAAACTAACATTAAAACATCAAACATAAAACAAATTTTTTTAAAACCTTGCTGCTGTTGAGATTTCTAATTCAAGAGATCCTATAGAACAGAGCAGAACCACCCCATAGGGTGTTTACAAGGTTATAATCTGTTAACTGCCTTCAACTTGAGCATGATCTACAGAGATCCTAGGAACAACAGATTTGAAGCCTGTCCAATCCTTTCCCATTCTTACCATCCCCTACACACTTGAGACAACTAACGCAGTCACAGTGGCAATGCATTTGGTTGAAGGTCTTCTGCTTTGCTGATCCTCCACTTTTCCAAACATGATGTCCTTCTTCTCCAAGGTATATAACAACAACAAGGTATATAAGCTTTAGCCTTGTCATTCTTGCCTCCAAGGAGCACTCTGGTTGTATTTTCTCCATGACACATGGGTTTGTTCTTTTGGCAGTCCACACCACAACTCAAAGGCATTGATTCTTCTATCATCCTTATTCACTTTCTAGCTCTCAGATGCATAGCAGTTTACTGGAAAGACTAGGGCTTGACTCAGACAAACCTTAGCCTTTAAAGTGACATCACAAGTCATCAGGATTTGAAGAGGGCCCTGAAAGACTTTGCAAATTTCATCTATACATCTCCAGATATCCTGGCTACTATGAAGGACCGGTATGAAGGGCTGTGGATCCAAGCAAGATCAAACTGTTGGCAATTTCAATCTTTTCTCTATCTCTCATGATATTGGTCCAGAAGGGAAAATTTTTTTCTTGATGATGAAATATAATCCATAGTTGCAGTTCTTAACTCTCTGCAGCAAGCACTTCAAGTGTTCCCTGCTTTCAGTAAGCAAAGCTGCTCATCTGCATAACGCAGATCCATTGATGAGTCTTCCTCCAATCCTGAGTTTTTCCTAATAAAGTTTGTCACATGTTTTGCTCAACATACAGATTGAAGTACAGAGAAAGGATACAGCTCTGACTCACATTTTTCCCAAATTTAAATCATGAAGTAGTCTTTTGCTCTGTTCAGACAAGGCCTTCTTGGTCTAGGTTTGATATAAGCATAATTAAGTGTTCTGGGATTCCCATTCTTCTTAATATTAACCACAGTTTGTTTTAATCCACACTCTACTTTGCATAATCAATAAAACAGAAATAAGACATTCTTCTGGTAATCTCTGATTTCAGCCAAGATCCATCTGACATCTGCAATGATCTACCCGGTGCCAGGGCCTCTTCTAAATAAACTTGGCCTTAATTTCTGGCAGTTCTATGTGAATGTACTTTTCTAGCCATTTTTGGATGATTTTCAGCATTTTTTGCTTTCGTATGCTATTCATGACCTTGTCGGGTAATTTCCACATTCTGTTGGATCACCTTTCTTGGGAATGGGAGAAAATACAACTATCTTTCAGCTGGCCAGGTAACTATCTTCCAAACTGCCTACTACAGACTAGTGAGCAAGTCCAGGATTGCATCTGTTATCTGAAACATGTCAACTGGTTTTTCTTGGGAATGGAAGAAAATACAACTATCTTTCAGCTGGCCAGGTAACCATCTTCCAAACTGCCTACTACAAACTAGTGAGCAACTCCAGGATTGCATCTGCTATCTGAAACATGTCAACTGGTATCCTACTGATTCCTGAAGTCTTATATTTTGCAAGTGCCTTCAATACAGCTTCAATTTCTTCCTCCATCACGACTGGCTCTCTATCATATGCTACTTCCTGAAATTTTTCAGTGCTGATTCTTTTGGGGACAGTGACATCATCTTCTTTTGATGCTTCCTGGATCATTCAAGAATTTTTCCACCTGAGTGTCATCGCTCAGTGTTTTGGAAAAATTTATTTCTGTGTCATGAAGAAAACATGTTAGGGTATATTTGTATCATTCTTCATTGCACTTAAGTTGAAATCAACTCACAGTGGACCATTTTGTGTTTTTTTGTTGTTGGTGGTGGATTTGAATCATGAATGTTTAGGTTCACAGAGAAATACTTAGCCTATTTATCACCAAGGTATCATATTAATTTGCATAAAGATCTGTTAAAGGAATGAATGAAAACAATATATACAGAATACAATATCACCAATCACAATTTCCCTTCTCAGCAGAAAGATAATTTCACTTCACTTTCACTCTGCTAATTTTAGTCAATAGCAGTAGTCAAGATCAGTTCTAAAACTTAGCATATTACTTATGATATTGTGTTAGAGGCCAAAAGCTAATTTGATGGCAAATTTATTAATTATAGTTTTAGATGGTTTTAATTACTAAGTTTAGCAGTTAAAGTCTTAGTTCTAATCAAGGCCACTAATAAATGGAATTATTCACAATTAGTCAGCAAATTCTGATATAAAGCAAAAATAACAGTAAAAACGGCTAATCAGAAAAACTCACACTTCTGGATTATTTTTCACTAATTTTATAAATCAGTGTTACTAGTCTATAGGCATGGTACATAGAAAATCTCTAACCAAAAAAATTCTTTTAGAGCATGAGATATTTAACACTCATTTAATACTGAAAATTAAACTTACATTGAAGCAAAAATACACTTCAATTTTCCATACTTATTCAAAGAAATGCATATAAAATAAATATCTTTTAGAACAGATAACCCTTCCTCCAACTTAATCAGGAATTAAAAAAGGTAAAGGATAAATTCTCTCCATGTTCAAGGAAATAGGTTGTCTTCTTGCTTACCACTGGAAGCTGGAGGAAGTTCTCCAATTACTGTTTTAAGGCCAATACTTGAAATATCCCGAAGTTGTTCTTTATCAGAAAGCATATTAGTACAGAGGGTATCTACAATTGTTTCTACTTGATACTCTTTGACTTTACTCACTAGAGGTCCAAGGCTGGAAGGAAGAAAAAAGTTTAAATTTAGACAAAAAATAGACAAGTAGAAACATTAATTTTTTTGCCTAGCAAAAGCCAACAGCATACAAAGCAAGCCTATATCACACATCAAAGACTAGAGCCTTCAATATGGATTACATTTGACATTAAAAAATTTAAAAAAAAAAAAAATTTAAAAAAATCTTCACCACTGGGCCAAAAGGCAACATCTTGATTTTGTTATGTCATCAAGTTGGAAGTGACTTATAGCTGAGCATCCAGCACATTTTCAGAGGCAGTAAATCACATGGGAGGAGATTGTCTACCTTTCTCCCACAGAAAAAGAAAAGGGTGAAGATGTCAATGATATCATTTTACTTAGATTTACAAGTACCCATGGCAGCAACAGTCAAGAAATAAAATAATATGTTGCACTGGAAATATCTTTTGTGAAGGACCTCTCCAGAGTGTTAAAGAACAAGGATGTCAGTTTAAGCCATAAAGTGTGCCTGATTTAAGCTATGGGATTTCCAATTGCTTTGTGTCTGAAAGTGGGACAATGACTAAGGATTACGGGGGGGGGGAATCAATGTGTGATTTTTTATATTGGAGTATATCATCAACTCCAAGACATGGCTCAAACAGCTATTGGTGATGTAAACAAGCCAACAAGTGTGCAGGGCAGGAAGAGTTGGAGTAACTGGATCAGATTAAAGACAATGGTCTACAGAAATCAGAATTTCCGCAACATATCAAATCTGTTGTACTTTCATCAGTACCTGACAACAGTGCAGCCAAAGTACTGTGTGTGTGTTTACCTTTCTTAGTCTTAAGGTTTGCATATAGTTAAACCACCACTCTTTGAGTGAGGACAGAGAATGCTTCCTTTGAGTTCTTCTCCATTAGGAATGCTAAGGAAGTGCTTTAGTGTAAAAGAAAATTTCACCAGAAAGTAACTCTGGTCTATAGAAAGGAATAAGTCACCAGAAACAATGTATGTGTTAATGCTAAAAAACAAAGACTACATTTCCTCCTTCCCCCTTTAAATTATCATTATTACATTATGGAAACACACACACACACACACACACACACACACACACACACACACATTACATAGAACTATCTAAAAAATAGAATAAACAAAAGTATGAAGTAAGAAACATGAGGCTGCAAGGTCTGTCTATTCTATCAATAAAATACTAACTAAATACTGGGATAAATAAAAATGTAACATATATGCCGTGTTTATTAAAAATTTTAAAAACAAATCCATTACATTTTAACATAAATTTTGTTTTGGTATGTATCAGAGAGTCAGGACTGACTCATACCTGACCTTACAGCAGGTTTTCAGACAGTAACTCATATAAAAGGAGGTTATCTTTCTCTAGCAAAGCAGATGGTAGATTTGAACCATATGCCTTTGGGTTGGCAGTGCAACTCTTTACCATTAAGCAATGAGGGCAGTAGGATTTTTTAAAAACAATATTCTAAAAAAAATATAAAATAAGAAAATAGCATTACTCTACATTTTTACAATTTTCATTAATATTTAGTTTTAAAATCAAACAGCTGACTACTCATGTAATTTTGTACTCAATAACTTCTGAAATTACTCAAAAGGTAGCCTCTGAAAGGTGACAATGTATGCACAAGAAAGTGAGACTCAAAAAAGCAAACAGTACTTTATAGTTTCGATCTTATGAACTTCTTCCAAGTTTTAAAGCAGTAATCTTTTTTATTATCTAACTGGAGAATTTTCTGTATGTTCTGGCTAGAGCTTTTATCATAAATGCATGTTTTATTAATAACTTCTTCAAAAGGAATGTTGTTATTGTAAGAACTCAAAGCAACCCTATGAACAGATCTGAATCCTGCCCTACACTGTGCCATCCTCACACTTCCCGACCCATTACAGCCCACTTCAGCAGTCACCATGTCAATCCACCTGACTGAGGGTCTTTGTCTCCTTCAAGGACCCTCCACCCTTCCAAGCATTATGGCCTCCTCCAAGGAATAACCCCTCCTAGCAATATACTTGAAGTATGTGAAGTGAAGCCTCATCATTCTTGCCTACAAAGAGCACTCCAGCTGCACCCTCTCCAAGACATATGTTTGTTCTCCTGACTATCCATGGGATGTTCAGTGATCTTCTCCAACAACACAGCTCAAAGGAATCAATTCTTCTGTCATTCTTATTCGTTGTCCAGCTCTCAGACACATGAGACACACCTTAGTCCACAAACTTGACTTCATTATTCCTCAATAATTTGGAGGGTCCCTAATTGCAGAATTTCTCAGTGCAATGTATCTCCTATTTCCTGACTGCTAGTACCAAGGGTGTTAATTGGTGGATCCAAGCAAGATGAAGTGGCTGACAGCTTCAATCTCCTCTCCATCCATCAAAATGATGTCTTTCTGTCCAGTGCTAAGAATCTTTGTATCCATGACACTGAGACGCAGTCCATCTTGAAGGCTGCATTCCTTGATCTTCTGCAACAAGTAGTTCAGCAAGGAAGGTTGTCGTCATCTGCTTAACACAGGTTATTGAGGAGTCTCCCTCTCCCTCTGATCCTGATGCTACAATCCTTGAGAATCCAGCTTCTCAAATAAATTGCTCAGCATACAGACTGAATAGGTATGAAGAGAGAGAATACAACCCTGACACACTCCCTTCTTCAATTTTTTTTTCTCTTTTACCTAACTAGGCTACAAAGTTGTTTTGTTTAAAAAAATTTTCTTAATTTTAAAGAAAGTTTACAGACTTAGGGTTTCCATTCATTTATTCATTGTTGCACTTTTCTCCCTGCCCACCCTCCCCGCTCAATTCGCTCTTCTCTTTGAAAAGTAAAAGAAAAATTCTTTCATTGCTGTACAATCCATCCCCGCAAGTCTACTCCACTATGCAGCCTTCATTCTGGACTCCTGTCATGACAATAACATCATCTGTTTCAATGCAGTATACATTATTGATACCCTCTAACTCAGTCTTCCCTCAACCCCATGTCAGTCCCGTTTTACAACAGTGGCACTTTGCAGTATTTGTCCTTTTGTTACTGAGATATTTCACTAATAATGTCCTCCAGAATCACCCATTTTGAGCAATATTGAATGAGCTCCTTGTTTTTCAATGCAGCATAGTATTCCATTGTGTGAACATACCACAGCTTCTCTATCCATTCATGTGTTGATGGGCACTTCGGATGTTTCCAACTCTTTGCTATTGTGAACAAAGCTGCAATAAACATGAGTGTGCATATATCTGCTTGAGTGGCAGTTATGGTTTCTTTGGGGTATGTTCCCAGTAGTGGAATTACTGGGTCAAATGGTATTTCTATTTCTAACTTACTGAGAAAGCGCCATATAGCCTTCCATAGTGGTTGCACCATTTTACATTCCCATCAACAATGAATAAGGGTTCCAGTTTCTCCACAACCTCGCCAGCATTTGATGCTTACTGTTCTGTTAAATTTTGCTATTATTACTGGGGTAAGATGATATCTCATAATTGTTCTGATTTGCTTCTCTCTGAAGAGCTAGGGATTTTGAACATTTCTCCATGTGCTTGTTGGCCATCTGAATGTCTTCTCTGGTGAAGTTATCTGTTCATATCCTGTGCCCATTTTTCAACTGAGTTATTTACCTTTATCTTGTTGTGGTGTCCCTTCTTAATTTTAAACCATATATTGTTCTCCTGCTCTGTCTGCACAACAGCCTCCTGGTACAGGTACAGATTTCACATGAGCACAATTAAGTGCTCTGGGACTTAATTAATAAAAATGGACAAGCTTTTCAAATTTTTATTTTAAATCTCTATTAGAATGAAATAAATGTATTAACACATAATACTGAACTGCTTTCATATTCCTGAGATGAATTCATAAAGTAATGACACATTGTGGCTTAATATGATGCTGGATTTTACTCGAAAATGTAAATCAAAGTGTTCTGTAGTTTTCTGTTTTTGCTGTTACCTCAAGTCCAGACAAGTCATCTGTGTGGTTAAAGAAAACAAAGGATTAGAAAGTTGTTATATTTACTTTGTGTTCTAGAACACTACCAGAATGATCTGTACCGGAATTATCTGTTCTTTGAAGCTTGAAAGACTCCTGCTTCTGTGAAAAAAATTTCTCAACCTGGGCTTCTTTTGACTGGTCAAGTTAATAATTTCACCAATTTCTTGTCAAGGTTATGTAATAATTTATCAGTTGGGCTTTTCCCTCTTACAAGAATCAGTTCTTGAATTGATCACTTATTGTAATTTTTTCCCATAAGTTATTTAATGAACCCTGATGGTGCAGCAGTTAAGAGCTACTACTGGCTGTTAACCAAAAGGAAGGTAGTTCAAACAAATCTATCACTCCATAGGAAAAAAGATATGCACGTCTGCTTCAATAAAGATTTACAGAAAGGATATGTGGCAATTCTACTCTATACTATCAGGCTGCTAGGAGTCAGAATCAACTCACAGTAATTACTGATTGCATTTATCTTAAGCTTTCTTATTTTTTTAAATACTTTTGGCTTCTTCCTCAGACATATTTTAAGTCATCAACAGATAAAGGCTCATGTTTCTGATCCATTCAGATTCATACCCAATTGACTAAGAACATATGTTAAAATTCCAAGTTTAAGAATAAAGGTAGGGGGAAAAGAACTACTCAAAACTAAACCCACTACCTATGGTTTCCAAGGCTGTAAATCTCTACAGAAAATTATTTCACTCTTCTCCAGTGGAGTGGTTGGAAGATTCAAACCACTGACTTTTCCATTAGCAGCCTAACATATAACTCACTATGTAATTAAAAGATGATTAACAAATATATTCTCATTTACATTATTCTACAACCAGGTTGTTCCTTGGAGGCAAGGATTTTGAAGCTCCAACTCATATACTTTGGGTATGTGGCTAGAAGTGACCAGTTCCTAGAGGACTTCATGCTTGTAAGGGTGGTGGGACAGCATCAAAGAGGAAGACTTGGATAAGATGGGTAATAATCAGGGTAATGAGGGTAGACGTGTCAGAATCAATGATAATGGTTACTGTACATAGGGTCATTATGATTCCTAAGTGACTAGATGGCACGTAAGAACAATATGTTGTTGTTATGTGCCATTGAGTCGCTTGCAACTCAGAGCAACCCTATGTACAAGAGCCCTAAATGCTATTCTATCCTGTGCCAACCTCACCATCCCAAACACACTCATTCCCACCATTCCACTCACAGAATCAATCCATCTCATTGAGGGTCGTCTTCTCCTGCACCATGATGTCCCTCTCGAAGGACCAGTCCCTCCTTGCAACATGACCAAAGTATGTCAGACGAAGCTTCAGAATCCTTGACTCCAAGGAGCATTCTGGCTTCACCCTCTCCAGGACAGACCTGTTTGTTCTCCTAGCAGTCCATGGTATATTCAACACTCTTCTCCAGCACCACAGCTCAAAGGTATCAGTTCTCTTTCTATCATCCCTGGTCACTGTCCTACTCTCTGATGCACAGCACATAATTGCAAAGAACACAGCCTGGATCAGGTGCGCCTTAGTCTCCAGCCTGCTGTCGTTGCTCTTCAGTACTCTTGAGAAGTCCCTCACAGTTGACTTTCCCAATGCAATTTGTCTCCTGATTATCTGGCTGCTGTTATCAAAGTATTGACTATGGAACTAAAACTATTAACTCTCTCAATCTCTTCACCATCCATACTGATGCTGCCACTTGGCCCAGTGGTGAGAATCTTTGTTTTCTTGATGTTAAGCTTCAATCCATATTAAAGACTGTAGTCCTTGACCTTCTGCATACTCACTTTTAAAGACTCACTGCACTTTAAAAGATGCCTGTTATTAAACCCACTGCCAATCACTGGATTATGACTCACAAAAATCCTATAAAGCTGAGTAGAATTTTACCCCATAAGGTTTCTAGTTTCAATTTTCCACCTCTTTATCAATCTTTAGAGGACTAGACTGTATCACTTTCTCCTACACAGAAGGAAGGTTAACATCACCAGTCTTTTGGTTACATCTGCCTAGCACATACTTGCTATGTGCTATCGAGTCACCAGAGCCCCTAAACCCTGCTCTATATCTTGCCAATTTTATTGTCTCCGACGGACCTATCCCCATTACCCCTGTGACTGAATCAATCTACCTCATCGAGAATCTTCCTCTCCTGTGCTGTCCCTCCACCCTCCCAAGCATGATGTCCCTCTCCAAGGACTGACCCTACTTTGCAATGTGTCCAAAGTATGTCAGTCGAATCTTCAGAATCTTTGCCCCCAAGGAGCAGTCTGGCTTCACCTTCTCAGGGGCAAACTTGTCTGTACTCCTAGCAGTCCATGGTATATTCAATACTCTTCTCCAGCACCACAGCTCAAAGGCATCAACTCTCCCATCATTCCTAGTCATTATCCAGCTATCTGATGCAGAACAAGTAACTGCAAAGACCATGGCCTGTATCAGGTGAACCTTAGTTTCCAGAAAGACATCGTTGCCCTTCAGTACTTGAGAGGCTCTGAAAGCAGACTTTCCCATAGCATTTAGTAGAAGATAAGAATTACCATATATATCAGAGTATTACTTCCAGGTATATATGCAAGGAGCAATGGTAGTATAATTTACCATACCTGCCTACTTACTAAAAGTTTAGTGGGTCAAATCTACCAACCACTCCACTAGAGAAAGACGTACAGGCTTGTCCTGTGAAAATTTATAGCCCCAGAAAGTTGACAGAGTTGCACAACGAGTCAGAATAGACAACTGAAATACATTTGGTTTATTAATTTAGATATATATGCTCAAGAATTTAAAGATACCTGTACACTAATGGTTTTTAACAGCACTACTGACAATAAGCAAAACGTAAAATAAATTAAACTGTAGGTGAATAAATAAAACATCATATATAGTTGCAATTTGATTTGCCCCGCCATAAAGAGAAATGAAATTCTGATATATGCTATGATGTGGATGACCCTTGCTTAGTGAAATATGCCCGACTTGAAATGGCTAATAGTAATTGCTTAAGCTACTTAATATGAAGTATCTAAAACAGACAAATGCATATACCAAAGTTTATTAGTGCTCACCAAGAGCAAGTGGGTCAAAGAGTAAGTTACTCTAGATAATAGTAACAATTACGCAACATGAAGATCGTATTTAATGTTGCTGAACTAATAAACATAGAAATGGCAATCTTGTGGTGCTAATGAAAACAGAATATACCATGGACTTTAAAGAAGTTCTAAAATTAAATAATCATGAATTAAAATAGCTGTGCTAACAAAATTTACTGAAAACTCAATTTTTTTGGTGTCCTAGTGGTAAGAATCTGTGCTGCAATCCTGGAGGTATGCTGATTCAAATCTACCAGCTATTTCATAGGAGAAAGATAAGCCATCTCTTCCCAGGTAATTATTGCCTCCAGACATCCTCTGGAGGGTCACCTATGGGTCGGTTCCAACTCTACAGTACACAACAACAACATATAAGACCAACTGCTAATATCATGCCTAATACAAAGATTTTACTGCATTTAACAGAGTTTTCATGTTTATTTTAGGAAAAATACTTTAATGCACCATTAATGCTTTAACTGCAGTTATCATTTATTAAGAAGTATACAAATAGTCTAAGTTTTTACTTTTCATCCCGTTAGAAGGTAGGCTTTTTAACTCAAAAATAAAGCTGTGGCCAAAGCAGAAGACTCAGGGAGGGAATGGTCTGGGGCCTCATTCCCAGAGACTGCATTCCCAGGAATTCTTAGCTCCCAGCAAAGACTCTGTTGATTAAGGTGAAGTGGCCCCTTCCACTCAGCCTGAGAAGACAGATATACAGCACAGAGACCATTATTGAGCAGCAACTATGCAATCCTGGAAAAAGGAAGGGTTTTGGATAAGATTTCTCAGAAGCTCCTAGCTCCTGTGAGAGGCTCTGTCACCTCAGGGGGGTATTACGTCACATGATGTCAAGAAAGCAGCAGTAGAATCAAACATTACAAAAAACTAAAAGAAGTTCATTCTTCTAAGACAGCAAACCAGAATGAGGATCCAATGAATACCTCAGAGACAAGAAAGCAGAAGAAATATGTGGAGTTTCTGGAGTCCCAAGAACTGGTACTGAAGAAGTTACAAATGTTGGAGGGAAAAGCCATAAGTTAAGAGCAACAAGAATGGGGAAAACCATCATCACAAGACAGGATACAATATAGTACACAGGAGTAGAAACAGAAAAGCGTGGAAATACAATCTAGAATTATCTAGACTGAAATAACAGAAATTCTCAATATTATGGAAGCACAAAAAAACAAACCCCATCCCACCCCCCCCCAAAAAAAACCCACGGAAAAAAAAACAAAAGAAAGGAAGCAGAGAATCAGCATTCATAAGAAAACAATCCAAATATGAACTTACAAGACCAACAGTGAGAAGACAGAAGGAAAATGAAAGGGGTGGGGGGAGAGGAACTAGAAGTAAATTTTCCAGGTATCATAAAAAAGGAGGAAAAACACATTCTAGAAGCTCAGGAACACCAAACAGACTGAATGCCAAAATAAAAACATCAAGACATTATCACTGTCAAACTCTCCAATATCAAAGACAAATACTAAAAGAACCAGAAGAAAAAGAGTCACCTAAAGATGAACCAATCAGATTAAGCTCTGATTTCTCAGAAAAAAACATATGAGAAAGGTGACAAAGGGGTGATATACAAAGAGGCCGAAATAAGTGCCAGCAAGGATCCTGTACCCAACAAAGCTATCCGTCGAATACGAAGGTGAAATTAGGTCATGTGCAAACAAGCAGAAACCATGAATCTAAACCCACTCTATAAGAAATACTAAGTGGAGTCCTTCACACTGAGGCAGCAGAGGAAAGCTAATGGACCAAAGTATGCAACAACCAAAAAAGGACACAGCAAAATGGCAACAATTAAACCTAGCCCATCAATAATCACATTCAATGGGAACAACTTAAGCACTAATTAAGAGAAAAAGAGTAGCAGAATGGATTAAAAAACATAGGTCTCAATATGATGCTTACAAGAGACACATTTTAGAAATGAGGAGAAACAGACTAAAAATCAAAAGGTGGAAAAAATACACCAAGCCAATGGCACCCATAAGAAAGCTGGAGTGGCAATATTAATCTTGATAGTTGTTGAGATGAAAACCAACATAAGAGATAAGGAAGGGCATTATATAATGATTAAAGGCACCATAAATTAAGAGGATATATCCTTAGTTAACATCTACACACCTAACGATAAACCTGAAAATATATAAAGCCACCTGGAGAAATAGACACCACCATAATATTAGTAAGTACACCAATCTCACCAAAAGACAGGTCAACTCAAAAGAAACTCAGCAAAGGCATGGAAGAACTAATATAGTCAATATTATTTAGTCCATCTCATAGATGCATTCAGGGCACTTAACCCAAAACTCAGTTTACTTTCTTTTTAAGTGCACACAATACAATCTCCAGCACTGACCATATATTAGGTCATAAAGCAAGCCTCAACAAATTGAAAAACATCAAAATAACACAAAGTATCTTCTCAAACCACAATGCCATAAAGACAGAAATTAACAAAATAATAAAGGAGATAAAGGGGGGAAAAATATTCAAGTGGAATTATAAAATCAGAGACCCTGGGTAAAACTCAAAACCATAAAGATTATAAGAGATAAAATGGAAACAAAATTAGAAACCCTAGCCTATGGCACAAATAGGCTTGTAAAAACATAGCCAAAAATGCACAATGTGAAGAAGATAAAATTGGCAAATGGTACGTTCTCCAGCAGGTAAAAAAGAGAAAGGCACAGATTTGCAAAAATTATCTGGCAAAGACATTTCAGATAAGGGTTTCAGAACTAAAGTTTACAGAATACTAGTGGGCCACCACAAGGAAAAAAACACAACCACCTGATAACCCAATTACAAAATGGGCAAAAGACACAAAAAAACTTTTCACAACAGTCATCTCCTTCAGATGGCCAAGAAACACATGAAGAAATGTTCAAAATCACTGGCATTCAAAGACAAATCAAAGTAAGAAGAAGATATCATCCCATTCCAGCATCAGCAATAGCAGCAAAGTTTAATAACACAGCAAAAAATGAATGTTGGTGAGGATGTGGAGATTTAAACTCTTATGCACTTCTGGTGGGATTGTAAAATGGTACAACCAATATGGATGGCAGTTTGTTGTTTCAAAAAAAAAAAAAAACAAAAACTGAACACAGAAATTCCTTATGGCCCATCTATTCCACTGCTAGGAATATATTCCAAGAAAATGAGAACTAAGCTACTAACGGAGGTATATACATCTATGTTCACAGTAGCATTATTCACAATAGCAGGAAAATGCAAATAGTTCAACTGTCCATGAACAAATTAATGGATTTGGTTACTTTCACACAAGTGACTACTATGCAGCACTAAGGAACAACTTTATGAAATACTTGAACTTGAGAAAGTCTAGTAAACATTATGTTGAGTAAAATACCTCAATCACATTAGGACACATATTTCATAAGGCCACTAAAATGATTCTAGAGGATAGGTGAAATGTCTGTGTATGTATGGACGTACGTGTGTGTGTGTGTGTGCGCGTGCACGCCTGTGTGTGTGTGCGCGCGCGTGCATGCACAAAGAGAAAAGGAGAGAATGAAGCTTAGAAAAAGGGGAAGAGAGAAAAACAACTGTGACAGTATAGGTTGGTGGGTGGAAGGAGTGCAAAGGAATGGGTAAGATTCAACGCAGACTTGAAAAGACAAGGTCACAATAGGCACTGAGCAATGGTAATTAATTCTATCAAATATTATACCTATGAATGTATATTCATGTACACAGGTGGATGAATGAAACACAAACTATATAAATGTATAAAACACAAAGTATATGTAGAAAATAATGATGAATATGAATAATTATATGCAAATTTATTTTAAAAAAATAAAAATTGTGATCAAATGAAAGAATTGCTGTTTCTGGTGTTTTCCACGTGCAAGTCATAAGAATGAAAATAAATTAATTCAATGAAACCTATACTTAGTATGTAATATTAAGGAAACTTACTAAAAATAATATACAAATACTAAATAGTAACCTCATTAAAAATATTTATCACATTGAGTTGGGTCAGACTCTGGTCATCCTCCAGTAGTTTTTCAGAGGCTGTAAATACTACAGGGGACAGTCCATTTTTATTCCCCCTCCTGCAGAGCAATTTAACAGAAATGAACTTCTGGCCTTTCGGTTGGCAGCACAAATCACTATTAGGTCACCAGAGAGACGTCATTCACCAGTCACTTAAAAATTCTTAATGAAAACCATAATATGCCACAATATTAAGATAAAGTTATTTAACCAGTGGAAGGAAATAAGTTTAAGAAAAAAACAACTTACCATTTGACAGCTAAATTCTGTACCTCTCCATTTTTATCTTCCAGTAATTTCAAAATCATTTTTACCACTTTTCGTTCACTATCATCATCCAATTTGATGGAATCTTTCTGCAATTCTGTCATCAAATCATTTGTAGCCATAAACCTAACAAAGAAAAAACAGAGATTAGCTACTGCTAATATAAAAATTTTAAAGCATCAATTAAAAAGCAATGATTTTTAAATTTAAATCTATCTAACAGAACATAATACAAAACTGTCATCCACTTATTTTCTTTAATGATCACAAATTTAAATCAAAAGCATATACAATGGTAAAACACACTTAGAATTCGCTGTAATCTTTATGTATTTTTAAAATTTTGTTATGTGCCATTGAGTCGCCTGCAACTCATACCAACCCCAAGTACAAGAGCTCTGAACTCAGCAGTATCCTGGGCCAGTCTCCTGTCTCCAACACAGCAATCCCCATTGCCCTAGTCAACCTTTGCAAACCCATCCCACCCAAGGTCTTTCTCTTCTGTGCTGTCCCTCTACCCTTCTAAGCATGATGTCTTTCTTTAGGTACTGGTCCTTCCTGGCCACAAGCCCAAAGTATGTTCAAAATCCTTGCCTCCAAGAAGCAGCCTGATTTCACCCTTTCTAAGACAGACCTGTTTGTTCTCTTCATGGTCCACGGTATGTTCAATACTCAAAACAAGGGATTATTATCCAAAATTATCTTCTCTAAGATTAGTCTTGATTTAAAATTCACTGACAAGACCAGCAATCACTGCCCTTCTTCCAGGAAGCTCTTAACTATAAACAATACAAACCATCTCTGTTTAATAGTGTATGTTGGTTGCAGCAATGAATGAATGGAAATCCAAAATCTCTATAAATGTTCATTAAAATTATTAAAAAATATATACAAATTATCAAATAATTTTACTAAATATATTTTTAAATCTTAAAAAAAATAGCATATGTTGGGTTGTTGTGGGTAAATGTCTTAAATTACAGCGCTGGGAAATTTCCAAAATACAAATTCCCATCCATTCCCCATTCCTTTATGAACTATAGAATTGGGCTTACTGGTCTGATAGAACCCCTAAGACTATGCTATGGTCCTAAATCACCCTTTTAACCAACCTGAAACAAAACTCAACCTGGTTCAATTTTCAGGCAAGCAATACAGGCTTCCAAGGTGACAAAAAACAATTGGGAAGCTCTTGTTCCTTAAAATAATCAACCACATAAAGTGAAAAGAGTATATATGCCGGAAGAAAAGGCCCTAAAGGCAGGAGAGGGGTTCAGAGTTAAAAGGTGACATCAGATAGGCACTTGTTGTTAGGTGCCGTCGAGTGGCATAACGACCCTAAGTACAACAGCCCTAAACTCTCTCTGTCCTGTGCCAATCACACTGTCTCTGACACTCCCATTCCGATTACCCCAGTCACTGAATCAATCCACCTCATAGAGGGCCTTCCCCTCCTGCGCCGTCCCTCCACCCTCCGAAGCATGATATCCTTCTCCAAGGACTGGTCTCTCCTTACAACATGTCCAATGTATGTTAGACGGAGCCTCAGAACCCTTGCCTCCAAGGAGCAGCCCGGTTTAACCCTTTCCAGGATGAATCTGTTTTCCTCGCAGTCCATGGTACCCTCAATACTCTTCTCCAGCATCACAGCTCAAAGGCATCAATTCTTCTATCCTCCTTAGTCATTGTCCAACTCTCAAATGCAAAACAAGTGATTGCAAAGACTATGGCCTGTATCAGATGCACCTTAGTCTCGAGAGAGACACCATTGCTTTTCAGTACTTTGGAGAGGTCCTTGGGTTGTATTCCTAGTAGTAGAATAGCTGGGTCATGCAGAGTTTCTATGCTTAACTTTCTGAAGAATTGTCAAAATGCCTTCCAGAGTGGTTGCACCATTTTACAATCTCACCAAGAATGTAAGAGGGGGTTCCCACTTCTCCACATCCTCTCCAAAATTTATTGTGGCTGGTAGATTTGAATTATATGTCTATGGGTTGGTAGTACAGCTCTTTACCCTCTAGGTCATCAGTGCTTCCTAAATATATAGTCCTTTGTTAATGTGGAAGACAGCTGGTGAAGACAAACGGGGGTGGGAAGGGATGGTAAGACAATATTCATGGGCATTTGGAAAAGAATTGGTTCCTAAGAGAGATTTTTTTTTTCTTTTTTAGGATGGATCTTGAAGGAATAGGAGACTGTATGGAGAACATGGTTTGTAGCTTTATTGTGGAGTTGTTGTTTTTTTTCTTTGAGGGAGCTCTAGTGGCCATGTGGTAAACCACTACACTTCCAACCCAAAGGCATGCAGTTTGAATCCACCAGCTGTTCTATGGGCAAGATGGACCGTTTCCTCTTGTGCAATTTAATGCCACTGAAAACCCAGTGGAGGGTAAACTATGGGTAAATCCCAACTCAATTACACGTACTTTTCTTTTGTTTTGTTTTGTTTTAGTATGATAGCAGCTAGGTGAATGGCAGCAATACTTTTAGAGTGAAGAACTTAAGAACAGTCCAATGTTTATAGAATCTATAACAAACCTAACAGGAAAAAGTTGGAAGGAAAGGCTAATGTCAGGAGGAGAAATGTCTTATATATTAAATATCACTCACTCATTGCCACTGAATCAAAATCTACTCATAAACTGATCCTCTAATAGATTTTCTATTGCCCAACTTTCTCCTTCAGAGCCCCTAGAGGATTCTAATTATCAGAGAGGTGCTACCTTTGGGTTAGCTGGGCAAATCCTATAGCTGAGGCCATCATACCTTTAATGTGTAGTGACACCTGATTACTTATCATACAATATGCTGCATGCTCTGGATAAACCAATAGAAATGATTCCTCTCTTCTAGATCTTTTCTTAGTCTTGTCAATTGTCATCCCAAATCATGGCACTCCCCCACACACCAGAACAAAGGTTGCCCAGTTCTACCCCATTTCCATGATTGCTTACAGATCAGTTCATTGTGATCTCTAAGATTTTCACTGGATGATTTTCTGATTTAAATTCAGATTTAGATCTTTCTTCCAAGTCTGTCTTGGTCTACAAGAATCACTGAAATATGCACAGAATCACAGTATTACTAAAACCTATACAGACAGGTAATTGATGGTTGTGCATTAGACATGTGAACCTGGGTTTCTCAAATGAAGGTAAAGGTCTACAACGGAACTAGCACCACTGCCCTCAAGGAGTATACAACAGGTCAAAATTAAAAAAAAAAGAGGTCAAAGGGAGCAAGAAAAAAAGTCCTCAGGGTATAAAATGCTTGGCTGCTAAACTAAAAATCAGCAGTTTGAACCAAAGTGGATCATAACAAATTATGAGTTACAAAGAGAAGAATGTGGATCCCAAAATATTTAATCATGCTCATGAGAAACCTATAACTTACCAAGAAATAATTGTTCAAATAGAACAAAGGAATACTGCATGGTTTATAATCTGAAAAAAATGGGCATCACAGTCTTATCTGTTTTCCATACCTCTTCAACCTGTATGCGCGGCGGGGGTGGGGTGGGGGGGGAACCAAACAGGATTGGAGGAAAACTCAACAAACTATATTAAGCACATGATAAGACCTTGTTGCATGCTGAAAGTGAAGAGGACTTGAAGTACTTGCTGCAGAAGTTCAAAGACTATATAGCCTTAACATAGATTAAATCTCAAGAAAACAAAAATCCTCACCAGTGGACCACTATCAACATAATGAGAGATGAAGTAAAGACTGAAAATTCTCAACGTCATTCAACTTACATCCACCATCAAGGTTGTTGTTGTTATTGTTGTTAGGTGCCGCTGAGTCACTTGCGACTCATAGCGACCCTATGCACAACAGCCCTAAACTCTGCTCTGTCCTATGCCAATCGCACCGTCTCTGATACACCCATCCCGATCACCCCAATCAATGAATCAATCTATCTCACAGGGGGCCTTCCCCTTCTGCACTGTCCCTCCACCCTACCAAGCATGATGTCCCTCTCCAAGGACCTGTCCCTCCTTACAACATGTTCAAACTATGTTAGACGGAGCCTTAGAATCCTTGCCTCCAAGGAGCAGGCTGGTTTGACCCTTTCCAGTATGAATCCATTTGTTTTCCTAGCAGTCCATGGTACCCTCAGTACTCTTCTCCAACACCAAAGCTCAAAGGCATAAATTCTCCTTCTATCCTCCTTAGTCACTGTCTAACTCTCTGATGCATAACAAGTGATAGCAAAGACCATGGACTGTAACAGACGCACCTTAGTCTCCAGAGAGACACCACTGCTCTTCAGTACTTTGGAGAGGTCCCTAACAGCAGACATTCCCATCGCAATATGTCTTCTAATTTCCTGGTGCCAAGTGTTGACTGTGGATCCAAGCAAAATGAAGCTGTGAACAATCTCAATCGCTTCACCATCCATCTTGATGTTGCCTATTGGCCCAGTGGTGAGAATCTTTGTCTTCTTGACATTGGGCCTCAATCCATATTGGAGGCTGCAGTCCTTGACCCTCTGCAGCAAGTGCTTCAGGTCCTCCTCAGTTTCAGCAAACAGGGTTTTGTCATCTGTGTAACCCAGACTGTTGATAGATCTTCCACCAATCCTGACGCTACACTTCTCCTCACAGAGCCCAGCCTCTCAGATAATCTGTTCTGTATACAGGTTGGAAAGGTATGGAGACAGGACACATCCCTGGCGTACGCCCTTCCCAATTTTGAACCATGCAGTGTTTCCTTGCTCTGTTCTAACGACTGCCTCTTGGTCCAAGTATAGGTTTCTCATTAGCATGATCAAATGTTCTGGTATTCCCATTCTTTTCAGAGTCAGCCACAGTTTGTTATGATACACACAGTCAAATGCCTTTGCAGAGTCAATGAAACACAGATATACATTCCTCTGGTATTCCCTGCTTTCAGGGATCCATCTACCATTAGCTACAATATCCCTAGTACCACGACCCCTTCTAAACCCAGCCTGGACTTCTGGCAGTTCTCTGCTGATGTGTTGTTCCAATAGTTTTTGGATAATCTTCAGTAGAATCTTGCTTGCATGTGAAATTAATGATATTGTTCTATAGTTTCCACCCTTCTTTGGGATAGGAACTAATATAGATCTCTTCCAGTCAGTTGACCAGGTGGTTGTTCTCCAGATTTCTTGGCACAACTTGGTGAGCACGTCCAGGGCAACATCTGCTGGCTGAAATATGTCAACTGGTATACAGTCTATTCCTGGGGCCTTATTTTTTGCTATTTCCTTCAAAGCAGCTTGAACTTCTTCCTTCATCACCATAGGCTCTTGCTCATATGTTATTTCATTAAATTCTTCTATGTCTGCCAATTCTTTTCGATACAGTGACTCAGTATATTCTTTCCATCTTCTTTTAATACTTCCTGGATCATTTAATATTCTGCCTAAAGCATCCTTGATTGTAGCAACTCGAGGTTTGAATTTGATCTTCAGTTCCTTGAGCTTAAGACAGACTAGGAAGAAAGACTGGCCATCCACTTCTGAAATAGCAGGCCTCCAAAAACCCTATGTACAACACAACACATGTAGATTTCAGGTATGGAAATACAACGGAAGAGGAACAGTTGTAAGCAGACACTAGTGATTGGGACATGGAAACTGAGAACCATGAATGTAGGAAAAAATAGGAATGTTAAGGAAGAAATGGAACGCATAAATATTGACATACTAAGCTTTGGGGACAGGAGATGGACTGGCATGGGGCATTTTGAATCAGATGACCATATATTATTCCGGAGATAAAAAGGTGAGGTAAAATGGAGTTGCTTTCATAGTTAAGAAAGTAATTTCTAGATCCATCTTGAAGTACAGTATTGTGAGTGACAGGATAATATCCATACACATACAAGGAAGGCCAGTGAATACCACTACCATTCAAATATATGCTCCAACAACCAGAGGCAAGGAAGAGGAAATAGAAGATTTTTTACAGTTGGAAATCAGTCGAACATGCAATCAAGATGCATTGATACCACCATCAATACCCATGGTAACAGCAATCAAGAAATCAAAATCTGTGTTACACTGGGAAAATATGCTGTCAAAGACCTCTCCAAAGTGCTAAACAGCAAGGATATTAAAGACTAACCTGAGCCTGATCCAGGTCACCGTCTTTTTAGTTACTTGTTACACATCTGAAAGTTGGACAATGACTAAGAATGTTAGATGAATCAATGCCTTTGAGTTGTGGTGTTGGAGAAGAGTACAAAAAAATTCCATGGACTATCAAAAGAACAAGTCTGTCTTGGAGAAGTGCACCAAGGTGCTCCTTAGAAATGAGGGTAGTAAAAGTTGTCATATTCTGGACATGCTGTGAGGAGGAGCTAGTCCTTGGAAAATGACATCATGCTGAGAAAGGCAGATGATCACAGAAAGCAAAGATCCTCTCAACAAGAATGGTTAACACAGTCACTCTAACAATGGGATCAAGCATAAGATATGGTGAGATGGTGCAGGTTAGAGCAAGGTTGACATCTGTTGTTCATAAGGTCACTATAAACTGTAGGCCAAGTAGAAACTGTAGAACCTAATAAAAACGGCTCAATGGAAAACATGGCAGTCTGCTTCTGTAAAGGCAGCAGTCTGGGAACCCTATCAGTTCTGTCCTATGGGGTCACTGGACAGTTATTACCAACTGGACAGGAAAGGGCACAGTTTGGTCTTATGTGGCAGAGGAAAAGGTTAAGATGTTTATTTTCAAACCTCCTACAGAGGTTGAGGGATGGCAAGGGAATAAACGGTATCTATTCGTTATCACATAGTCAGTTCCTACTCATAATGGCCCTCCCTCAGGTTTCCAAGGCTAGAAATCTTTACATCTTTTCTCCTGCACAGCTTTCACCAGTGCAGCTAGTGGATTCTAATGCTGACCTTTTAGTGAGCAGCCCAATGTTACACAATGCACCACCAGAGCTCCTTATGTTGCTGTTATGTGCCTTCCAGTTAGATCCAACTCTTAGTTGACTTTTGAGTGTTTTCAGAGGCTGTAAATCCCATGGGAGAATGCCCATCTTTTCCCTGCAAAGCAACTAGTAAATACGAAATGTCTGCCTTTGGGTTGGCACACGCACCTTTGTTTATTTATTTAACAAATATCATTGGGTAAATACTAAAACAATAAGTGGTGCTAGGGACCATAAACAGTGATGAATCAAGAATAAAAGAACTTAGTAAACTTATGAAGAGACGTATAAAATCAAATGTTAAACTCACTGAAACCATTGCTCTCTAATCAAACTGACTACTGGTTCCTGTACACAAGAGTAGAATTGTCCTACGGTATTTCAAAGCTGGAAGTTTTACAAAAGTAGGCTTCCCAATCTTTCTCATTCAGAGCTCATAGTGGGTTCAAATCAATGACCTTCCAGTTAGTAACAAATACTTAACCAGTGTGAAACCAGGGTTTCTATAAAGCCCAAAGTAAAAATTTATATTGTGTTGAGAGAGCTCTGATGGCATAGTCCATAATTAGTTGTCCTACCAATCCAAAAGGTGCACTCCCTCTGATGGTTCATAGCCTCAGAAAACCCTGTTGAGGGTCAACTCTGAGTTGGAACTTAATTAACAGCAATGAGTTTTAGGGAGAGACAGGAAAAGTAAATGTCTGCTCCTGATTCCTTGGAATACTTTAATTCAGCTTATAATGAAACATTAAAAAGTTGACCATCATTGGTTATCTCACCAGCCAAAATAGTCAACATATACATTCATCAGTAAAGGATTAAACAGTTTAGCCATATTAACACTTTCAGTCTGGTATTTACAGAACCATCCAATGGAAACATAATGTTTTCTTTTTAGGTGTCATATGGACTTCCATATACACAAATGACCCTATCCTTTGTACTCAAGAGTTCGTAGTTAACATTTCTTTATTCTAATGTAGTATTACTTTTCCTAAATGGCAATGTCACACTTTAAAAGAATATAGACGCAAACACAAATATGTAAAATTTTTCCAATAAGTTCACTCTCTAAGTCAATGATTCTTTTATAATAAATGCTGAAACTTTAAAATTTTACTTTTTTTTTTACCCCTCTCTCTGCATTAATGTCCATCACTCATACCGTATGCTGGTGTGCATGTTGCAGTGATACTGGAAGCTATGCTACCACTCTTTCAAATACCACCTGGGTCACTCATGATAGATTTCAGTAGAGCGTCCAGGCCAAGTCTTCAAAAACCCTATAAAATTAAAAAAAAAAAAAAAAGGGGGGGGGGGAGAGGTAAGGCAAGCTCTGGTGGCCTAGTGGCAAGAAGATGTACTGCAATCCCAGAGATAAGTGGTTTGAATCCATCAGATGCTCTGCTGGATAAGGAGGGACAACCTCCTCCTGTACCAGTCAGATCTAATTTGACAGTACAAACACACACAAAATAATAAAAATAAAGTTTAAAAAAAAGCAACCAACCTATAAATAACAGAAGAACACTGCTGGAAAATGAGCACCTCAGAATGGAAGGTACTCAAAATGTGTCCACAGAAGAGCTGTCTCCTCAAAGTAATCTATCTTACTGACAAAAACCCAATGAAAGACCGCCATGTGTTGATGCAGTTAAGACTCAAAATGAGAAACAGCCAGACTACCATTAATTAGAACATGGAATGTATAAATCTAAGAAAACTCCAAGTTTCCAAAAATGAAAGGGAACACAATAAGATCAACATTCTAGGCATTACTGTGCTGAGATGGACTGGCATTGACCATTCTGAATCAGATAATCAATCTCTGAACTCTAGAGTTGGAGGAGTTTTGAAATGCCACGAACTGAAAGAACAAATAAATGATGTATCTCAGAGAAGTGCAGTCAGGCTGCTCTTTAGAAACAAGGATAGTTAAACTTCATCTCATGTACTTTGGATATGTTGTCAGGAAGAGCTAGTTCTGTGGGAGGAAAATATGCTGAGAAGTCAGTGAAAACGAGGAAGACTCTGATACAGTGACAACAACAATGGGAGTGAAGATGGTACAATATGGCTCAGATCTAGTGTTCTGTTCTCAAGGTCATGTGTCACAGTGTACTCAAGGGCTACCCACAACAGCATGAAGGCATTATGTCACTGTCACTTGATCAGAATCCACTGCTGACCCTCCAGCAGGTTTTCTGAGGTTATGGGAGGCATTTTTCAGAGGCATGGTAGGATCCCCTCTTTCCTACTCAGAGGAACTGGTAGACTTGCCTTTGGGTTGGTCACTAAACAACTCCTTCACCAGCCCTTCATCTTGATCATTAAGTGTTGTTAGGTGACATCAAATCAACCATGACCCACAGTGACACTCTGATCAGATCTGTTCTGCCTTTTCATCCTTATCACTTGATATATCTAGAGATCTAAAATTTTAAGGCTGAGATTTTTTACATAAGCCTCTAAGTAAAAAATACTAATTCCAAAAGAAGTTAAGTTGCCCACAATCTCAGAGTTCACAACAAAGAATTTTATGTAACTAGAAATGGATCCTTTGATTGTTGTTAGGTGTCAATGACTTTATAATTATCCCTACTTACAAAACACAGGTCATTCTTCTACCATCCTTACAATTCTTGCTCATTTAAGTCAATGAATTTCAGGGAGAATTTTTTTCTCATCCTACTTTACCAAGCATAACGTCTTTCTCCTTAGATTGGTCTCTCCTGATAACATGTCCAAAACACATTTTAGAGTCCAACCATTGTCATTTCCAAGGAGCATGCTAGCTGTACTACTTCCAAATAAAAACAATTTTTCAGGCAGTGTGTGGTTTATGAAATATTCTTTGTCAACAGTATAGTTAAAAAGTTTTTTTTTTTTTGGTCTACTCTAGTTACTGTCCAGCTTTTGCACATGTAAATGAGGCAACTGAAACTACTTTGGGCTTAGTTATCAAGGTGACAACTATTAACACTTTAAAGAGCTGTATTCTGCAGACTTGTCCAATGTAACAAACTGATTTCTAGGCTCTTGCTTCCATAAGCATTGACTGTGGTTATAAATAAAAGGAACTCCTGAAAAGTTTAATATTTTCATTTATGATGTATGATTCTGCAAGATATCTTGTTTTATGTTGCAGTATAATCAAGTGAAAGCTGTAATCTTTGATTTTCATCAGTAAATACTTTAAACCCTCTTGATTTTCCACAAACAATCCTGGTGCTGCATTCTTCTTCATTTAATCAAGCTTCTCAGATCTGCTCAGCACATAAATTGAATTGCGATGAAAAGATACAACCATGACATCTTTCTTGACTTTAAACCTCTTAGTAGACCCCTTGTTCTGGTCAATCCACTGCTTCTCGATATATATATATATATAAAATTTCTTAGCAACACAATTAAGTTTTCTAGAATGCTCATTCTTGGCAATGTCATCCATAATTTGTTATGATTTCTATATCCAAATGCCTTTGCACAGTTAACTAAGCAAATGTAAACAGATATTCTCTGACTTCAGCCAAGGTTCATTTGCTATTTTCAATGACTCCTCTTTATCCCACACCCTCTTATGAATCTTTGGGCAGTGTTCTGTTGATGAACCTCTGCAATGGTTTTTTTAATTAGTAGGTCAAAATCTCTTTGGATTCCGCAATGAAGAAAATAAGAGTTTTTCTTTCTATTGGCTGCATTTTATTTGTTTCCTTTAGTAACAAAGTAAAATGCTTGTACACATTATCCAGTTGCCATGGAGTCAATTCCAACTCAAGGAGACCCCATGTGAGTCAAACCAGAACTGTTCCATTCGATTTTCAATGGCTGACTTTATAGGGAAGCAGATCAGCAGACTTTTTTTCCCCAAACACCTTTGAGTAAATGCCAGTTTCCAATGTTTCCCATGTGAACTATATTATGGGCTTTGCAATTATTAGATATTTCTAATGTTAATTAACTTGTCATCAAGATCCATCAGATACCCAATGTTTTAAAAATTGCAAGGTTAAAAAAAAAAGTTATGTACACCTAAATAGAAGTAAAAACTTAGAGGGAAAAAAACCCCACACCTACACTGAAAATACATGGGATAATGTTAAAAATACTTGACTTCAAATGTTATTTTAATTAAATGTCATAATAAACACTTAATTGTCTGTAATAAACACTGCACTTTCAACCCAAAGACTTGTCAGTTAACTGGATGGTTAAAGTGGATGACAAAGAAAAAAAATCTTAGAAATGTTAATAAATATATCTTAATAATGCCAAATTACTTAAGTCTTTTACTATTTCTAAATATATTTCTTACAGTGTTCATCAACTTTCAGAAATAGATCAATATAGTCATTTTCTGGGAATGAACTGATCACCCAAGCAATGCTTAGATTCATCAATACACAACAAACTGGTAGATAGTCCTCATCAAGTTCAACCTTTCTACATGTTGTTGTTATGTGCCGTCGAGTTGTTTGGGACTCATAGCGACCCTATGTACAACAGCCCTAAACCATGCTCTATCCTGTGCCAATCTCATTGCCTCTGACACTGAATCAATCCACCTCATAGAGGGTCTTCCCCTCCTCCGCTGTCCCTCTACTCTACCGAGCAGGATGTCCCTTTCTAAAGACCTGTCTCTCCTTACAACATGTCCAAAGTATGTCAGACGAAGCCCCAGAATCCTTGCCTCCAAGGAGGAGCCTGGTTTGATCCTCTCTACGATGAATCTGTTTTTCTTGGCAGTCCATGGTACATTCAATACTCTTCTCCAGCACCACAGCTCAAAGGCGTCAATTCTCCTTCTATCCTCCCTAGTCATGGTCCAACTCTCTGATGCATAACAAGTGATTGCAAAAACCATGGCCTGTATCAGGCACACCTTAGTCTCCAGAGAGACACTGTTGCTCTTGAGTATTTTGGAGAGGTCCCTAACCGAAGACTTTCCCACTGCAATATTTTTTTTTATTTCCTGGTTACCGGTGCCAAGAGTGTTGACCATGGAGCCAAACAAACTGAAGCTGTGAACAATCTCAATCTCTTCGCCATCCATCCTGATGCCACCGATTGGTCATAAAATATAAACATTTTTGCTTTACTATAATGTAAGAAAGACACTTATGTTAGTGATTTTGAATAATTAAAATTGTATCATTATATGAAGTGTGACCTTCTGAATGAAAGTGGATGCAATTTGAATGGTTTTTAGTAATTATAATGACTGAATAAAACTGAAAGAGAAAAAAAATCAGACCACATAACCTAAACAGGTAAAAGTGATGAATGTATATACACAAACATTTGAACCAAATTTCAATAACCAATACACAGCAAAGCAGTATTTTTTAAACTCTGATTCTTCCAATAAACTAATCTTAAAAATAGAACTAGAATAAATCTAAACTTTCAAAACAAACTTCCAAAAAGACACATCACCAAAATCTTCAGTGTTACGAAACTGAGTTTTTAGAGCTCTATATACACTTAAAAAAAAAAAAAAAATTTAAAAAATCTCCTTACAGAGCAGAACTTCAAATGGTATTTGGCTTTAAAGTCACAGACCTAAAACTCTCTTGGCCATTATGGATCTCTTCTAAGAAACAGAAATTTCCTCCTTGTCCTTAGCCACAATTCTAACGGGAAATTTCGGCCTTTCTTTGGAAATGCACTGGACTTCTAACAACAGTCCCAGAGAATAAGACTCAGTACCAAAGTAATACATTTTTCTTGGTTTTGTTGTGTTTTGATTTAAAAAAAAATAGAATGCTTATTTTTGAGGGAAGAGAAGCAGGAATAATAATATAAAAGTCACTGTAGCGGGGGAAAAAAGAAACCAATAGCTCTGTGATAAAAAGTAACAATTCTTCAACATGCAAGTTAACCAAGAATTTAGAACTGACCAAGCAGATCCCCTGGAAGAGAATCTCTTAAGATATTCACGGGCCTCAAGTTAGCAAACCTCTACTCTCTGTTATGAACCATTTACTCGGGTTACTTTTCCGTTTCACGTTCGGCAATTCACTCCTTAGGCAGTGATTTTGGATGTAAGGCGGAAACCCCGAGTTCCATCAGGGGGGTTAACTTGTTAAGGGAAAAAGTGACCGAGATGCTGGCGGAGAAAACCTCCAAGCCAAGTTTCCTTCACCCAGACCCCCACCCCTCCTCCCCACCTTCAAGAAGAATACAAAGGGTGCATAAGCCGAACCAACCAGAGCGCCGGTCAAAGTTAACCGTTCCAGGCTGAACCCTATGCCCACGCTAACCCCACTCCAAGCGGCCTACGAGGCGGCGGCGGGCGGGCACCGAGTGGGCAGCGGGGCAGCCTCGGCCCCTGTGAGCAAGGAGGCCTAGCGCTTCGGCGGGCCGGCGGCTAGGCCCCACTGGCCGGTCCCCGGGCTTAGCGCAGCCCCTTCCCCACGGCGCAGGATGTTTTCGGCCCTTCGCGCTACCTGGGACGCGAGGCTCACTCCCCGGGGGCTGCGATGGCGAGGGGGGCGTTTGGGGACGCAGACGGAAGGGTGCGGGGCCGGCGGCGGGGAAGGGCCTCCCGAGGAGAATGGGGAGATGGGAAAGGCGGGGGAGGAATGGGGCCTAACGGGATGCAGAGCGGAGAAGTGGGCTGGGGACCCCGGGGGAAGCAAGGAAACCGGCCCCGGCCGAAGGGGTGGGGCAAAGCCTACAGCCAGGGCCCAGCACAGCGGAGGGGGAGCCCCGAGGGCGGCAAGGATTTCGGCCTCACCTAAAGTCCTTGTCGCTGGATGTCATTTTCTCCAGCAAATTGGAAATATGGTACGAGGCGCTCGCCATGTTGACGGCCGCGATCCCGCCCGCTGGCGCTGCTGGTGCTGTTACCCGCCGCCGCTGCTGCTGGGGCTCCTCCTCTCGATTGCGGCGGCTCCCGCTTCCAGGGTCGCAGCGCGACGCCGACGCGGACTAGGGAGGCGCCTCAGTGGGCTGCCCCCTCCCCGGCGAGGCGAGGGCCTGTCTCGGGAAAAATGGAGGCTACGTTACCCGCCTAACGACGGCGCTGCTCGCGGGGAGAACGAGTTCATGGGCGGCAGAGCGATACGGCAGGGCCTCCCCAGGAAGCCAGACGCTTCAACTCAGGTTCTTCTCACTCGCACACCCTTCGCGCTCACTCCCTAGGGCAAATGGCCAAAGCCCGCCTCTTTCACTCCGGGGGCGGGCGTGGTAAACGCGACACGCTGCGGAGAACCCAGGTCAAAGTTCACGAAGAACCCCTCACGCAACTTTCGCGCTAGTTAAAAAGCGATCCTGATGGCTAATGCTGCTGTCAATCTTCGCGTGCATGGTTTAAGGAGGCAAGCCCAAGGCCAGAGGCGGTATTCTCGCGATAGTTCAGAGCGACGGTTAAAGGCACGGAGGCGAATGGCACAAGCACCCTTCACTAATGTGAATCGACTTGAATATTAATTTCTACAGAACATGAAGAGTTACAAGAATACTGATACTTTAGAACTATGGCAGGGGAGGGATGCTACCGAATGGTAGCCTAGGACCAACAAAATTGTTACAGGAAGCGTTCCTTTTCACTCCGACGCGTGGCCTACATTAGCCACCGTGCTATAATGTTGCCACGTGAAAACCACAAGTCCCAGAATTCAATCTGTAGTACACTAGGTCGAGATGTGATTGGCTGCAGAAACTTTTGGTTTCCTTATTGGTTCTCATGGAAGGCGTGAATGCTGGGATTTGCAGGCCAGCGGATGATAGTGTTGGATAAGACCTCTTTGATCTTCGTGTTTGAGGTTTCCGCTGCGGGTTTAGATTCCCCTAATGGCTGTTTTTGTGTGTGTTTTGTTAAAGGATTCTTGTACAATTAAGCAGCTGCGGCTTGGACAAGCGCAATTTGGATCCATGCATTTTGATGTTTTGGACAAAAGCCTAGCAATAATCCCCTAAAGTGACAATAACATCATGGAACCAGTTTTCTAAAACAAACGCGACCTTAGAAGAGTAATAAACCATCAACAAATAATTGGGGATGGGGGCGCTACTTGTTTCATGTAGAAGTTAAAAAAAACAAAACACAAAAAACCCATCTTACCTAGTGAACTTTTTGTTGGCTTGGTTGTTTTTTTAAAAAATGTTATTTTATACTGGTTTACTTAGAAAGTGTGCATACATTGCGTTTTACACTGGATCTTTCCGTTTCCTTTACCCACCCCTCCCTCCACCCATCAAATTGTGGGACCCTGTGATTAACATCCCCTATCCCTGCTTGCTGAAACTGAGGAGGACCTAAAGCACCTGCTGCAGAGTGTCAAGGACTGCAGGCTCCAATATGGATTGAGGCTCAATGTCAAGAAGACAAAGATTCTCACCACTGGACCAATTGGCAGCATCAGGATGGATGGTGAAGAGATTGAGATTGTACACAGCTTTAGTTTGCTTGGCTCCATAGTCAACAGTCTTGGCACCAGCAGCCAGGAAATTAAAAGGCGCATTGCCATGGGAAAGGCTACTATTAGGGTCCTCTCTACAGTACTGAAGAGCAATGGTGTCTCTCTGGAGACTAAGGTGCATCTGATAGAGGCCGTGGTCTTCTCAATCACTTGTTATGCATCAGAGAGTTGGACAGTGACTAAGGAGGATAGAAGGAGAATTGATGCCTTTGAGCTGTGGTGCTGGAGAAGAGTATTGAGAATACCATGGACTGCTAGGAAAACAAACAGATTTGTCCTGGAGAGGGTTAAACCAGGTGGCTCCTTGGAGGCAAGGATTCTGAGGCTCCATCTAACTTACTTTGGACATGTTGTGAGGAGAGACCGGTCCTTAGAGAGGGACATCATGCTTGGGAGGGTGGAGGGACGGCACAGGAGGGGAAGGCCCTCTATGAGGTGGATTGATTCAGTGACTGGGATAATCGGTATGGGAGTGTCAGAGACAGTGTGAATGGCACAGGACAGAGCAGAGTTTAGGGCTGTTGTACATAGGGTCGCTATGAGTCTCAAGTGACTCGACGACACATAACAACAACAGCAACAACAAAGGGCTCTGTAATAGGTAGTATGTACACACCCATTGAAGTATTGTCTGGATTCATAATAATAAATTTCTCCTCATTACTCTCATGTGTTCCATGTATCCTTTTATTTGTATAGTCTTTTCCTCTCCATTAATGCCACTGTTGTTATATGTTATCCAGTTGGAGCTGATTCATAGCTGACCCTCCCAAGGGTTTTCAGAGTGTGAAAATCACAGGAGTAGATTAGCGATCTTTCTCCCTCAGAGCAGCTTATAAGTTTAGACCACATACTTTTGGGGTGGCAGTGGTAGCACAGCTCCTTACACTAGGCCACTAGCTGTTATTGTTAGGTGCCTTCCAGTGGACTGCAACTCATAGTGACTCAGTGAACGATGGATCTAAACCTTGTCTTATCCTGTGCCATTTTCATCATCTCTGACACACTTGAGTGCATTGTTACAGTCACCAGGTGAATCAACTCATAGAGGGTCTTTCTCTCTGTGTATGGGTTTCTGGCCCATCAGCCTTTGTAAAGCATGATGTCCTTCCCCAAGGACTGACCCCTCCTAACAATATGCCCAAAATATATGAGATGAAGGTTTATCATCTTTGGCTCCAAAGAGTGCCCTGGCTGCACTTTCTTCACGGCATATTTGCTTGTTCTTTTGGAAGGCCATGGAATATTCAGTACTCATCTTCAACACCACAACTCAAAGGCATACAATTTGCTCCTTATTTTACCCAAGTCAGTCTTCATTATTTACTCTTTCACCAAGTGTTAAGTGCAGCAGACACAATTAATTTTGGCTTTGAACAATCCTTTCATAACATATAATGTAAATCATACTCATCAAGTATACAAGCTGTTATTGTTCAGTGTGGTCTGGTTTATTAGGATTCATAGCAACTCTGTACAGCTGATCAAACCTTGCCCTATCCTGCATCGTCCTCACAGCCTCTGCCATTCTCATGCCTCTTGCTGCAGTCACTGTGTCATTCCATCCTTTTGAGGGTCTTTCTGAAAACTCTACATTGCTGAGTGTATTGTCTTTCCAAGGACTGGCCACTCCTGATAACATGTCCAAAGTATAAGACAGTTTCGCCATCCTTGCCTCCAAGGTGTACACTACTTGCACTTCTCCAACACAAATTTGCTTCTTCTTTTGTCCATACATGGTATAGTTAATACTCATCATTAGCACACAGTTCAAAGTTACCAATTCTCCTTTGGTCTTCCTTATTCATTGTCCAACTTTCATAAGCATAAGAAGCAATTAAAAATACCATGCCTTGGATAAAGTACACATTTAGTCTTGAAACTGACATCCTTTCTTTAATGCTTTGAAGAGGTGGGGTTTTTTTTAAATTATTAATTAATTTTAATGAATGTTTACTGAGACTCAGGATTTCCAGTCCTGCCCACCCCCTCTCCCCAAATCACTCTTCTTGAAAAGAAAAAGAAAAATTCTTTTATTGTTGTGTCATCCCTCCCCCCACATTCACTCCAATATGCAGGCCTTCACTCTGGACTTCTGTAATGACAAGAATACCCATTCATCTGAATGTCGTCTTCGGTGAAGTGCCTGTTCATATCCTGTGCCCATTTTTCTATTGGATTCTTTACCTTTATCTTGTTGTGGTGCTCAAGTATTTCA
>NW_006399797.1:12743997-12746237 GCF_000299155.1 Elephantulus edwardii | reverse complement strand
GAACTGGGGAGGAGGGTGAAGAAAACATTGCAACAATGAATGAATGAAAACCCCAAATCTCTGTAAATGTTCATTAAAACTAATAAAATTTAATTTAAAAAAAGAATACCCATTAATATATCCCTTTTAAACCGATCTCTCCCTCATCTGTTTCAATGCAATATACATCATTACTCCCCTCCTTTTCTGTCTTCCTTCAAACCTGATGTCAGTCCCATTTTACAACAGTGGCCTTATGCAATATTTCTCCTTTTGTGACTGAGATATTTCACTTAGCATAATGTCCTCCAGGGTCATCCATTTTGCATAATATTTTATGAGTTCCTTGTTTTTCCAATGCTGCATAGTATTCCATTGTGTGAACATACCAGAGCTTCTCTATCCATTCGTTTGTTGATGGGCACTTGGGTTGTTTCCAGCTCTTTCCTATTGCAAAAAAAAAGCCACAATAAACATGGATGTATATGAAGAAGTTTGTTTTTAAGTATTTTTTTCCTTATGACCCTAAAGCTTAGAATCTCACTTATATGATGGTAACTCTTTGGGTGGATTTTTTCCCCTCAGCTTGTATTTAAACAGGCAGTAACTTATGTTCTGTCCTTTTATATATATATATGGAAATCTTTTCATTTATCAGTTTCTAACACAACCAAAATACTCGAAGTTAGAGAGTTTGCATATAAATCATGTCTCTGTTACTTAATGGCTGTCTAGGCAATCCACTTAAAACAAAACAAAACATATTTTTATTGTGATTTGCATGAAGGTTTACAGAACAAATTGGTTTTCCATTCAACAATTGAGATATATTTTGATTCATGACATTGATTGCAATTCCTATAATACTGTAACAGTGTTCCCATACCCTCCTACTGTTTACTGACTCCATTATTTCTTCTTCTCTATGCCTTCCTGCTTTTCTCCCTGAGAAAATGCTGCCCTTTGAACTTGTGATTGGTAGTTCTAGAGAGTGCATACCTACCTGATGTTACTGATCATTTTATAGACCTATCTATTTCCTGGCTGAAAATTGAGCCAGGAGAGTGGTTTAGAGGCTTAAAAGAATAACTAACTAAGGTCCGTAATCTCAGAGGATCCACAGTTTTTATCAGACTAGAGGCCTTCTCATTTTGTTTTTTTAATAATCATAACTTGTACTCTATGTAGGACCTCATGCTATGATTCCTTTTTGAGCAGTTGACAGTAGTAGCCAGGTGCCATCTAGCTCTTCTGGTCTCAGGTCATGAAGACTAGGGTTCAAATAGTCCATTAGTCCTTTTACCTAATTGTGCCCACGTGTCTCAGATTTTCTTCACTTTTCTTTGCTCTATAAGGAGGAGATAAATAGGTGTTCCTTAGATGGTCACCAACCAGCTTTTTAGACCTGTCGTTGCTCTCCAAGATAGGATGTTGGTCATTGTCCTTTTTCATTTCTCTTACATGAGACATCCCACTTTAATCACAGACACTCAGTTTTGTCATAGGTAAAATGATGATAGGTTGTAATAAGAGTTCAAGAAAATAGCCCATGTAAGAGAACAAACAAGTTCATCCTTGAGAGGGTAAAACCAGCATACTCCTTAAAAGCAAGGATTCTGAAGCTCTGTCTGACATACTTTGGGCATGTTGCAAGGGGGGATCAGTCCTTGAGAGGACTCCTTGGGTGCCTGGAGGGACAGCGCGAAGGTGAAAACGCTCCATGGGATGGACTGAATCAGAGACTGGAGTAATGGGGGTTAGTGTGTTGGAAACAATAAGGTTGGTTTAGGATAGAGCAAGGTTTAGAGCTATTGTACATAGGGTCACTATGAATCACAAGCAACTTGACGGCACATAACAATAACAACAAGAGTCTCTGGTGACCTTGTGGCAAGAAGCTGTGTTGCAATCCCAAAGACACATAGCTCCACTAGCTGCTCTGCTGGAGAAAGAGGGACATTTTTCTCCCATGCAATTAAATGCTTCTGAAAATCCACTGGAAGGTGAGCTATGGGTTGATTCTGACTCAGTGGCAAATAACAACAAAGTGTTTAGAAAATAGCTTGGAACATAAAAGTAATATTTAGAACTAATAATTTCTACCCACTAAAAAGAAGTATTAAAAGAAGATGGAAGGAATATACTGAGCCACTGTATCGAAAAGAATTGGAAGACACAGAAGAATTTCATGAAACAACATATGAGCAAGAGCCTATGGTGATGAAAGAAGAAGTTCAGGCTGCTTTGAAGGACATGGCAAA
>NW_006399797.1:12738215-12742657 GCF_000299155.1 Elephantulus edwardii | reverse complement strand
GTCAGAGACAGTGCGACTGGCACAGGACAGAGCGGAGTTTAGGGCTGTTGTACATAGGGTCACTATGAGTCACAGGCGACTCAACGGCACATAACAACAAACAACAACAAAAAGAACCTGGAAAGGATCTAGGAAAAATAGTTACTGTTAAGTGGTATGTAGTAGACTACATCTTGAGTGACACTATGAACAATGAATCTGAACCCTGTCCTATCATGTGCCAACCTCACCATGTCCAATACACTTGAGCTCACAATTCCAGTCACCATGTGAATCTATATTGTTAAGGGTGTTCCTCTCCCTCAAAGACCCTTCTTTCTAAGCTAAATGTCCTTTTCCAAGATAGGCTTCTCATAACAACATGTCCAAAGTATATCAGACAAAGTTTCACTATCAGCTCTCAGATACATAGCAAGTGATTGAAAACACCAATGCCAGAATTACGTGCACCTAAGTCTTCAAACTGATATTATTGCTCCTAAGTATTTTGGAGAAGTCCCTGACTGTGAACTTGACCAATGCAGTATGTCTCCAAAGGAATTTTCGTTTACTTGGCTCCACAGCCAACACTTTTGGTACCAGCAGCCAGGAAATCAAGAGACAAATTTCGTTGGGAAAGTCAGCTGTGAGGGACCTCTCAAGAGTACTGAAGAGTAACGACGTCAGGTTGGAGACTAAGGTGCACCTGATCCAGGCTATAGTCTTCACAATTGCGTGCTATACATCAGAGAGTTGAACAGTGAATAGGGATGATATAGAATTGATGCCTTTGAGCTGTGATGCTGGAGAAGAGTGTTGGATATACCATAGAATGCTAAAAGAACAAACAGGTTTGTCCTGGAGAGGGTGAAGCCAGGAGTCAAGGATTCTGAAGCTTCATCTGACATACTGACAGCATGTTGCAGGGAAGGACTGCTCCTTGGAGAGGGACATCATGTTTGGGAGAGTGGAGAAACGGCGCAGAACAGGAAGACCCTAGATGAGATGGATTGATTCTGTGAGTGGGGTGATGGGAATAAGTGTGCTGGATACGGCGAGGTTGGCACAGGATAGAGCAGCTTTTAGGGCTCTTGTACACAGGGTTGCTAAGAGTCACAAGCAACTCAATGGCACCTAACAACAACTCTCCATCAAGACCTTTGTTGATGTTGAGATGTAATCTATTTTTAAGGTGGTAGTCCTTTATTTTCTGCACAAAGTGTTTCAAGTCCTCCTCCCGTTCAGCAAGCAAGGTTGTCATCTGCATAACACAAGTTAATGATGAATCTTCCTTCAATCCTGATGCCACATTTCTTTTCATAGAATCCACCTTCACAAATTATTTTCTCATCACACAGATTGAATAGATACAGAGAAAGGATACAACCCTGATTTACACCCTTCTTGATTTTAAACCATACAATGTCTTCTTTCTCAGTTGAGAAAACAACTTCTTGGTCTATGTATAGAGTTTGCATCAGCACATTTAAGTGTTCTGGGATTTCCATTCTTCTCAGTGTCAGCCATAGCTGCTTGTGCTCTACACAGTCAAATGTCTTTGCATATTCAATAAAGCACAGAAAGACATTCTTTTGTTTGTCCCTGCTTCAGCTATGATCCATCTTGCATCGGTAATGATATCCCTGGTGCCACAGCTTCTTCTACATGCAGCTTGAACTTCTGACATTTTTCTGTTAATGTACTGTTCTAGTCTTTTTAAAGGATCTTCATCAATATTTTGTTTGCATGTGAAATAATCAATAGTTGTTGTTGTCATTGATGATTGCTGTTAAGTCAAGCATGACTCATAGTGATCCTATGAACAAAAGACCTGAAGCCTTTCGATAAGTATTGTTTCTCAAAGTTCACAGCGTTTCCAGAGGCATGTTGTTTAGAAAGTGGATGCAACTGATATAACTGATATTGTTCTATAATTTCCACAGTCGGTTGGATCAGTTTTCTTAAGAATAGGAAAAAAATACGGACCTCCTCTAGTCATTGGACAAGCAGCTATCCTACAAATTTCCTCCTTTAGACTAGTGAGCAAGTCCAGGATTGAATCCTAGTTGAAGCATATAATTTAATATTCTATCAATTCCTGTGACCTTATTTTACCCAATGAATTCATTGCAGCTTCAACTTCATTCTTCATTTATATTGGCTATGTTTGTATGATACTACCCGAAAATTTTCAGCCCAGAGCACAGGTTTGTGGACATTGAAGAAGATAGCTGTTGCCCAGCCAAGTGCCTTCAGGACATTAGATTTAGCAGTTCTCATCCCTTGTGGTATGCACCAGTATTAAAGATTTAGCTGAGTTAAAGTCCATTCCAAGTATCCCTATCCAAGTCTTATCCATTGCTTTTATCATAACTATTGAAAAGGTCTACTGAGACACTAATGTATCATAACAGTCAAATGTTTTGAACTCCTTCTGTTCTCAATTTTTTCTTTTTTTAATGATATCTCTCCCACTTTTGTAGTAGAGGAGTTGCTACTATAGATATATTCTTCAGTCCCTTGAAGACTCAAATCTCTTTGTCCTTGTTGTTGTTGCTATGTGCCATCAAGTCATTTGAGATTCATAGCATTGCTATATGCAACAGCTTTTAACCCTGCTATATCCTGAGCCAACCTCATTGTCTCTGACACATCTACCCCTCCTACTCTAGTCATTGAGTCAGTCCATCCCATGGAGCATCTTCCTCTCTTGTGCTGTACCTCTACCTTCCCAAGCATGATGTCTCTTTCCAAGGACTGGTCACATCTAGCAACATGCCCAAAGTATGTCAGACAGAGCTTCAGAATCCTGGCCTCCAATGAGCAGCCTGGTTTCATCCTCTCCAGGACAAACCTGTTTTTTCTCCTAGTTGTTGTTATGTGCCGTCGAGTCACCTGCGACTCATAGTGACCCGTTGTACAACAGCCCTAAACCCTGCTTTATTCTGTGTCAATCTCACTGTCTCCAGCATACCTACCCTTATTACCCCAGTCACTGAATCAATCCATCTCATCAAGGACCTTCCTTTCCTGCACTGTCCCTTCACTCTCCTAAGCATGACATCCCTCTTCAAAGACTAGTCACTCCTTGCAACATGTACAAAGTATGTCAGATGAAGCTTCAGAATCCTTTCCTCCAAGGAGCAGCCTGGTTTCACCCTCTCCAGGACGAAACTGTTTGTTTTCTTAGCAATCCATGGTATAGTCAATACTCTTCTATCATCCCTTATTATTGTCCATCTCTCTGATGCATAGCTAGTAATTGTAAAGACCATGGCCTGTATCAGGCACACCTTAGTCTCCAGACTGACATTATTACTCTTCAGTACTTTGGAGAGGTCTCTGACAGCAAACAACAAAGCAAATAATTAGAACCATATGATCTTAGCTCTTGATGCAGAAAAGACATTTGAAAAAATCCAACACCCCTTGCCGATAAAGACACTCAGCAACATTGGGATAAAATGGGGATTCCTCAATATGGTGAAAAGCGTATAGGCAAAACCAAGAGCCAATATCATTCTTAATGGAGAAAGACTAAAACCATTTTCCTTGCAAACAGCGACCAGACAAGGATGCCCACTGTCACCACTTCTATTCAATATTTTATGGAATTACTTGCTAGAGCAATAAGATAAATTGTTGTTAGGTACTGTCAAATCAAGTACATCTCATAGCAATCCTATGAACAAAAGATCTGAACCCTGTTATAGTGTGTCATCCTCACACTTCCTAAGACTCAAGAGCCTATTGCAGCAGTCGCTGTGTAAATCCACATGGTTGAGGGCCTTCCTCTCCTTCACCAACCCTCCACCCTTCCCAACATCACGTGCTTTCCCAAGGAATAGCCCTCTTTGAAATGTACATGAAGCAAAGCCTCATCACTCTTGCCTCCGAAGAGTACTCTGTCTGCACTCTTTCCAAGACATATCTATTTGTTCTCTTTGCCATCCATGGGATGTCCATGGAATGTATAACACCACAGCTCAACTCTTCTTTATGTCATCCGTATTCATTGTACAGGACTCAGATGCATAGCAAATAATCAAAAGACTATGGCCTGAATCAGACACACTTTAGTCCTCACACTTACATCATTACTCCTCATTAGTTTGGAGAGGTCCCTAACTGCAAATTTTCCCAGTGCAATGATCTCCTTATTTCCTGACTGCTGTTACCAAAGATCTTAACTGTGGACCAAGCAAGACATAGCTGTTGACAGCTTCAATCTTCTCTCAATCCATCATGATGCTGTCTATCTGTCTAGACATAAAAGTCTTTGTTTTCTTGACACTGAGATGCAATCCATACAAAAGGTTGCATTCCTTGATCTTCTGCAACTAGTGCTTCAAGTCCTCTTTACTTTCAGCAAGCAAAGTCATCAGCATAATTCATATTATTGATGAGTCTCCCTCCAATCCTGATGCTACACTCCTCTTCATAGTATCCAGCTTCTCAGATGA
>NW_006399797.1:12732596-12737475 GCF_000299155.1 Elephantulus edwardii | reverse complement strand
CGCTATGAGTCTCAAGCGACTCGACGGCACATAACAACAACAACATATGCAGATGACATGATAGTGTACCAAAAAACCCCCAAGGACTCAAAAACAACAACAAAAATTGGCAGAGCCAGTAGACTAATTTAGTAGAGTGGCCAGATATAAGATCAATATCCAAAAATCAGTGGGATTCCTCTACAGTAACAGAGAACTCAGAGAAGGAAACTAATAAAGCAGTCCAATATACAATGTTGTTGTTTTTGTTAAGTGCCATTGAGTCATAGACGACTCATAGTGACCCAATGAATGAAATAGCCAACCACAAAATGAGATACTTGCAAGTGAGCCTAACTAGAGACAAAAAAGACTTTTATAAAGAAAACTACAGAACGCTTTTGCAAGAAACAATAAAAGACCTAAATAAATATGGAAAATGTACTTGTTATGGATAGCAAGACTCAAATGTAGTAAAAATGACAATCCTAACAAAAGCAATGTTCATATTTAATGTAATCTAAATAAGGATGCCAAATTCATTTTTCAAAGAGATAGAAAAAACAATTGGCAAGTTTATTTAGACAAGAAAGAGACCTCGAATAAGCAGTCCTGAAAAACAAAAATGAAGTGGGAGGCACAGCACTCCCTAATTTCAAAATCTACTATACAGCTCTAAAAATCAAAACAGCATACTACTGGTACAGTGACAGGCACATAGACCAATGGAACAGACTTGGGAACCCAGAAATGCACCCAGCTATCTATAGTTAATTGATAATTGACAAGGAAATAAACCTATCAAATGAAGAAATGATATCCTTTTTCAACAAACAGTGCTGGTAAAACTGGACTGCTACCTGCAGAAAGCTGAAACAGGTTTCACATCTCACACCATACACAAAAATCAACTCAGATGGATTAAAGACTTAGGGATAAAGCTCAAAACCATAAAGATCATAAGAAACAAAGAGGGACCAAGCTTAGAAGGCTTAGCCTATAGCATAAAGATACTGACAAATACAGCCAGAAATACACAACCAGGAGAGGATTAACAGATGAATGGGACCTTCTAAAGTCCCTGTGTGCATCAAAACCTTTTCCCAACAGAGTGAAAAGAAAACCAACCTACTGACTGGAAAATAACATTTGGTAATGACATCTCAGACAAAGGTCTCATAATGAAATTTACAGAATACTATAGGGCCTCCACAAGAAAAAAGACCTATAACTCAATTACAAAATGGGGAAAAGATATGGAAATACTTTTCACAGAGGAACAAATTTGAGTGGCCAAGCCAACAGACACAGGGGGAAATGTTCAAAATAATTCACAATTATGTTGTGTTGTTGCTTAGTGCCGTCGAGTACTAGGCAACTCATAGAGACCCTATGGACAAAAGACTGGAACACTTGTATAACTTTCATCCTTTCTCCAGGTTCATAGGGTTTCCGGAGGCAAGCTATTTCGGAAGTGGATGCCACTCCTGCTTCTAAGCTTGTTTTAATCAGGGGGCACCATCAAACACTGTCTGCCGTGGGTAACCGTTATGGTATTTGACACACCAGTGTCACTGTCACAGTGTTCAGCTTCACAGCAACCATGAGTTACCGCGTACAGCAAGTGGACAGACCAGGTCTATATGACCTAGCAATAATAGAATAAGAAAACTGAAAATCAAAACCACAATGTGATATCATCTCACCCCAGTGGCAGTGGCAAAGTTTAGCAGGGCAGCAAGCAATGTGGAGAGGATGTGGTGAGATAGGAACTCTTTTTTTAAAATTTTATTTTATTCTTGTGTGTGTGTGTGTGTGTGTGTGTGTGTGTCTGTGTGTGTACCATCAGATTGGATCTGACTGGTACAGGAGGAGATTGTCCCTCCTTCTCCAACAGAGCATGTGGTGGATTTGAACTGCACTCCTCTGGGATTGCAGTGCAGGTTCTTGCCACTAGGTCACCAGAGTGCTCCGAGATAGGAACTCTTACACACTATTGGTTAGATTGTTAAATTGTACAACCACTGTGGAAGACAGTTTGTTGTCTCCTCAAAAATCAGAACATAGAAATTTCATATGACCCCAAGAAATATACCCTAAGAAAATCAGAACTGAGACACAAATGGAGATCTGTACACCAATGTTCATAGCAGGATTATTCACCATCACAAGAACATGGAAACAACCCAAATGTCCAACAACAACTGAATGGATTGAGAAATTATGGTACATTCACAGGACGGAGTACTATGCAGTGCTGAGGAGCAACAATTTAGAAAATTATTGTATAACTTGTGAGACTGGAGAGCATTATGCTGAGTGAACTAATTTAGTCTCCTAAGGACAAATACTGCCTAGAACCATTATTGTAGAAATAGATAACTAGTAAAACATGTATGAGGATCCAAGTTGAAGAGGGAGGAGAGGGGTAAGAATGGGCAGGACGGCAATCATAGGGTCACACAATATGATTGATGGAAGGAGGGGGCGTAAAAGGCACAGGAAAGACCTGGCAGGGATCTGGAAAGACAAAGTTATAGTGGGCATAGTTTAATGTTGGTTTATTTAAAGATTAAATAATGAATGGAAATGATTGTATGAAACACAATGTGAATAAAGGATAGTATGAAACACAATGTATATGAACTTTGTAAGCAAACCAGTATAAAGAAATATTTTATTTAAAAAAATCCAAAGCAACCTGCATTATGCAAATGACACAACCTTGCTCACCAAAACTGAGGTGGATCTGAAATGTTTGCTCCAGAAGGTCAAAGACTGCAATGCTCAATATAGATTGCATCTCAACATGAAGAAAACAAAGATCCTCACTGCAGGGACAAAAGACAGAATCATGATAGATGGAGAAGGAGATGAGGTTGTTAATGGTTTGATCTTGCTTGGATTCACAATCACCATACTTGGCACTAACTGTCAGAAAATTAAAAAAATTGAGTTGCATTGGGAAAACATGCTGTCAAGGATTTCTCCAGAGTGCTAAATAGTGACAATATCAGTTTAGAGACTAAGATGCACCTGATCAATTTCTGGCTATGCATCAGAGAGTTGCACAATGACTAAGGATGACAGAAGAAGAATCGATGCCTGTGAATTATGGTACTGGAGAAGAATATTGAACATACTATGGACTGCCAAGAGAAAAAAAAATAACTCCATCTTGGAGTGGTTAAAACCAGGATGTATTTTGGAGGCAAGGATTGTGAAGCTCTGTCTCACATACTTTGGGCATGCTGCCAAGAGGAACCAGTTCTTGGGGAAGGAAAGACATCATGCTTGAAAGCGTAGATGGTGAATGCAAAATAGGAAGACATTATTAGATGAGATGGATTGACACAGTGAATGTGACAATGGAGTCAGGTTTGTCTGAGATGATGAGACTGGTTCGGGATAGGGCAAAGTTCAGAGCCATTGTTTATAGGGTCACTATGAGTCATAACATACATAACAACAACAACATCCTTACCACCACTGGTGAGTTTCTTTAAATATAAGAGGATACTTTATACTTATCATTTTAAAATTGGTACTTCTGAGACAATCTAAAATATGACATTTTACGCACATGTGGAGGGAGAGTGAAGAATGAACTTTAAGATCATGGAAGGGTAGAAAAGAGGAATAGGTTTAGAATGACAGTGACTTTTTCCTAGGGAAATGAAAGGTCTAAAGCAATATGACAAAGAATGAGGTTTACACTGTCATTTTATGCCTATCAGGATGATTTTCCCAGAGTAATTTGAGTGGAACTTTACTGAGTTCAGTTTATCTTCCCAAACTAGGTCATGCTAATTTTCATTCTACTGGATCTTAACAATTAAACCTCAATTTATGTGCATCCTTTACACTTATGATTGTTCTTGCTATTAGCACTATGTGTGATATTGTTAAGATCCTTATATATGCACGTACAATATATGTTGATTTATCATGTCCACAATTATCTTAAGAAAAAAAATTATATATATAGTTAAGATTGTTAAGCTTCTAAACAACTCTTTCCATCTGCTTCTCTGTGTCTTGGGACTTGATTGCTCCTAAACGCACCTAGCAGAGATAAGTAATATAATATAGAAGAAAGTAAATGAAAAACTCTTAAATTTTCACAAAAATAGTTCAAATATGGCAGGAAATAAAGGAAAAAGTCAAAGCTCTTGAGGGGGAAAACATGTGAGCGCATTAAATGGATTTTCATCCTCACTCTTGATTATTATAAGGAAGTTCCAAATTCCACATTGGATTGGGGAAGGGAGGAATATTAACATGTAACATAGAACACTTGTTATTGTTATGTGCTGTGGAGTTGCCTGTGACTCATAGCGACCTCATGTACAATAGCCCTAAACTCTGCTCTATCCTGTGCCAATCTTACTGTCTCTGATACACCTACCCCCCCATTAACCCAGTCATTGAATCAATTCATCTCATCGAGTATCTTCCTTTCTTGTACTGTGCCTCCACCCTTCCAAGCATGACGTCTCTCTCTAAGGACTGGTCCTTCCTTGCAACATATCCAAAGTATGCCAGACAAAGCTTCAGAATCCTTGTCTCCAAGGAGCAGCCTATTTTCACCTTCTCCAGGACGAACCTGTTTGTTTTCCTAGCAGTCCACGGTATATTCAATACTCTTCTCCAGCACCACCCCTCAAAGGCATCAGTTCTCCTGTCATTGCTAGTCATTGTCCAGCTTTCTGATGCATAGCAAGTGCTTACAAAGACTATGGCCTGAACCAGGTCTCCAGACTGACATCATAGCTCTTGACTACTATGAAGAGGTCTCTTACAGCAGACTTTCCCAACGTAATTTGTCTTTTAATTTCCTGGCTGCTGGTACCAAGAGTGTTGATTGTAAAATACTAATAGAAATATACTCTTGGGATAC
>NW_006399797.1:12726517-12732216 GCF_000299155.1 Elephantulus edwardii | reverse complement strand
TTTGGAAATAATTTTTTGTATGTTGTTGTTGTGTACCATCAAGTCTGAACTGACCCTTAGCTGACCCTCCAGCAGGTTTTTAGAGGCAGTAAATCCCAGGAGAGGAGATTGCCCATCCTTCACCCACAGGACAGCTGGTAGCCTCAGGATTACAGCCACTGGCCACCAGAGCTCCCTGATTGTGTGTGTGTGTGTGTGTGTGTGTGTGTGTGTGTGTGTGGTCTTTTTTCTAAATTGAATGTTGACGGATGATGGAGTGGGAGAAGGAGTTGATAGAAACTGAGTTTACCTTTCATTGTGTAGAACAAGCATTTGGCAAGTAAATCTAGACTAAACTCAGTTCATCATTGTGTTGAAAATTGAATAAAAAGAAACAACATAGAGATGTATTTATTCATTCAGTTATTGATTTCTGAAACATAATTAAGTCTTTGTTGAATGTCAAAGCTGACATGTTAATAGAGAAGGAAAAGGGCAGCTCTGATTTGTACTTTACTATAGACAGTTTTAAGACAAATTAACAGAAACAAATGTTTCTCCTTAAAGTTCATTTGGCAATACTAAATTCAATTGAGATGCAAAAGCAAGTAAATGCCATATTGTGCTAATTTCAAGGAGATTTATTTTCAACTGATAAGAAACAACCAACAGCTAGTTTATTCTGTGATCTATTACTTTCAAAATGACTGCTCCAAGTTCTTAGTTAATCTTAGTGGCATTCTGAAACAAATTTAATTGTTGTTCTGTGAGGCAATTATTCTTTTAGAGTTAGAAATACACTTTCAGAGTATTAGCAAAAAGGACAAATACTAATTTCTACCACCTAGGTACTTCCCACAGTACTTCTACCTTGTGGTTAAAAGTTATTTTGTTATTTGCCAAATGCAGGTTTTGGTTTAGAAAAAAGGTTTTAAAGAATAATTAAAGAAACACCATAAGCCCACAGTATCAGAGATTAAAAAATACCACGGTGTAAAGAGGATAAAGGAAAATAGTAATTTTAATGGAAACCAATTAAAGCTAATGCTACTAAGATCCTTTTGGCAATTGATATTTTATGCATTGTTGTAGATATTTTTATTTTTTAAAAGGAAGGAAAAAAATGCAGGTGTCTTATTCACCTTGGATCTGGCTATAGTAATTATACCTGTACCCCTTCAATTTACCAGCTTGACTTCCAAAATAGCCAGAAATAAATAGTAATTTTATAAAGAAGAAGGTGTACTGCTCTCATTCATAATAATTTTGGATCAGAAAACATATAGTAACAGAGTTTATGTTGCCTGTTCTTGACTCCAAAGGAGGAGGACCTTAACCTCAGTTATAGAAAGTATTCCTTATCTTTTTCTTATTCATGTGAGAGAGAAAGAGAGAGAGAGAGAGATGCACAAGGAGGAAACTTCTCCCAAGAAATGACCAGGGCTTTATTGGGAGGTATGAGAAGGAACAGGGTTTTATAGAGTGGTCTGAGAGGGAAGCCAAGGGACCAAACCGTAAGTGGAGAGAGTCAAAATGGTTGTAGCAATCAAGGGCAGTTTCTTTTTTAAAGAGGTTTTAGGTCTAGGGAGGACAGATCCTTCTCAGGATACACTGTCCTGTATAGGTTTTATCTGGCTGCTTTAGATGTTATCAGATTTCTCAAGGAGTGATCAGGCCTGGAGACAACTGTCTCATTATTCTTCCAGTTCAAAACCCAGACTATCACCTCCTCACTACCATTGTTGTTGTTGTTGTTATGTGCCGTCGAGTCGTTTGCGACTCATAGAGACCCTTTGCACAACAGCCCTAAACCCTGCTCTGTCCTGCGCCAACTGCACTGCCTCTGACACACCCATCCCGATTACCCCAGTCACCGAATCAATCCATCTCATAGAGGGTCTTCCCCTCCTGTGCTGTCCCTCCACCCTCTCAAGCATGATGTCCCTCTCCAAGGACCCGTCCCTCCTGGCAACATGTCCAAAGTATGTCAGATGAAGCCCCAGAATCCTTGCCTCCAAGGAGTAGCTTGGTTTAATCCTCTCCAAGATGAATCTGTTTGTTTTCCTGGCAGTCCATGGTATATTCAGTACTCTTCTCCAGCACCACAGCTCAAAGGCATCAACTCTTCTTCTGTCCTCTCTAGTCATTGTCCAACTCTCTGATGCATAACAAGCGATTGCAAAGACCATGGCCTGTATCAGGCGCACCTTAGTCTCCAGAGAGACACCGTTGCAACGGTGTCTCACTACCATTACAGTAGGAAAAAACGTTTCTTCATTGAGAAATCCTTACTATTACAAGAACAAAAGATGATCTGGTTGATTTCTGTTTTTCTTTGAGTCAATACTGGTTCAAATGTTTTCTGATCTGGCTTTGACAAGCACTGTGGCAATTGGGCAATTAAAACAGACTTTCAAGGGGGGAGAAAAAAAGAGGAATGAACTGAGGAGGAGGGTAGAGAAAATAGAGCAACAATGAATGAATGGAAACCCAAAATCTCTGTAAATGTTCATTAAAATTAATAAAATTTAATAAAAAATATACTTTAAAAATGTCTTTAAGATACTATGATGCAGTATTGTTGTTATTGTTAGGTGTCTTTAAGTGGAGAACAACTCAGAAACAATGTTATGAATTAACAGTAAACTTGAACTCTTCTATCTGGTGTCAATCCTCATCATCTCTGATACACTTGGGTCCACTGTTACATGACTGTGTCAATCCATCTCAGGGAGGATCTTCCTCTCTTTCGTTGACCCTTCACCTTTCCAAGCGTGGTATCCTTTTCCAAGCAACATGCTTAGAGTATGAAAGATGAAGCTTTGCCATCCTTGCCTCTAAGGAGCACTCTGGCTGCACTTTCCCCAAGATATACGAGGTTGTTTCTTTGGAAATCCTTGGAATATTCAGTAGAGTTCTCCAGCATCACAGCTCAAAGGCATCAATTATTCTTCTATCATTCTTTTTTATTTTCCAGTTCTTAGATACATAGCAAAGTGATTGAAAATACCATTATCTGAATCAGGCGCTCCTTAGCCTTCAAACTAAGGGTGGATTAATGTAAGATAAAATCATTAAGAGTGTCAATATTTTCTTAATCTATCATTGTGCTACCTATTGGTCCAGTGGCAAACATCTTTGTCTTGTTGGTATTTTCTTGATATTCAAGGCTGCAGTCTTAGTCTTCTGCAGCAAGTGTTTCAAGTCCTCCTAACGTTCAGCCAGCAAGATTGTGTCATCTGCATAATACAGGTTGTTGAAGAGTCTTCCTCCAATCTTTATGCCATATTCCTCTTCATGGAGTTCAGCTTCATGAATTAGTTGTTTAGCATACAGATTGAATAGGTGTGGAGAAAGGATACAATTCAACTCTGATGCATATTCTTCCTATTTCAAATCATGCAGTATTCCCTAGTTCTGTTGGGACAACAGCTTCTTGGTCTAGGTATAGATTTTGTATAAGCACAATTAATTGTTATAGCATACCTTTCTCTCAATGTTAGCCAAATTTTGTTATGATTCACACAGTCACATGTCTTTGCATAGTCAATAAAACACAAATAGACATTCTTCCATTACTCTTTGGTTTCAGTCAGTATCCATCTTACATCAGCAATGATATCCTTGATGCCAAAGCTCCTTCTAAACTCAGCTTTAACTTTTAGCAATTCCCTGTCAATGTATTGCTCTAGTCACTTGTTGTTGTTCTTGTTGTTTGTTTTCTTCCCTCCATTGTTGTTGTGTACTGTCAAATCAGATTCGACTGGCACAGGAGGAGATTGTCCCTCCTTCTCCAGTGAAGCATCTGGTGGATCTCTAGCCACTTTTGGATAATCTTCAGCAGTATTTTGCTTACATGTGATGTTAATGATATTGTTAGATAATTTCCACAATTTGTTGAATCACCTTTCTTGGTAACAAATACGGGTCTCTTCCAGGCAGTCAGACAGGTAGCTGTCCTCCAAATTTCCTGGCACAGACTGGTTGCATCTGTTAGCTGAAACATGTCAATTGGTATTCCATCTCGACTCGAGGCCTCCTTTTTTGCCAATGTCTTCAATTCAGCTTCAACTTCTTCCTTTGTTACCTTTGGTTCTTGTTCACATGGTATTTCCTGAAATTTTTCATTGTTGTAGAATTCCTTTTTGGTTCAGTATATTCCTTCCATTTTGTTTTGTTTCTTCCAGGATCATTCAAGATTTTGCCCACAGCATCTCTCAGTATTACAATGTGGGGCTTGTGATGACTAAATCTCTTTTGTGTGTATACATTGCTGATAAAGGATATTGTGCATGACTATTTCTAAAAACAACATTCAATTGTAAGAATTGTATGACGTGATTTGTCTATTATGACCTAAAAAAAAAATCTCAGTTTAAGGATTATTTTCCAAAAACATTTTTTTTTCGTTCACATCATGATGCTGTCATCCGCCTATTTCTAAAAAAAAAAAAAAAAAAGCAGTACTAGAGTGTTTTGATTAAATTGAAGACTCATATCAAATGAGAAGACGTGAAAGAGGTTATTAATTTTGGATTTTCTTTACACACTCCTAACTGACCCATGCCTTAGAAACGTCAGGAGAAAACATCATTCAGCCCTAGTAAAACACTTAATACTTCTCCTAATCTTCTTGGAGTCAAGGATTCTGAAGCTTCGTCTGATATACTTCAGGAATGTTGCAAGGAAGGATTGGTCCTTGGAGAGGGACATCATGCTTGGGGGAGTAAAAGGACGGTGCAGGAGAGGAACACTCTCAATGAGATGGATCAATTCTGTGATTAAGGTGGTGGGAAGGTTGTGTCGGAGACGGTGATGTTGGCACAGGATAGAGCAGTGTTTAGGGCTCTTGTACATAAGGTCACTATGAGTCACAAGTGACTCGAAGGCACATAACAACAACAACAATGTTCTTTTGTAAAATTTTATGTGGAATTTAGCAAGGATGACATTCAGAATATTTTTTCTAATCTTTTCAGTAAAAAAAGGGTAGAAATACTTTAAGAAGTAAAGAAAACTTTCACATTCACAAAAGTTTTGGGCCTCTGCTGTTGATGTTTTTGTTTATTTTTGGTTTCTAATTTATACAAATTGGAAGGAGGAGTGCCATCCACTTCCATAATAGCTTGCCTCCGGAAACCTTATGAACCTGGAGAGAGGATGAAAGGCACCCAAGCATCGAGGACTCTCCTTTATAGGGTTGCTATGAGTCGCCTGCAACTTGACAGCACTTAACAACAACAACAACAACAACAATTTATACAAACACCTATTATTAAGTTTGTTTTCTATAATGAGCCTACTGCCTGAATACATACGTAATCATAAAGAAGAAGATAAAAAGTTTTACTATCTGCTTTACAAGATTTAAGACATAATGCTTATGCTGACTTCTCAACAATATTGTTAAGTGCCTTCTTGTCAAGTATTACTCACAGAGACCCTATGAACAATATATCTGAACCCTGTCCTATCCTGCTCCATCTTTATCATCCTTGACACACTTTAGCCCATTGCACAAACACTTCATCAATCCATCTCATTAAGGACCTTCTTTTTCTCTCTCTATCTTTCCAAGCATGATGTCCTTTTCCAAGGAATAGCTCCTACTAATAAACATACCCAAATAATGTAGGATAAAGTTTTGCCATCCTTGTCTCCAAGGTTTTTTTGTTTTGTTTTTTTTTTTTAAATTTAGGTTGTTTATTTTTCATTTCAAT
>NW_006399797.1:12707863-12725932 GCF_000299155.1 Elephantulus edwardii | reverse complement strand
ACATTTCTCAGGAAGTGATCAGATCTGGGGAGGGGGGTAACTTCAACATTCTTGACACTTTCCCACCACAAGGAGTACCTGGTTGCAAGAGTTAGACCATAATAATACCTGGTAACAGTCTTTTCAGAAAGAAATATTTGTACCTTAAAAGGTAAACTACAAAGACAATATTTCTGTATATGTTATAGGTGAGGGGACAGCATAAACCCCAGTTTGTGTGTCTGGTGCCCACCCGGAGTCTGACCCAAATCTAACCTTGAAAAGAAGTCATTAATTCCAGAGGTAGATGCAGGCCATAAAACCCCTTAGTTTAAAGAGCAGTAAATTAAGGGTAGAACAAACACAGATGTGCTGGAAAGCCTCATTGGGTGGAGTCTTAACTGTCCTTGCAAAGTTTAGAATTAACTCAACTAACCTGCCCTACCAAAGCAGGGATGGAGTGTATACTTGACACAAAAAGGGTGAAGGCAGGCAAAGTAGCCGGCCAATCAAAGGCCAACCCACATGACTGATCCCTCTGCCCACCAACCGTGTTACCAATTACCCTGCCCTAGACGGAAGCACACAGGAAGGCCTTAAAAACAGTCACCCACGTGGACTCGAGGCTCTCCCTCACCATCTTTCCACTAAGGGAGGGAGCCTCTGCATGCGGAAAACTATTCTGTGACATAAAGTGGTCTTTGTTGATTGTGTACATGAGTCGTGGTCCTTTTAGGTGGCATTTCGTGGGTCTAACAATAGGTATTTTTGAGAACTGGCTGTCACTAGTCTCTCCTGAAATGAATTTTTGAAGAGTAAACAAAGGTTTGTTGTTGTTGTTGTTAAGTACCATGGAGTTGTTGATGACTCATTGCAACCCTATGAACGAAAGACCTGAAAGTTGTATAATTTCGTTTCTCCAAGTTCATAGAGTTTCCGGAGGCAAGCTATTTTGGATGTGGATGCCACTGCTGCTTACGAATTCTGAGTAGTGTTTTTTTTTTGAGTGGACATAACCATGATAAATTGTTAGAATATAAGGTACTTAATAATATTTTGAGCAAGAATGTATTGTATATCATTCAAATACTTAATAAATAATAGTGTAGAAGATGGCTTTCCAAGAAATCTATTCTTTTGTATAGGGTCAGATCATTATTTTAGACATAAATATCTTGAATTTTAATTAAACTTGTTAGAACAGTGTGGCTTATGAAGTAGAAGTCAAATGCTATTAATCTGTAGTATATAGCAATGGCTTTGTGTTAGATATTCGTGAGCTAGAAAATAGACTGGAAAACTCAAATAGTCTCATTTTTTACAATACAGTCTCATTTTATAGAAGACAACAGACTTTAGATTACACGTGTTCTGTAAAGGCAGAATGGAAACATGTATTCACAAGATGTGACACATCAGAAGTATTCTATCATCAATAAGTGTTGTTGTATTATTGATATATAATTTTTTGTGTTAGTTTTTTTGTGTGGTGTTTTTTGGGGGGGTGTTTTTTTTTTTACTTTTTGAATAAAAGAGTTCATTTGGGTTGAAAAAAAAAAGAAGTATTCTATCAGCTGGTATTATTAGCTGTAAGGCTATGATAATCTGTTGACTATCTAATGCAGACCTATATACCTTTGCTAAAGAGTTAGAAAAAATCTGAGAAATGTAGTAAAACTTTGGTTCAATAGATGAGCAGTTCTTACAACACATGTAATAATTGATAATAATGTCTTTTTCAGTGATCATGATAAGAGAACATCCAACTATAACAAATAGATAACCTAGGGAATGGTTATCTACATTAGAAAGTCTTTATTATTAGTTTATTGAAGAAACCAAATAGCTAGCAGGGAAGTTTAAAGCTAAAATGTCAGGGACTCTTGATAAATGAAGCACTGGGAGAAAATCAACTTACCATACTTGTTCGCATACACTATCAGAGCAGATTTACCTCTGGATACCCTTGAGTCTGTTTATTTATTTTTAAAATAACATTGAAGAATTACTTTGCATGAACAAAAAATTCAATATATAAATAAAGTTATTATAATAACGCAGGAAAAAAGTATTCTAAGTTGAGGTAGCTTTATGTATAGTCCTTTTAGGTATGAGATAAAACTAACTGCTGTCTTATTAGATAAAAAAATAAACAGAAAACACTAAAATAGGGTTGTAGAAAATAAGACAATATGTTTAGAAGACAGGAAGTCATCTCTATTATCTCAATAGCATGTTCAATAAACATATTTAAGTGAAATACAAAAAGAAATGCACAATCTAAAGAGGATAAAATTGATGCATGGGACCTTCTAAAGATTAAATCTCTGTGCATATAAAAAACATTTTCTTACAGGGTGAAAAGAAAACCTACAGACTGGGAACAAATATTTGGTAATACCATCTCTGACAAGAGTCTTATAACAAAAGTTTACAGAATACTTCTGGGCCTCCACAAGAAAAAGACTGATAGCCAAATTACAAAATGAGTAAAAGACATGGAAAGAATTTTCACAGAGGAAGATATTCAAATGGCAAACAGACACATGAAGAAATGCTCCAAATCACTGACAATAAGAGAGATGCAAATCAAAACCACAATGAGGTACCACCTCGCTCCAGTAAGAGCGGCAGAATTTAACAGGGCAGCAAGTAATAGATGTTGGAGACGATGTGGTGAGAAAGGAATTCTTTACATTGTTGATGGGATTGTAAAATGGTGCAATCATTCTGCAAGGCAGTTTGGCACTTCCTCAAAAAGCTGAACATAGAAATTCCATATGACCCAGCTATTCCATTACTTAGAATATGCCCTGAGAATGTGAGAACTGAGGCACAAACTGAGATTTGTACACCAATGTTCATAGCAGCATTATTCACCATCACAAGAGCATGGAAACAGCCCAAATGTCCAACCACAAATGAATGGATTTGATAGGGTGTTATTAATAAGTTCAGAATTCTCTATATATCTATCAGTTATAAAACGATAGTTATTTTTCTTCAGCCTGCAAAACTATTTACTAAGCCTTTGAATTCTCTGTTTCCTGTCTTTAGTCATGTAGTTTGATCTGTTTACCAGTAGAGGAGATACATCTCTCCTAGATCTCTCTGAGGCTGTTCCCCAGTCGTATATAAATTGCATCTTAACCTGCCTGCTTACCAGGAAGAGAGCTTTGTCCTTCCTGAATTACTGATACTTAAATGTGAACTGTTCTTTTCATATGTAGAAATTACTTTTTTTACTAATAAAAGTACATTGTTAAATGAGCTAGTGTTTCACCCTAGTATAAAACCACTTCCAGAAGGGGAGGCAGTCTTGGAGGTGACTCTCTGTCTTCCAGACCTGTGTAATAAAGTACTTATGGATATTGAAATCTGTTTTTCTCATTGGAAATTGAACTACTGAAAGAACCCCTTGCATTCAGAAACACAACAATGTTCCTCTTTTGTCCTATTAAAGGGGTTGACAATCTGAGTCTGAACATACTGTAGACAAAGAATGAGACTTCTCTGTAGTGATTTCTAATTTGAAAAATCTAATTTCAATGAGCATGCAAGGGACTTCTGAGAATGTCCTGAACCTGTCAATGTTCTCTTAGGTGTTGTTATGTCCCATCAAGTCAATTACGGAGGGGACAGCATAAACCCCATTTTGTGTGTTTGGCGCCCACCTGAAGCCTGACTGAAACCCAACCCTGAAAAGAAGCCATTAATTCCAGAGGCAGAAGCGGGCCATAAAAATTCTTAGCTTAGGAAGGGTAGAGAAAACACAGATTCACCAGGTAGAGTCTCATCTGTCCTTGCAAAGTTTAAAATTGTTGTGCCCCAAATCCAGTTTCCCCCCAAGTACCAAGGAGCCGACACCGATGCAAGAGCAAGAGGGAATTTATTTCAGAGGGAATTTATTTCAGATTCGAATCCGGGCCGCGATCCAAACAGTGTTCATACAACAGGGAAGATGGCCGCAGGCCCCGATTCTGGGCTGTCCCGCCTATTTAAAGGGGAAAGCCCGCGAAAACAGGGCGATACAGGATTGGCTGGTTCAAAGCAAGGGCGCGGAAACAGGGCGATACAGTATTGGCTGATGTTTGGGTGGGGGCTCTTTTCCCCCTTCCCCCACCGCTTTCAGTTTACTGCTCTAGAGGCTTATACATTTTAAAATGACATATTGGTTACAAAATGGAGTCCCTCAAAATCAACTTGCCCAACGTAACTCAAAGCAAGGACAGACAAAGTGCATACATGAGCCAGAGAGGGCAAAGGAGGGCAAAGCAGCCAACCTACTAAAAGCCAACCCACATAACTTAGCCCCCTACCCACCAACCATGTTCCCAATCTACCCACCCCGGACAGAAGCACCTGGGAAGGTCTTAAAAACAATCATGTGCTCTTGGGGCTCTCTATCGCTTGCCATCTTTCCACTGAGGGAGGGAGCCTCCCCAATCGGAAAACTATTCTTCAGAATATAGCCCTCTTTGTTGCATACTAGACATGGTTCTTTCAGACGGTGCTTTGTGGCTGTATCACTACAAGTCAAAGTAATCCTGTGAACAAAAGATTAGAACCTTACCCTATCCTGTGCCATCCTCACCATTTCTGATACACTCAAGCCCAGTGTTAAAATCACTGTCAGTCAGTTCACCAGGTTAAGCTCCTTACTGTCTTTCTCTGACTTTTCCCACTTTTCTTAGCATGATACCTTTCCCAAGGACTGACCCCATTTGACAACATGCCAAAAGTGTGTGAGAAGAAGTTTCATCATTTTTCTCTCTTTTTCCAAGACAGACTTTTTGTTCTTTAGGAAGCTCATGAGATATTTAGTACTCTTCATCAACACCACAACTGTCCTGTTAAACTAGATTTTTATACAACAGCTTAATATAAAAAAATCAATAGGAAATAGAGTATGTCTGGAGATTTAAAGCTCATTTGCCTGTTTTAAAATAATTTTCAAACAGTATTTCTTGACTTTAATTGGATGAACTAGTTAAATAAATTCCAAGTACTTTAAAATTTAAATTTATATTTTTCTTACTGATAAAATGACACTTGCAAATACTGTTCTTAGGGCAATGGTAGTGTCTCCTCCTCAAAGGAAGAGTTATCTTCTCCTTTTTTTATGTTAATTTAACACCACAATAACAGGTACACTTCCTGCCACTTCCTACCTTTATTTTACCTTGGGTAAGATCTCCTTACAAGGAAGTCCAGTGAATACCACTATCATTCAGATATATGCACCAACAACCAGAGCCAAAGAAGAAGAAATAGACGATTTCTACCAACTTTTACAGTCAGAAATAGATCGAACATGCAATTAAGATGCACTGATAATAATGGATGACTGGAATACAAAAGTTGGGAACAGAGAAGAAGATTATTGAGTAGTTGGAAAACATGGACTCGGTGACAGAAATGGAGCTGGAGATAGAATGACTGAATTTTGCACAATCAATGACTTATTCGTGGAAAATACTTTTTTAAGAGACATAAACACAGGTTATATACATGGATTACAGCTAATGGGATGCATAGGAATCAGATTGATTACATCTGCGGAAAGAACCGCTGAAGAAGCTCAATATCAGCTGTGAAAACTAGGCCAGGAGCTGATTGTGCTACAGACCGCCAACTACTCATATGCAAGTTCAAGCTGAAGCTGAGGAAAATTAAACCAAATCTATGGGAACCAAAATATGATTTTGAGTCTATACCACCTGAATTTCAGAACCATCTCAGGAACAGGTTTGAGGCTTTGAACACAATGAGCAAAGACCAGATGAGCTGTGGGAGGATATCAAGAGTATCATCCAGGAAGAGTGCAAATGGTCATTACAAAGACAGGAGGAAGAAAAGACTAAAACGGATTTCAGAAAGAACTCTGAATATTGCACTGGAGCACAGAGGAACCAAAGCAGAAGGAAGAATTCACGATACTAAAGAGCTGAATAGAAGATTTCAAAAGGCAGCATGGGATGACAAAGCAAAATATTACAATGAAATGTACAAAGAGCTGGAGTCAGAAAATCAAACGGGCCAAACTGGCTCAGCATTTCTTAAGCTCAAGGAACTGAAGAACAAATTAAAACCTTGAATTTCTATAATCAAGGATGCTTTAAGCAGAATATTAAATGATCCAGGAAGTATTAGAAGAAGATGGAAGGAATATACTGAGTCATTATATAGAAAGGAATTGGCAGATACAGAGGAATTTAAAGAAATAACATATGAGCAAAAGCCTATGGTGATGAAGGAAGAAGTTCAAGCTGCTTTGAAGGAAATAGCAAAAAACAAGGCCCCAGGAATAGATGGTATACCAATTGAAGTATTTCAGATAACAGATGTTGCCCTGGATGTGCTCACCAAGTTGTGCCAAGAAATCTGGAGAACAACCAATTGGTCAACTGACTGGAAGAGATCTATATTTTGTTCCCATCCCAAAGAAGGGTGACCCAACTGGGTGTGGAAACTATAGTACAATCTCATTGATTTCATATGCAAGCAAGATTCTACTGAAGATTATCCAAAAACGACTGGAACAGTACATCAGCAGAGAACTGCCAGAAGTCCAGGCTGGGTTTAGAAGGGGTCGTGGTACTAGGGATATCGTAGCTGATGTTAGATGGATCTTAGCTGAAAGCAGGGAATACCAGAGGAATGTATATCTGTGTTTCATTGACTCTGCCAAGGCGTTTGACTGTGTGGACCATAACAAACTGTGGCTGACTCTGAGAAGAATGGGAATCCCAGAACACTTGATTGTGCTAAGATGAAACCTATACTTGGACCAAGAGGCAGTTGTCAGGGAGGACTAGTGAAGATGGTATTTTGCTTTGGGGCTGTTAAATAACTTGGATTTGGTCTTTTGTGATCCTTTGAAGAGTCTTTTCAGGATCCATTGTCTGGTCACCTTAGATGTTATCTGGTTTCTCAGGTCAGGGGCAACTGCTACATTCTTCCTCCAACACTCAACAACAAAAATGTCATACATAAAGTGTAATTTTTGAAATAATGGAAATACAGTTCTGACTCCTGAAAGGGAGAGCTACTTTGAGATCCCAAAGACACACAGTTCTAATCCATCAACTGCTCCACAGAAGAAAGATGGGCTATTTCCTCTCCTCAGATTAACTGCTCTGAAAATCTGTCAGAGGGTCAGCTGTAGGTCTGTTCTGAATGGACAGCACACAACAATCCGTAGTATTGAAGGAGAGCACAAAACCGGAAGAATCCAGTACAGTGTTTCATCTATGTTAGGCTTGCTTATTATTTCTAAATCTGAAGCTATTTCATTATGAAATATAATACACATTCAGAAAAGTGCCTAAAACCTAAATGTTTAACTTAATGAATTATTAAGAAGCAAATGCTCAAGCATCCATCACTTTGAAAATCTCCACTTGCTCCAATAAATCATAATCCCTTTCAACCTCTGAAGGTCACTTCCATTTTACAGTAATCATATTCTTGCTTTTCTTAGATTTTTGTCCAATATTTTTTACCACTTGATTATGCTTTATAAACAGTATAGTTTCATTTAGTCTGAGTTTTAATTTTATACACAATCTGTTCTAGCTGAGTTCTTTTTCTTAAAAAAATGCATCACCATACTTGTGCAACTTTAGTTAGTTAATTGCTATTACCAAACAATATCATTAAGATATAACGCAAGCAAAATAGTATTGAAGATCATTCAAAGAGAGCTAGAAGAGTACATTGGCAGGGAACTATGTTTAAGATGGTTTTAGAAGAGGTCACAGAAAGAGATATTTCTAATGTCAGATGGATCATGGCTCAACATAAATACTATAAGAATGTCTATTTGTGTTCTACTGACTATGCAAAGGCATTTAACTGTGTGGATTACAACAAACTGTGGCTAACACAGAAGAATGAGAATCCCAGAACATTTAATTGTGCTCTATACCTAGACTAAGGATTCTGAAGCCCCGTCTGACCTACTTTGGGCATGTAAAAGAGAGGCACATCATGCTTGGGAAGATGGAAAAAACAGGACAAGAGAGGAAGACCCTGAATGAAATGGATTGACTCAGAGACTGGGCTAACTGAGCTAGGTGTGTCTGAGACAATGAGATTGGTTAGTTATAGAACAGGGTACAGAGCTGTTGTGCATAGGGTCGCTATGAGTCTCAAGTGACTTGACAGCACATAACTGAAAGGCAACCTGGGAATTGGGCAAAATTCCACAATGACTGTACCTTCTGGGAGACATTCCAATCAGCCTGGTGTAAGATGGCTACAGCCAACCAGAAGACAGCACAACCACCAGCCACATTCTGCCTAACTGTCAGCTATGACACAATCCACCTAAGGGTCCTGAGTAGCTCCATATATGGGAACAAGCAGAGGGCATCCAATCAGCGTCTTCCACGGAGCTGACCACCGAACAGACCATCCTATCTACAGCCATCTGCATAGAAAACTTTACCTCTAGCTTCCCTATCTGCAACTTTACTGCCTTACTCTGCCTTTCTCTGGCCTAGGACAGCAAACCCTGTTGAGAGCTGATAATAAACTTTGTTTCACTTCATCTGGTTCTCCATGCCCTTTTTACCTTACAATAACAATTAACAATAACAACAACAATAACCTAGACCAAGAAGATGTTGTCCAAATGGAGCAAAGGAACACTGCATATTGTTGGAGTACAGTAGTGATTATCCTCCCTTGGACTGCCAAAAAAATAAACAGAAATGTTTTGGGAAAGGCGCAGCCAGCATGCTTCTTGTAGGCAAAGATGTACATGTAGCTAGGCGAGGCTATTCTTTGCAAAGGGACACCATGCTTAGAAATATCTGTGAAGGTCTGTGAAGGAGAAGTAGACCCCAAAGGAGATGAATTGACATTCAGCAATGAGTTCTACTATGGCAGAAATTGTGAGGATGGCACAGGATAGGGCTGGGCTCAGACTGGCTGTTCATAGGGGTGCTATGAGTTGTATTAAATTTGATGGTACCTAAACCCAACACTGACTACAAAGATAATGTAAGAGCATTATGCCGAGTAAATTAATCAGTCCCATAAGAACATATACTGTATAAGATCATATTGTAGAAACAGAAAGATAGCTGGTAATCATAGGGTCATACAATATGATGGGTGGAGGAAATGTGAAAGACCTGATGTGAAAAACAATTATACAAATTTTTATGTAAATCAATTGTTGTTGTTGTTGAGTGCCGTCGAGTTGCAGGTGACTCATAATGACCCTATGCAGGAGAGTCCTCAATGCTTGTCTTTCATCCTCTCTCCAGGTTCATAGGGTTTCAGGAGGCAAGCTATTATGGAAGTGGATGTCACTCCTCCTTCCAATAAGTAAATCAATATAACATAAAAATTTCATTTTTTAAAAAAAGGAATGTAAATGTTGCGATTGTTGTGTTACATTAGGTCACCTACGACGGATAGTGACCTTATATACAATAGCCCTGAACTCTTCCCTATCTTGAACCAGTATCATTGCTTCCAGCACACCTACCCCAGTCACTGAGTCAATCCATCTCCTCAGGGTTTTCCTCTCCTGCACTGTCTACCACCCTTCCAAACATGATGTCTTCTCCTAGGATTGGTCCCTCCTGGCAACATATCCGAATTGCATCAGGCACATCTTAGTTTCTATACATTGTTGCTCTTCAGTACACTGGAGAGGTTCCTGACAGCAGATTTTTCCAATGCAGTTTGTCTTGATTTTCTGACTGCTGGTACCAAGAGTGTTGGCTATGGAACCAAATAAGCGGAAATTGTTAACAATCTCAATTTCTTCTCCATCTATCTTGATGCTGCCTGTTGGTCCTGGGATGAGAATTTTTGGGTTTTTTTTTGTTTTGTTTTTAGGGATTATTTCTATATTTGTTACTACAGACATTTCTCTGATCATGTAGAGCACCAAAGAGAATTTTTGTTTTCTTAATGCTGAGCTTCAAACCATATTGAAGGCTGCAGTCCTTGACCCTGTACAGCAAAATGCTTCAGGTCCTCCTCAGTTTTAATAAGCAAGGTTGTGTCATCTGCATAACACAAGTTTTTGATGAGGCATGGAGACAGCCTTATCTTACTTCCACTAACTCCACTAGGGGAAGCTTCCCCTGTCAACTATATCCAAAGCCTAAAATCAATTATCATAAGGTCAGACTTGGTTCCCATACTCTTGCACCTACTATTACTAATTCTGACACCAATTGTTCTGCTCTACTGTAGTTGTGTACTGTAGAGTCTGAACCTACCCATAGCTCACCCTCCAAGGTGGGCTGTTCAGAGGCAGTTAATTACTTGGAGGAGATTGCCCATCCTTCTCCCATGGAGCTCCTTGCCACTAAGCTATCAGATCTCCACAGCTCTACTGTTGTTGTTGTTGACTGCCATTGTGTTGAACACAACTCATCGCAACCCTATGCACAAAAGACCTGAAGCCTTTCTATAACTATTGCCATTTCTCAATTACATTAATTAAATTAATGAGAAGAGTTTGAGATTGTCAACAATTTTATTTTGCTCAGGTCCACAACTAACATTCCTGTAACCAGCAGCCAAGAGGCATGTTGTTTAGGAAGTGGACGCTTCTCTTGCTTCCAGCTCTACAACGAAGTCTGAAATCTGTTGCAATAGCTACACAGACCTTACACAACCTTACTAATGATTACAGGGTATATTTGGAAAGTTAACATGTTGGCAACAGGATGCACGTTCTCATGCAGGATACCTTCTTATGTGTGCTGGCATACCTTTTGGCCTTGTAGCTTTAGGCCAGTGTTACAAAGCTCTCTTAGTTCTGCCAATTATGGCATCTCCCAATCTAGTCTTCTAGAAACTTTGGGTGAAAGCTCTGGTCTGACTCAGAGATATGACTCCATTCTATCTCACATGCAGTTCCTGATTTTCTACTATTCCTGTTGGCACTCTTGTGTAGGTCCTGGTCTGACTGGGGTGGAAATCTCTGGCCCTGAAAGATGCTTGCCACATTCTCTGCTGCGTTTTCCTTGTTGGTAGTGAGATTCTCAAATTCTGTTCCTGGGCCTGCTCAATTTCAACCTAGCAGAATGACCAAACTGGCCAGTTCCCTTATGGGGAGACTAACCCAGTTTGTATGTTCCTGCTCAGCCATGTAGTGAAAGTTAAAGGCAATGTATATAATCACATAGTTGGCTTGTAAATCCTTTCAAGTTCGAATTTCAATTTATAATGTTTGACAATATATGCATTTGTACCATCCCGTAGCTGACCCTCCAGGGAATTTTCCGAGGCAGTTAATCACAGGAGAGGAGATTGCCCATACTCTTGTGGAGCAGCTGCTGGATTCAAATGGCATGCTTTCAGGATTGCAGTGCAGCTTCTTGCCACAAGACCACCAGTGCTCACAAAAATAATTTTCACTTGTTATTAGCATTTTCTTTTTTTTTCTCTTCAAAGGATTTTATTTCCACGTAGCTACCACTAGACCATGATTTTACTTCCAAGTAAGCACCAGAGACCATGAGGGTGCATAAAAAACGCCAACAACAAAAAAACCCCCATTTGCTTAGTACCACCCTTCACTGAGGGCATGCACATACATCTCCATGTAGTTCTCGGGAACAATAATGCAATAACTAAAAATATGTCTTCGTTTTTAACTGACATAAGGTTTGTTAGGAAAACTTCTTAATAATTTATTCAGTTTTTTGGGAGATAAACTTCCAGACTCTTACAGGGTGTCCTGTGTAGACGTCATCTTGCGGGCTGCCTCATTCGACACTCACAAAATTCTGTAGGATATTTTTATAATCAACTTCATTTTGTTGTTTTTGTTGTTAAGTGCTGTAGAGTAGTAGATGCCTAGCGACCCTCGGCCCTTGAAGCACAATCGAAGAAATTCTGAATTCGGCACGCTTCGTCGCGGAATTCATTCTTCTGTTTCCAGCAAACCATCATAACTGACATTTCTGTGATACAGGGCGCCTCGCCCTTGTCTCAGTGCCGCTCCCCAACGCGGTTGGCTAGAATGAGGGGCTTGTTGGGCTTGAGGACAGGCTTTTTCAGGTTCCCTAAGCGAGCAAGGCGGCCCTGCAGGATGGGCGCCGCCATTGCCCCACGAACTCCCAGGCACCTCTCTATTAGCATTTTCTTAATGAGATAGTTTGATTTAATGATTGACTATAACAATGAACTCAAGTATAACCCATCGTTGCTCTGATGTGGGCTCTGATACATCATCAGAGATGATTAGGATAGCACAATGTAAGGCAAGGTTCACATTCATTGCTCATCGGGTCACTATGAGTCATAGTCACTAGCACCTAACAACATTAGCCTTTTTCATTTCAAAACAATTTGAAATATTAGTATTAAGATCTCCTATATTATTAAGTCAGGGAATTATGGTGATATAGTCCATAGTGAGTTGTTCTCCAGTGATTCTAATCCATCAACTGCTTCACAAGAGAAAGATGAGTGGTCTCTTCCCATTACAATTTATAGCCACTAAAACCCAATAGATGGTTGCTATTAATCAGAACTGTCTTAACAGTTTTTAGTACTAGCTTGGGATGAATGAATATTCATGAAGGAAATAAATGAAGGAAAAATTCATTCTTAAATACATCTGCAGTCTTCAATATGGATTGAAACTCAACATCAAGAAGACAAAGACTCTCACCACTGGGCCAATTGGAAACACCATGATAAATGAAGAAGTTATTGAGATTGTTAAGAATTTCAGCTTGCTTGGCTTCATAATCAAGACTCTTGGCACCAGCAGTCATTAAATCAAAAGATGAATTGCATCAGGAAAATCCTGTCAAGGACTTTGCCAGAATACTAAAGAGCAATGGTGTCAGTCTGGAGACTAAGTTGTTCCTGATCAATTGCTTGAGAAAAAATTCTCATCAGAGAACTGAACAATGACTAAAGATGACAAAAGAAGAACGAATGCCTTTGAACTGTGGTGCTGGAGAAGAAACAGTTTTGTCCTGAAGAAGGTGAAATCATGTTTCTCCTTGGAGGCAAGGATTTTGAAGCACTTGGAAGGGTGGAGGGACAGTGAAAGAGAAGAAGACCCTGGAGGAGATGGACTGACACAATAACTAGGGTAATGGAGTAGGTGTGTCAGAGACTGTGAGGCTGGTTCAGAATAGGGCAGTGTTCAAATCTATTGTGCATAGGGTCACCATGAATTACAGCCAACTCGAAATCATATAACAAACAAGAATCATTAATTGCTTCCTATCATCTCTTTTTGTGCACTTACTGCATGTTGTTGTCAGGTGCCATCTGGTTGATTACAACTCATAGTGATCTTATGAACGAGAGATCTGAACCCTGCCCTACCATATGCTTTCCTCATCATCTCTGATAAACTTGAGCCCATTGTTGCAGTCATTGTGTCATTCCATTTCACTGAGGTTCTTCCTTCTTTTGTTCGCCCTCCACCTTTCTAAGCAGTCTTTTTCCAAGGACTGGTTCCTCCTAACAACATGCCCAAAATATGTGGGATGTCACCATCTTTTCCTGTAAGGAGTACCTTGACTGCACTTTCTCCAAGATATATTTGTTTGATTTTATGGTAGTCCTTGGAATAGTCAGCATTCTTCTCCAACACTATAACTCAAAGGCATGGATTCTTCTATTGCCCTTAGTCATAGTCCAACTTTGAGATGTGGTGTAAGTAATTTAAAAGACCATGGCTCAAATTAGGTGGACCTTAGCCTGGACTTCATTGTTCCTTAGCACTTTGTAGAGGGCCTTGACATCAGAGTTATCCAATACAACACATCTATTAATTTTTGAGTGTGAGTACCAAGGATGTGGATTGTGGTTGTAAGTTAGGCGACATCATTTACAACTTCAAACTTTTATGAATCTATCATGATGTTACCTACTGCTCCAGTGCTGAGTATTTTAATTTTCTTATGTTCAGATGTACTTCCTTTTGAAAGGCTGTGGTCTTTGATTTTCTACAGCAAGTGTGTCAAATCCTCTTCACTTTCAACAAGGTTGTATCATTTGCATAATGCAGGTTGTTTATGGGTTTTCTTCCAATCCTGATGTCATTTTCCTCTTAATAAAATCCACTTCTCAAATTATTTGTTTAGCAAATCATTTTAGATTTTAATAGGTACAGAGAAAGGATACAACCCTTATGTACACTTTTTCTGATTTTAAACCATGCTTTGTTCAGACCATAGCTTCTTGGTCTAGGTATAGGTTTCCCATGAGCACAATTAATTGTGTTCTGTGATTCCCATTCTTCTCAATGTTAGCCATAATTTGTTATGACCCACACAGTCAAATGCCTTTGTATAGTCTATAAAACATGTCATGTTAAGGGTTTATTTAAGGGTTTATTCAAACATTGGTTGACTTTGCCATGTTGATGGGCAGGAATATGCAAATAGGGTGTGCTAGCTTTCCCACAAGGGATTGGCTAGTCTTGCCAATAAATTAAGCAACTCCAACATCTCCCCCCACTAGCAATGAAGAAGCAGTAAGAGAATACAACTCAACTTTCAGGACCAGAGCAATAACCATAGCAGCCACAGCAGAGAAAAAGAGAACTGACATGAGACAAAGTAGACCTTGGGATTGCTACTCCCCCACAGATAGAATCAGAGCTAAACTAAGAGACTTTGCCAGGTTTGTTATACAACTGTGGAGGGAGGAATGTGCAGGACTGAGAATTTTGTAACATTGGCCTAAAGCCATGAAGGTCAAGGCAGAGGTGCCAATGATCATATTTCAGAATATGGCTCTGTGGGTCTATGAGCTATTGCATCTGATTTTGGACCCAGCAAAGTAATAAGATTGGTGTGGTATGCGTAGGAAAAGGTACAGGAATGTGGGGGACATGTTTGACTTCCAGGGAATTGATTTTGTGTTACTTATGCTGTTGACAGGAACAATTTCCTTTGGTGAAGTCAGTAAAAATCAGATATAAATCTCCCCAAGTGATTCTTGCTCTTTTTACGAAAAACATATAGACATTCTTCTGGTATTCTCTGCTTCCAACCAGGATCCATCTGACATCAGCAATGATATCCCAAGTCTAATGCCCTCTTCTAAGCCCACCTTGAACTTCAGGTAGTTCTATCAAGTTACTGTTCCAGCCATTTTTGGATCTTCAGCTAGATATGACTTGCATGTGATAGTAATGATATTGTTTAATAATGTCTATATTCTGTTGTTTCAACTTTCTTGGGAATGGGAATATACAAATATGACTCTAGTAAGTTAACAAGGTACCTGTTTTCTAAATTTCCTAAAACAGAGTAGTGAGCACATCTAAGGCTGCATCAGCTTATTGACTATATCAACTGATATTATCAATTTCTGTGGCCTTATTTTTTCTGATGCCTTTAGTGCATCATGAACATCTTCCTTTGTTACCATTAGTTCTTCATCATATATTACTTCCTGAAATGGTTTTGAGTAAGCCAGTTCTTTCTTGTACAATGACTTTATGGGATATGCCCTATTTTTTTTATTTTTAGTGTTAATAGTTTTATTTTTCTTTTCCATTTATAATTTTTTAATTTCCATTCATTCATTATTACACATTTTTCTTCCTATCTCCTCTTTCCCCACCCAGTTCATTTTTTTCTTTGGAAAAAAGTTTCTTTGGGATATGTCCTATTTTTAGCCACACTTCTTCTTCTATACAACTTCTAGTGCTGAATTTTTCACATTGATTTAGAATTTATCTATATTGTAAAATCCTTAAGAATATGCATTTGCTATCACTATTAAACAATGTTTATCACTGTTACAGGGGAAATAATGAAAGAGTTTAGAGTTAGAAATCATCTCATGTGTTTGAATAGAGTGAATGTGGAATATGTTTTGGTAAAATATGATATTCTTATTTCTAGGGAAAGTAACCAAAGATAATAAAAAATAAAAAATTAATTTGCTAAAAGATATCTAACTTACAAATGACATGGCACAAGTAGATATCATTTTCCTATTTTTTTCCCCCCATCACGGACTCGGGTCCAATTGGTACAGGAGGAGATTGTTCCTCCTTCTCCAGCCGAGCATCTGGTGGATTTGAATCAAGCGCCTTTGGGATTGCTGTGCAGCTTTTTGCCACTAGGCCACCAGAGCCCCCTTGTTCTTTATTTTAAAGAGCTGTACTTCTGAGCTTGGCTCTTAATGAAAAGTTATTGGTACAAATCTACCAACTGCTTTATCGGAGATTAATATGGCAGTAATCTTCTATAAAGATTTACAGCCTAAATTTCTACTCTGGTGGTTACCAGGGATGGGATAATAGGGAAAGAGGAGTTAAAATTTGTAAAGACATAAACTAAGTAAAGAGGAAGGCACTAAGAGTTTAATCAGACATTATCATTACTTGCATTAGTCAACTGTAATTATAATTGCTTAATTTAACTAATTAATGTATTAAATGAATTAATGTTATAAAAAATCTGTGTAAATGGTTGAATAAAAAACCAAAAAAATTTAAATGTTGCTAAAAAAGAAAATGAAGTTCTATTTTGTCTTTTAGCATCCTTATAGATCAATTAACTCACTGGCAATGGTTTGGGTTTCTTTTGTTTTATTACCATAGTGATATAAACATAAAAATGTGCAACAATGAGTGAATGAAACTCGCCAACCTTTATGTACACCTTCATTAAAATCACATTAAAAAAAGTTATTAGGGACAAAAAAAAAATTTAAAATGATTAGTCAAGCCAAGATAGACTATTGTTACTCAGTTACTCTATAGTAAGAAATGAAGAAAAGTTGTTCAAATCCACCCAATCTCCTCCTATGTGACCTAAAGCCTCTGGAAACCCACTGGAGCATTATACATGAGGTCCAACTTGATGCAATTAATAATATTAAGTGTCAAAATTTGGAACATAAAATTAAAAATTTAATATGGCAGTACCAAAAATAACATTGGGAAAACCAAATGGGTGTTAAAGGTATGCAAGAAAAAGTAATGAATACTAACAGTTATACAATAGTAATACAATAGCACTGAACTTAAGATCAAAGAATTTTAAGACTGAAAGGAATTGAAAAGTTATATAGTCTAATGGCAAAAAAAAAAGCAGCAAAGACAAAAAGGATAAATGGGGCCTTGGAAATTATTTTTGCTCAAAAATTTTATCAAAAAAGTGAAAATATGATCTTAAAGGATGGGAAAAAATTTAAGAACCACGTTTCTAATAATGGCTTAATATTTGAATGTCCCAGAGATTGCCAAAAGAACAAACAAATATGGCTAGAAGAATGTGCAACCAGGATGCTCCTTAGATGTAAAGATGTTGAAACTTCATCTTACATACTTTGGGCATATGGTTAAGAGGGCCAATCCTTGGGAAAAGCCTGTACAAAGACATTTGACTGTGTGGATCACAACAAATTGTGGCTAACCTTGAGAAGAATGGGATTCCCAGAACACCTGATTGTGAAACTTATACTTGGACCAGGAGGCAGTCATCAAACCAGAGCAAGGAAACATTGCATGGTTCAAAATCAGAAAATGAGCATGTTAGGGATGTGTCCTGTCTCCATGCCTTTTCCATCTATATGTGGAACAGATCATTTGTGAGCCTGGGCTTTTTTTAAACTTTATTTTATTTTCTTTTTATTTACTGTGCATGTGTACTGTCAAATCGTATGTGACTGGTACAGGAGGAGATTGCTCCTCCTTCTCCAGCAGAGCATCTGGTGGATTTGAACCACACACCTTTGGGATTGCAGTGCAGATTCATACCACTAGACCACCAGAGCTCCCTGAGAGCTTGGGCTTTATGAGGAGGAATATGACATCAAGATTGGAGGAAGACTCATCAGCAACCTATGTTATGCAAATGATACAGTCTTATTTGCTGAAACTGAGAAGTACCTGAAGCATTTACTGCAGCGGGTCAAGGATTGTGCTTTTCAACATGGATTGAAGGTGAACATCGAGAAAACAAAGACTCTCACCACTAGACTGATTGGCAACACTATGATAGATGGAGAAGAGATTGAGGTTGTTAACAATTTTAGCTTGCTTAGATCCACAATCAACACTCTTGGTACCAGCAGTCAGGAAATCAAAAGATGAATTGCACTGGAAAAATATGCTGTCAG
>NW_006399797.1:12691754-12707673 GCF_000299155.1 Elephantulus edwardii | reverse complement strand
CCTGGAAAGGGTGAAACCAAGTTCCTCCTGGAGGCAAGGAGTTTGAGACTCACATAGTTTGAGCATGTAGCAAGAAGGGATCAGTTTTTGGAGAAGAATATCTTGCTTGGAAGGGTCGAGGGACAGCCAGGAGTGGAAAACCCTGGATGAAATGGATTGACACAAAAACTAGGATAAGAGAGTAGTTGTGTCAGAGACTGTGAGATTGGCTAAGAATAAGCAGGGTTCAGAGCTATTATGGTTAGGGTCACTATAAGTCGTAGTTGACTCAACAGCACTAAACAGCAACAACAATTTAGAAAAGTGAAGGGTCAACAAAAGAGAGGAAGACCTTTAATAAGATGGACTAACACAGTGACTGGAACAATGGGTTCAAGTTTTTCAGAGATGATGAGTATGGCACAAGACTGGTCCAGGTTCATATCCAGGTTCATGGAGTCGCTATAAGTTGTAGTTGACTCAACAGCATTGAACAAATTAAAAATATATTTTAAAAACTTGTATAACTTAACAAAGAGAGAACACACATGCACACAACTATTCAAAGGACTTGTGAATAGTCGTTTAACCAAAGAGAATATAAAATGGCCAATACAAGCAAAGCTGCTTGGTATCATCAGCCATTAGATATGCAAATAGAAACGACAATAATATATCACTTACATTTTAACAGCAATGATTAAAAAATACATAAAGCCAGAAAATGAGTATGGCAAAACTAGATTCACTCACCTCACCCCTCCCCTCATTACTGGTGCAGAGTTTATCTTCTTAACTATGAATACAATTCTTCCTCAGTTTTTAATTTCAAGCACAGTCGATCACATGATTGATTCAAAATGGCTCATGCCAGTCCGTCTCAGTTCATTAATATCTAGGATATCGATCTTTAGGTGTTACATTTTATTTCTGACAGCTTTGTTTTTCCACAGCCCTACTTCATACACTCCATGTTTCAATTATTGATGGTTGTTTTCAGCGAGTTCTCCTCATTTTGAGGGCCTTCCCCTCTAGGCTCTGCCTCTAATGCTTATACCCACATTCCTCTGTTGTTCATAGGGTTTTCAGAGGCCTATTTTTTCAGAAATGGATGGCCAGTTTTTCTCCCTATTGTTGTTATTGTTAGGTGATGTCGAGTCAAGTACAACTCAGAGTGACCCTATGCACAACAGATCTGAGCAATGTTGAATTCTGTGTTAGTCTGTCTTCATCTAGATGTTTTGCTGAAACCTATTCACCAAAGGAACGACTGCCTGTTTTAAAATCAGAAAAGGTATCCTTTCTCTATACATATTCAACTATACGCTGAGCAAATAATTCATGAAGCTGGACTCTGTGAGAGGTATGGGATGTCAGTATTGAGAGAAGACTCATCAACAACTTGTGTTATCCAAATTATACCACTTTGCTTGCTGAAAGTGAGAAGGACTTGAAATGTTTGCTGCAGAAGATCAAGGACTGAAGCTTTCAGTGATTTCACCTTTTTTGGACCAAAAATCAACACCTTTGGTATCAGCAGTCAGAAAATCAGGAGACATATTACACTGGGCAAGTCTGCTATCAAGGATCTAGAAAAAATATTGAATAGCAATGATGTATGCTTGAAGACTAATGTAAACCTGTTTCAGGTCATGATGTTTTCTTAGAACTGGACAATGAATAGTGATGACAGAATAAGAACGATGACATGTTGAAGAGTACTGAATATCCCATGGAAAACCAAAAGAACAAACAGATAAGTCTTGGAACAAATGCAGCCAGAGTGTTCCTTAAAGGCAAAGATGGTGAAGCTTCAACTTTCATACTTCGTATGAGGTATATTGTTAGGAGAAGGTAATCCTTGGAAGGTGACATCATGCTTGGAAAGGTGAAGGGTCAGAGAAAGAGACAAAGATCTTCAATAAGATAGGTGGCGACTGTAACAATGGGCTTGAGATGCTGAGGATGGCACAAGATAGGACGAGGTTTGAGTCAACTGTTCAGAGGTTTTCTATGAGTTGTACTTGACTTCATGACACATAACAACAGCAACAACAAGCCAGGTTAACAGCAAGATAAAATCCCTCAATTAGTTCAGATAGCTTCTCTGTCAATAGCAGTCAATACCTCTGTTGCAGGAAGTTATGGCTCTGAAGGATGTGTGCTGCTTTCTTCATTTTTCTTCTTTCCTGGTGTTGAGGTTCCCCAAATTTTGCCATTGAATCTTCTCAGTTTAGTGATAAAGCTAGAGAATCCCCTGGTGGATAGGCTATTGTGTCCTATGAGCAAAAAATGGCTTACTCAGATACTGATGATGCCGCTGGGCTGCCTGGCTGCAGGCCAGCTAAAGACCACGCTCCCAGGGGGACTATGTGTGGCAGAGGGAGCCCCACAGATTCACCTTACTTCCACTTTCCCACCTGTTTCTATGGTCAGGTCCAAGGCAATGGATAGAAAAGTCATTCTTAAAAATTGTAATATCTCAGCTGGTAAGTGGTCAAACTTGAAGTACTTTGAAGGTAGCATTTATGCTTAAAAAGAAATAACTAGTAATCTCTCTTGCATTGCTTTATATTTTTGGAATCAAGACTACATCAGACTCAAGAAATTACCTGAATCACTTTTGTTCCATTTTTTAAATTTTTGTTAAATAACGTGTTTGCTTTGTTTTTATTTTTTTAAGATGAGGAGGAAGGTCCTTGCCTATTATTTCGATTTCTCTACTTGCTATTGTTTTCTTCAAGTTCCCAATTGACCATTTTACTTGCTATTTTTCCTTTGAGTTTTCCCATTTCATCAGTGTTTTCATATTGCTTAGTATATACTTTATTGTAACCTGCATTTTTTAACCCTGTTTCAGTCTATGGTTTATTTATTTTCCTACTGCTTTTGCATGAATTTAGAGGGTCAAGGACTGCAGCCTTCAGTATGGACTGAGGCTCAATGTCAAGAAGACAAAAATTCTCACCACTGGACCAATCGGTAGCGTCAGGATGGATGGTGAAGAGATTGAGATTGTTCACAGCTTCAGTTTGCTTGGCTCCATGGTCAACACTCTTGGCACCAGTAGCCAGGAAATAAAAAAACGTATTGTGATGGGAAAGTCTGCGGTTAGGGACCTCTCTAAAGTACTCAAGAGCAGTGGTGTCTCTCTGGAGACTAAGGTGTGCCTGATACAGGCTATGGTTTTTGCAATCACTTGTTATGCATCAGAGAGTTGGACAATGACTGGAGAAGATAGAAGGAGAATTGACGCCTTTGACCTGTGGTGCTGGAGAAGAGTATTGAATGTATCATGGACTGCCAAGAAAACAAACAGATTCAACCTAGGGTTAAACCAGGCTGTTCCTTAGAGGCAAGGATTCTGGGGCTTCGTCTGACATACTTTCGACATGTTGGAAGGAGAGACAGGTCCTTAGAGAGGGACATCATGCCGGGTAGAGTAGAGGGACAGCTAAGGAGGGGAAGACCCTCTATGAGGTGGATTGATTCAGTGACTGGGGTAATAGGGATGGGTGTGTCAGAGGCAATGAGATTGGCACAGGATAGAGCACGGTTTAGGGATGTTGTACAATAGGGTCGCTATGAGTCGCAAACGACTCGACGGCACATAACAACAACAACAACGACATCCTATTTAGTTTCCTAAGATCCAGATCTGATACTTAAAAGAATGTTGACTATTTAAAAAAAAAAAGATCCTTGCCATTCTTGTCTGTTTCATGCCTATGAGGAAAGAAGTTTTTAACAGCTAATCTATTTTAGTGTTGAAAACACACAATTGAACATACCAATTCAACACTATTTGCATGTACAATTCAGTGATGATGATTATATTCTTCAAGTTGTGCTACCATTATTACCTCCCTTTTGAATTGTTCCTTTTCCACTAATATATACTCATTACACTCCAAGCTTCATAACTAACTTTTTAAAATTTTTTAAAAAAATTTTATTTTTTGTATATGTATCATCAAATCAGATCTGATTGGTACAGGAGGAGATTGTCCCCCTCTTTCTCCAGCAGTGAATCTGGTAGATTCGAATCACGCACCTCTGGCGCCACTAGTCCACCAGAGCTCCCCTATATCTCAGCTTTTGAGTTGCTCTTGTCAGTTTGAGTCTAGAGAGATAGTTCTTTCTAGGATGCAATGTTCAACTGATTTGTTTAAAGAGGAATTCGGGTGTAGTTTTGGTTCAATGTTTCTCAAGGTTCTGGAGGTTCATAAATGGCTCTAATAAGAAGTATTTAATTTTTTATTGAAGTGTTTTCTAATAATTTTTTATTTCACCATCTCTCTTTCCCCTCTCATTTGATTAATTCTTTTGTCATTAATTGCTGTGGAGACATTCTGACTCATGGTGAAATTAAGTGAAAATAAAGACAATAAGGGGTTGATCAGACATTATAATTCATTATATTAATCAATTGTAATTACAATTGACTCCTGGTATGTAAATTGGAATGACTCTGACGGGTATAGGAAAAAAGTACTAAACACCCGTGGACTTCCAAACAAAATAACAAACAACTTTTTCTTGGAAGAAGAACAACCAGAGTGCTCCTAAGAAGCAAGGATGGTAAAGCTTCATCTCACAGACTTTGGGCATGTTGTCAGGAGGCTTCAGTCCTTGAAGAAAGACATCATGTTGGGTTAGGTGTAGGGTCAGATAAAGAGAGGAAGACCCTTAACAAGGTGGATTGGCACAGCATCTGTAAAAATGGGCTCAAGCATATCAGAAATCATTAGAATGGTACAGAACAGGGCAAGGTTCAGATTGCTGTACATAGGGTTACTATGAGTTGTAATCAATTTGATGGCACCTAACAACAACAGGGATTTCATAGCTGAAAATTGTGACCTTCCAGAAGCAGTTTTCCAGGCCTTTCCAGGTACCTCAGGGTGGATTCACACCACCCAGTGATTTCCTCAGAGCTCTGGTGGTGTAATCTATTGACAGTCTCACTGGTAATCTAAAGGAGGCATTTCTGGCACCTGAAGGATTGGAGATGAGTCACTTCTGACTCAAAGGCAATGAGTGAATGACTTCCCTAATGTTAACTAATAAACCCATATGGCTTGTGCTCCCAAAAGAATAAAACAGTTTTAGAATGAAAATAAGACTCTCATACTAGTCCTCGTATTCTCAATTTCCTCTCACATGATAGTACTTTTCTTAATTTCATATATAGATCATCCTAGAGTCTTTTAGAATGCAAATACAAATAGAATAAATGGTGTCATTTTCACACAATTTTATGAATGGTCACATATTATAAATGCTCACATGAACCTTTCTTTTTCATTTAGCAATGTGTTTTACAGATTTCCTGTTGTGGTTACGTGCCATAGACTGTGGCTCATAGCAACCTTATGTACAATATATTTTACAGATTTTTCATGCTGCTGTTAGATGCCATTGACTATGACTTGTACTGAACTTGCACCATCTTCACAATCTCTAACTCATTGTTCCAGTCCACCTTGCTGAGGGTCTTCTCTTTCTCTGATCTTCCACCTTTACCACAATGTCTTTTCCAAGAACTGGCCTCTCCTGACAACATGCCCAAAGTATATGAGATGAGGTTTCACCATTCTTGCTTCTCAGGTGCTTCCTGGTTGCACTTTCTCCAAGTCTTATTTACTCTTTTGACAGTCCATGGGTGTAAAGAGAGTGAGGGCAATGTGGGAATGACCATATCTGACCGCTATACTGACTCCACAAGGGGGAACTTCCCCATCAGGAGCATCCATAGTGTGACACCAATTCCCATGAGGTCAGACATGTTCCCTATACTCCCCCATCTATTTCTACTAATTCCAACACTATTCCTACTGCTATGCTCGGTCCAAATCCATTGCACAGCTACACAGACTTCACAGAACCATATTCACAATGATGTAATTTATTAGGGAAGTTAACAGATTACAGCTTAGGTTGGCAACAGAATACGAATTCTCATTGTTGCAGTTTCTGAAGTGTGCTTGTAGACCATTAAGTTCTTAGCTTTGTGACTTTAGGCTACTGTTATAAAGTTTTCTTAGTTCTGTCGATTATAGCTTTTCTTTCCTAGCCCTCAATCAAGCTTGGGAGAAGTCCCCTACCTCTGTCTTTCATTGGGTCTCTGGTTCTTCGCTGTGGCTGCTGATGTGATTCTGTAGGCCCCAGTCTGAGTGTGCAGGAATCTCTGCCTCCAAAGGACGTATGCTGTATTTTTCGCTTCTTCTTTCTTGCTGGTAACGAGATCCCAAATTTGCTGTTTGAAAACTGCTCAGTTTAAACTTGGTGGAGTGGTGAAACCATCCAACCCCTTTGTGGATAGACTGACATTGAAAATTTCCAGGGATCTATGTGGTAAAGTTAAGGCTAATGGCCTAGGAAAGCTGTTTTAAGTAATAAATCTTCTACACCACAATTGAATGTTCAGTACTCTTCTGAGAACGGAACCCCACAATTGAAAGTTATTGGGGTTTTTGGTAATTTTTATAATTAATTTTAATGAAAGTTTACAGACTTAGGGATTCCAGTCATTCATTGTTGCACTTTTCTCCCTATCCACCCCACCCCCAATTCACTCTTTCCCTTAGAAAAAAGAAAAACTCTTTCATTATTATGTACTCACTCCCCCCCAAAGTTTTTTAAATTTTGTAATATTAATAATATTTTATTCAATCCACATTCTCTTATTGATTCTTTGTTTTTTTCAATAGAGATTTTAATGAAAGTTTATAAAGAACTTGGGTTTCCAATCGTTCATTGTTGCACATTTTCCTGCCTGCCCCTCACCCCCCTCAGATCACTTTTTCTTCGGGAAAAAAGTTTTTCATTATTATACAGACTCCACCACCACCCCAGACCACTTTCCTATGCAGATGTTATTCTGGACTCTTGTCATGCATGCCTATAATACCTAACATTATATTCCTTTTATACAGTTCTCTCCCTTGTCTGTTTCAATGCCTTGTAGATCTCCTCTTTTCTTAGTTTTCCCCAGCCCTCATGTCAGTCCTGTTTTATAACAGTGGCATTATGCCATATTTGTCTTTTTTGTGACTGAGATGTTTCACTCAGATAATGTCCTCTAGTGTCACCCATTTTGTATAATAATTTATGAATTCCTTGTTTTTCAATGTAGCGCAGTATTCCATTGTGTGAATATACCACAACTTCTCTATCCATTCACTTGATGATGGGCACGTGGGTTGTTTCCAACTCTTTGCTATTGTGAACAAAGCTGCAATAGACATGAGTGTGCATATATCTGCTTGAGTGGTAGTTATGGTTTCTTTAGGTATATTCCCAGTAGTGGAATTGCTGGGTCAAATGGTATTTCTATTTGTAACTTTTTGAGAAAGCGCCGCACTGCCTTCCACAGTGGTTGCACCATTTTAAACTCCCACCAACAGTGAATAAGGGTCCAGTTTCTCCGTAATCTTGCCAGCATTTGTTGTTTGATCTTATTGATTCTTTTACATCTTTTGTCATTATAAATGATGTTTTCACCATCCCTTTTATCTCCATTAGTTGTTGTTATAATGACAAGCTCAGCATAGGTATTGATGCCCTATTATTAGACATAGCCTAAGTCTTATGTTTTCACTTTCTGCTCTGAGTGTCAACTGACTCCAAGCTGACCTCCAGCAGCTGTAAATTGCACAGGAGATTGCCCATCTTTCTCCCAGGCAGGTAGATTTGAATTGCCTGCTTTGGGATTGGCAGTGCAACTCTTTATCCAGTAAGCCACATGGAGTTCCTATTTCTACTGAAGTAGGAAATCACTCTAGGTTATAAACAGTTCCTACTTCTTGTTGCAAACCAGAATTGCAATGAAGTTAAAGCACCAGAGGATGAATTGTAGAACAAAGAGTGAAGGAAGCCAGCTGAGAAGTGAATTACCCTTCCTATCTCTGGCCAAACTAGATTATCCTGAAACAGTAGTGTGTGCAATCTTTATTGTTGTATAGTATGAATAAATTCTGACTTATAGGTACCCTGTAAGACAGAATAGAAATCTCATAGGTTCTCCTATCTTTATGAAAACAGATTGTCAGGTCTTTTCTTTTATGGAGTCGCTCATGAGTTTGGACCATTGTAAGCAGTTGAATGTTTCACTATTGTGCCCCCAAGGTACCTTCCAAGGTGTTTATAATTCTGCAAGATCAAGCAATGAACTATTCAGTGGCCTGCTCAATAATATACCTTAAGTTGACTCTTTCTGCTTCCCTGTCTCTTTCCACTTATTCTTTGCACATGTTTTCTTTAACTTGCTTTTTCTTACAAAGCAATATTGAAATATTTTCTTCATTTTCTGAACTCAGGGATACAGTTTGAAACTCTGGGAACCAGGAAAAAACCGTCAAAGGTAATCGAGATAGGATGTTAGAGTTTCATCTAATCCCAATCTGAAGCTAGTTAGGTAGGTATTCAACTGCTAGTAGTAATAGGGCTGGCTAAATCCTACTTGTGGCAGTGTCAGAATCATGAAGGCAACATCTAGGATTATTTGGAATACAATATGGGGATAAACTGAGACTTTGACAGGTGTTGAGACATATCTCTACGTATATGGATGTAATTATAAGGAATGTGAAGGGAACATGACTTTGTTAATGGTGTTATTGTTGTTGTTAGGTATTGTTGTTGTTAGGGTCATAGGGTTGACTCATACAACCCTATGAACAACAGATCTGTATCCTGTCCTATCTTATGACATGCTCACGAACTCTGGCACATTTGAGCCCAATACTGCAGTCACTGTTTGTATTTACTTGTTTGAATATCTTCTTTTCTTTTGCAGTCCAGCCACTTTCACAAACATGATGTCCTTCTCCAATGAATAGCCTCTCTTAGAAAAATGCCCAAAGTATGTGAGATGAAGCTTTATAATCTTTTCCTCCAAGGAGCACTCTGGTAGTACCTTCTTCAAGATGTACCTGCTTGTTCTTTGGCAGTCCATGGATTATTCAGTGCTCTTCTCCAACACAGAAGTTCAGAGGCATAAATTCTTCTTTTGTCACCTTAGTCATTGTCTTGCTCTCAGCAGCATAGCAAATGATTAAAAAGACCATGTCCTGAATCAGGCATACCTAATTTTTGAAACTAAAATCATTGTTCCTCAATGTTTTGGAGAGATCCCTGAGTGCACACTTTCCCAGTGCAATACTTCTGATCTCCTACTGGCTGATGTCAAGTGAATTGATAACAGCAGTACCAAGTTCTTGCTATTAGCAATAGCAAGCAGTACTTGCCGGTCCCAAATGTTAAAGGCATTGGGGAGTGCATATAATGTTATTTTTGGCCCAGCTATCTCTGTGAGAGCCTGATAGTCACTATGTTGATTAGTAAGCTACTTCCATTTTTCTATATTCAGCTCTCCAAACTACATTTCTGCCTTGACAGCTTGCTTTCTTTTAGGTTGTCTCCTAAATAACACTAGATGGAGACTGAAAGCCTGGAGGAGGAGGAAGAATCTTTTTTTCAATTTTTTTTCATTTTATTAAATTTGTTTTTCATTTCAATGAACATCTACAAAGATTTTGGAATTCCATTCATTCATTGTTGCACCCTTCTACCTGCCCCCCTCCCCCCCTCCCTGTTTGCTCCTCTCCTTGAAAAGCAGAAGAAAAGCTCCCTCATTGGTACACAACCCCCCCCTCTGCACATCCCCCAACCACACCCACAACCCCAAATATAATCCACTCTGCAATTTTTTTCTCTCTTTTTATTTTATTATTTTATGCATATACCGTCAAATTGGATCTGACTGGTACAGGAGGAGATTGCCCCTCCTTCTCCAGCAGAGCATCTGGTGGATTTGAACTGCATACCTCTGAGATTGTAATGCAGCTTCTTGCCACGATGCCACCAGAGCTCCCTGAATCTTTTTATTTTGTGTTCTGTGTCCATATCACTTCTCACAGATACCAGTTTCAGCATCCAATACCCTTCCTCAGAGGCTTGAGTACCTGCTGAATGGAGGTTCTCCAACCTTTTGATTGTTTTTTATTGTTTTTTTAAATTATTATTATTATTAGAAAAAACACTTAGAGATTTTATTGTTCCCAATATGGTGGCCTGGATGGATTAGTTGGAAATGTGGAACTCTTCCCATCTAATACAGAAGATAGAATTTAAGAGTTTGGGAGGAGAGAGGTGCTGAAGTAGATTTATCACAAGTAACTTCCACTGCAACCCACTAACTAACTCACTACATCATGAAGCGGATACTTCCAACATGAAGGCATTAAGCCGCACTTCAGTGAGGAGAGCATCACTATCCTGGGGGATAAAAAAAAAAAAGCCTTGGTCTCTGGAGACCAGAAATAATGATGAGGCTACAATTCCAGTGCAATCTCTGTCAAAGTGGGGATAATGAGATCTCTGCATATTAAAATCAACTGGTGGCACTTACTTGCTATGAACATTGAGGGCCCATTTCCAGTAATGGGCATAAGAACTGAAGTTGTAATCAGAACGTGTGACTAATAGCTCTAAAAATCAAATCAATCCACATTCTACTTGATCCTGACACCAGAAAAAGAATTCAAGTGTTGGCCAAATTACGGACTTGAGTCACTATAATGGAAAATCAGTCTCTCTTCTAACTTCGAGACCTAAGCTATTTTATACACACTCCAAGCCCATTGATTGAAGAAAAGGCCAGTTACTCTTGAGAAAGCACCCTACAACTTGGCCACTATGAATCTTCCTGCGAGCAGCGTAAAAGAAATGTTGAAGTCATTTAGTATTGTGACTATCCATTAAGAAAAAGAAAATACTTTCAACAGCGAAAGACATTTTTTTTACAAACAAAAAAGCAAACTGGGTGTGGGGGTGGACAGGGAGGAAAATGTGCAACAATGAATGAATGGAAATCCAAGTTCTTTATAAACTTTTATTAAAATCTAAAAAAGAAAGAAAGAAAAAGGGAAATACTCTCACCTTAACTGATAAAGCTTCTCTGGCAACTTACAGGGCAATACATCACCAGGGCAGAAAATTAGTTTCCAGATCAGATTTGAAGGATAGTAAAACTTCAAAGGCAAGAGATTGTGCAAACTTGATGGACTACTTAGGTAAATATATGCACTTGAAAAAGTAAGACACTGACATCTGGAACTGTATTTCAATAGATGAGCCTGACATTCTGTGGTGCCTACACTTTTCTAAGTCCTCTGGGCCAATTGCCAAGGAGAGTGATGTTCTCATACCTGGAGAAAATATAATCAACTCACATGTAGCAGGCATCTCATCAAATGATGCTTCTGTTCCTCAAGAACAGGCCTCATCACCATTCACATCCCAAGTTAAAAACAGGGTCAGAATTCAATCTATGTGTGAATACACTATTTCATCAAGTAAGAGCTTATATGTTAAAGGTATTAAATAATGTGGTTCATATATGAAACAGAAACACCTGAAGTTCATATCTGTAGAATATTGATCTCGGGAGCAGTGAGAAATACATGGCTAAGTAGGAGAGACTTTGTTGATATGAGAGACCTCATCTATAACTCTGGTGGAGTTCTGGTGGCTTAGTGGTAAGGAATTACAATGCCAACCTAAAAGCAGTTAGTTTGAATCCACCAGCTGCTCTATAGGAGAAGGATGGGCAATCACTCTCCATGCAATTTACTGCCTCTAAAAACCCACTAGAGGGTCAGTTTTGAGTCAGTTCTGCCTTGATAGGATACAACAAAAACAACAACAGTAAGAATAACAGCATCAACATCTACAGTTCAGGATTTAATATTTTCGGTCAATAGAATTGGTTCTTGTAGTGTATTAGAAGAGTTCTTTGAAAATTGAATACAACTGTTTGCAATAAGTGAAGATGGCATTTCCTTGGTGTGATTTTAGGGTAAGTTTCATGTGTCTGACAGTGTTAGCATGGATTTAGTATGTAATAGATACGGGATGTTACAATGCATTTACTGTGCCATAATTGAGAAGCTACTACCCAGCAGTTTATGGAAAGATTCCAGAGGATCTTGTCAGAGTGAAGAAGGTATAAACCTGTAAAGGTAACAATAATGTCTTTGAGAAGTTCAGAAATATCCTAGATAGGCTGGAGTTGAAGATGTGAGATGTTCACGTGGAGATGTGATCCTTGAAATCCATGAGGATGTAAGGCTTATGGAATGGCGGAAGCCAGGTGGCAGCACTGACTCATCCTAGACAGATAATTCTAATTTCCATAATGAGTAAGGTCAACATGTGCCACAGTTTTCCCAGGACCCTTTTCCCCTCTTGTCCTCACATAACTATTAATAGTGACACTTTCAGCCTCAAAAAGTCTTGATTTTGACAGTAAATATTTGGCCAGACAACTAATGCACAGAAAAACTAAAGTGACAATCAGGATGCCTTGATCTATGGGGTCTATAGTGACGGCTATTATATTATGGTGTTTCTAGGGTAAAAAAAAAAAAAGCTGTTACCTGATTTGTACAGCAAAAAGTGCAACAATAATTTAAAATGGAACTGACTGATGTTGGTCATTATAAATAAAAAAGTGAACAAATTAAACAACTGAAAGTCAAATTCATAGCTGTTAAGTAAACTTCTGACCAATGGTGGCCCTATTTGTTATAAAGTGGAATTTTCCCAAAGGGTTTTCTAATCTGTTATCTTTATCGAAGCAAACCATCAGGTTTTTCTTTCTCAGTGCTACTGGGTGGCCTCAGACTGCCACTTTTAGGTTGTTGTTGTGAGGTGTTGTTAGGTCGCTTGTGACTCACAGCAACCCAATGTACAAAAAAACCCTAAACACTGGTCTATCCTGTGCCAACCTCACTGTCTCTGACACACCTACTCCCATTACTCCAATTACCAAATTGATCTATCTCATCGAGAGTCCTCCTCTCTTGCACTGTCCCTCCACTCTCCCAAACATGATGTCCCTCTCCAAAGAATGGTCCCTCCTTGCAACATGCCCAAAGTATGTCAGATGAAGCTTCAGAATCCTTGCAGCCCGGTTTCACCCTCTCCAGGACAAACCTGTTTGTTCTATTAGCAGTCCATGGTGTATTCAACACTCTTCTCCAGCACTACAGCTCAAAGGCATCAATTCTCTTTCTATCATCCCTAGTCACTGTCCAGCTCTCTGACACATAGCATGAAACTGCTGACTATGGCCTAGATCGGGTGCATCTTAGTTTCTAGACTGACATCATTGCTCTTCAGTACTCTAGAGAGGTCACTGACAGCTGACTTTCCCATTGCAACAGTCTTTTGATTTCCTGGCTGCTGGTACCAAGAGTGTTGACCGAGGAGGCAGGAACGAAAATTGTTAACTATCTCAATCTCTTCACCATCCATAATGATGCTACCAAATGGCCCAGTGGTGAGAATCTTTGTTTTCTCGATTCTAAGCTTCAATCCATATTGAAGGCTGCAATCCTTGACCTTTGTAGCAAGTGCTTTATGTCCTCCTCAGTTTCAGTAAGTGGGGTGGTGTCATATTCATAGCGCAGGTTGTTGCATCTTCCACCAATCCTGATGCCACATTCCTCTGCGTACAGCCCAGCATCTTGACTAATCTGTTCTGCATACAGATTGAAAAGGTATGGAGACAGAATACATCTCTGGTGTACACCCTTCCCAATTTTGAACCATGCAGTGTCTCCTTACTCTGTTCTATTGACTACCTCTTGGTTCAAGTATAGGTTTCGCATTACCACAATCAAATATTCTGGGATACCTATTCTTCTCAGCATCAGTCACAGCTTGTTGTGATCCACACAGTCAAAAGCCTTTGCATAGTCAATGAAGCACAGATAGACTTTCTTCTGCTACTCTCTGCTTTCTGCCAAGATCCATCTAACATTAGCTATAATATCCCTAGTACCATGACCCCTTCTAAACCCAGCCTGCACATCTGGCAGTTCTCTGTTGATGTGTTGCTCCAGTAGTTTTTTGATAATTTTCAGCAGTGTCTTGCTTGCATGCAATATTAATGATATTGTTTGATAATTTCTGCACTCTCTTGGGTCACCTTTCTTTGGAATGAGAACAAATATCAATCTCTTCCAGTCAGTTGGCCAGCTGGCTGTCCTCCAGATTTCTTGGCACAACTTAGTGAACACATCTAGGGCAACAACTCTTTGTTGAAATATGCCAATTGGTATGTCGTCAACTCCTGGAGCCTTGTTTTTTGCCAATTCTTTCAGAGCAACTTGAACTTCCTCCTTCATCACCATAGGCTCTTGTTCATACATTATTTCATTAAATTGTTCTGTGTCTGCCAGTTCCTTTTGGTACAGTGACTCTGTATACTCCTTTCATTTCTCCTTTTCTCTTATGCTCTCTCTCACACTGCTGTGGAGTCAGAACCATTTCGCAGTGACCCTGCATCAAGTTTCCAAGGCTCTAAAGTATACAGGCAGAGATTATTGCCCATGTTTTCCCCTCAAAGCTTCTTGTGACTTTGAACCTCTATAGAGGCAACGTGTTTGGGTCAGCAGGTACACAAACGCAAACTGCTTGTACAACCAAGAGACCTTCCATTACTGAAGGAAATGAATCTCATTCACTTTCCACATCTGTATTAGATCACAGATTTAGAGCTCACTTAATGTCACTTATAATGTTAAGACAACCATGTAGTTTTACCATCCTTCTCCAAAGAGACCCGGGGCTTTTTTCTCCAAATCATCTCTCAACTGGAGAAAAGAAAATCAGATTTTTCAAAGATCAGTGGTAAAGTAAAATTTAGACATTGCAGTGGATTAAGAAAGGATTGGTTCTTCTCCATCTTGCAATGAGTTCAGTGGGTCAATAGGCTCAGCTTTTGGTAATTTTCCTGGTCCTGGACATATAATTGGAGCCAATATTCTTGACATAAGCAGAACTTTTACATTGGTCAATATACTTGTAAAAAAAGAGCCACAGTGCTAGCAAGGATCAAGTGAAAGTACTTGAAATTGTCTCTACCCTTGGCCAAGAAGCAGATGTTAGTGCCACTATAAAAGAAAAGTGCAACAATGAATAAATGGAAATACAAAATCTCTGTAAATGTTCATTAAATAAAAAAAATAAAAAAGAAGAATTGAGAGTGGTCCCTATAATTTCAAGGCATAATACTTGCTCCTGCAAAAATCCCAAAAGAAACAAATTTTAGAAGATGGGAGATCTCAGCCTGTACAATTTACAGCCTTGGCAACCTGATAAAGTGTCAGCTGTGAATTGGTTCTGAATCCACGGGTGAGAGAGAAAGGCAGACAATAACATAAAATTGGCAGTTTGAGCCCACCCAGTAGCACTTATTAAAGGTGGTAATATTGCTATACTTTAAATGCAAACAAGTGGTAACCAAAATGGAAACTCCTATGCCAAATGCACTAAAGTCATCGCTTTTGAGTCAGAAGTGACTCATCACTGACCCTCCAGTAGGTGTCTGGAGGCTGTAAATTGTGCAGGAAGATGCTATCTTTCTCATTAGTAGATGAGAACTGAAAAAGGGAGATGCCACCTTTGGGTTAGTAGTGCAAACCACTATAGACTTGGTCACCAGAGCTCCCAATGCCATGACATATTTGATAACTTTATTGGTAGGAACTGGCATCTTCTTGTGGTATATTTGAGAAATTACTTTATTTCAATCTCAATCTGTGCCAAAAAAAGGTAATTCGGTTGTTGTTTTTTTAAATTTTATTTTGTGTGTATACCATCAAATTGGATCTGACAGGTACAGGAGGAGATTGCCCCTCCTTTTCCAGCAGAGCATCTGGTGTATAGGATTGTAGTGCATCTTCTTGCCACAAAGCCACCAGAGCTCTCTTAAGGTAGTTTATTTTTATATAACTAGGAAACATTTATTGTCTTGAGGCACAGTTATCTTTATGTTCCTGTTCACTGTCAAAATTTAGCATGCTTACTTCTTGTTGTTGTTGTTATGTGCCGCCAAGTTGCTTGTGACTCATAGCGACCCTATGTA
>NW_006399797.1:12680331-12687764 GCF_000299155.1 Elephantulus edwardii | reverse complement strand
GACAGGAATGCAAAAGTTGGAAATAGAGAAGAAGATTCAGTAGTTGGAAAACATGGACTCAGTGACAGAAATGGAGCTGGAAAGAGAATGATTAAATTTTGCACAATCAATGACTTATTCACTGAAAATACTTTTTTAAAAAAATAATTTTAATGATGCAAATACGTTTTTTAAAGACATAAACACAGGTTACACACATGGATTTCACCTGACGGTATGCATAGGAATAGATTGATTACATCTGCAGAAAGAACTGCTGGAGAAGCTCAATATCAGCTGTGAAAACTAGGCCAGGAGCTGATTGTGGAACAGACCACCAACTGCTCACATGCAAGTTCAAGCTTGAGCTGAGGAAAATGAAACCAAATCTATGGGAACCAAAATATGACTTTGAGTCTATCCCACCTGAATTTCAGAACCATCTCAGGAACACATTTGAGGCCTTGAACATGAATGAGCGATGATCAGATGAGCTGTTTGCGGATATTAAGGGTATCATTTAGGAAGAGTGATAATGGAATGCTTACTTAAGGCCATTTAATATTTCATAGAACATCATATTGATGATATCATGTTGCTTGGACCTGATGAACAACAAATGCCATAGTATGGAAAAGTGAGTAGTAAGTCCCATTAAATTTCAAGGTATCTAAAGATGAACAGAAAATGTCAAAGGGCAGCTTGAGAAGACAAATCAAAGTATTATAATGAGTCAAATGTCTTTGAATAGTCAATAAAATATATATCCTTCAGGGTGTGACCTGTAGAACCTTTAACCTCATACATTGCAGAATGGAATGTAAGTAAGTAACCTGAGAGGGAGGACCTTTGTACCAAGGAAAAATTATAAGGAGCAGAATTAATTCAGGTGTCTGTACTAGGAAATTATTTGATTATGGGGAAAAACAAGACAAATGAGAATCTCCAGGGAAGTCAGACCTACAGATGTTGTAGAAAACAAAGACTTTCCTCTAGGACTGTAACAGAGAGAAAGCAAGAGAGAGAAAAAAACTTCCCCTATAGCTGAAGGTGCCCAACTCAGAGTGATAACTGCAAATGTATCATTTCCCAGTTACTTACCTTTTTGTTGTCCAACCTTGTGGAGTTTTATCTTATGCTTGCATGTTTTAATATTGAACAAAAGACTGAATGAGCCTCAGAGATTTCTGGTGCTCTTTTCTTTCATGTCACTCCCTACTCTCTAGAGTAAACCTGTCATTCTAACCTCTGTGAATCCCAATCTCTTCTCTCAGTATCAAATGCTGCTTAGGATCTCCCTCCATGCTCCACATACTAAGATGGGTCACCACATAAAAACCCAGAGTGACTGGAGGAGTCACAGCAGTGATATTGCTTCACACAAGGATGAGAGTCCTATGCTACAGCTTACAATACTGTGTTACAGTTGAATATCTGAAAAGAATAGCTTTATATAGTTTTTATCCAGTTTTCAAATTGTTACTTTGTCATGAACTAGATCCGTAAATCTTTACATTAAGCTTTAATAATAATTAATGTGGCATCTGGAAAGATAGGATAATGGTGGGCGTAGTTCAACGGGAATAAATTTTATAAAACACAAATGAACAGGAATGATTCTATGAAGCACAATGAAATGGATATGAATTTCATATGTAAACCAATATAAAACAAAAAATTTTTAAAGATAATGATGAATGTGGCTAAACTGGAAGACAGCTACCTAGCCAGCTGACTGGAAGAGGTCTATGTGTGTTCCCATTCCCAAGAAAAGATGATCCACCTTACCGCCATTCTGCTACAAGACACCAAGGCCTGTGTGGTGCAGCAGCCTAGGTGCGTCTTCCCGCCATCCTTTCCCCAGCATCTGCTAAAGGCTGAAGCCCAGCCCAATTGCACTCACAGCCCAGCTGGCAACAGAACCACTGCCTACCAGGTTGAAGGGCTGCAGTTACAGTGTGGCCCAGACCACAGTCCTGCCCAGAACACTAGATAGCTGACCTGTCATCAGGAGACCCTACTTCCCTGCTGCCTGAAGACCACCCAGCTGCTTACACCGCCACTCCACTCCCCCGCCCCCAGGCCAGAAGCAACAGTATCACAGGTACTTTGACCTTAAACATTGCTGTTTAGCTATATCACACGGGATTTGTTAAGTTCAAGTAGAAGAGGCTGGTTACCCCCAGTTTCTGGAGGGCAACACTCATCTCTTTCTGGGTTGACTGTTGTTCCCAAAAGGGGACCACCAATATACAGGTCCTTCACAAAACATTGTCATATCCTGGGTCATTATATAGTAACAACAATGTAACATCCACTAAGAAAAGACTCACATATGTTAAAAACGGCAACTCGAGACTTTTATTTGTTCTTCAGTTCCTTCAGTTTAAGCAATAACAACAGAGTTGGGGAGAATATTAAATGATCCAGGAAGCATTTAAGAAAATGAAAGGAGTATACAGAGTCAAGGTATCAAAAAGATTGGCCGACACAGAAGAATTTAATGAAACAACATATGAGCCAAACCTTGTGGTGATAAAGGAGGAAGTTCAAGCTGCTCTGGAGGAACTGGCAAAAAACAAGGTCACAGGAATTGATGGCATACCAATTGACATATATCAACAATCAGACACTGTCCTAGATGTGCTTACCAAGTTGTGGCAAGAAATCTGGAGGACAAAAAAGCTGGCTAAGTGACTGGGGGGAAAATATCCATATTTTTTCCCCATTCTAAAGAAAAGTGACCCAACAGAGTGTGGACATTATCAAACAGTATCACTAATATCACATGCAAGCAAGATTCTGCTGAAAATTACCCAAAAATGACTGAAACAGCACATCTGCAGAGAACTGCCAGAGGAGCAGGCTGGATTTAGAAGAGCCCATGGTACTAGGAATATTATATCTAATGTTAGATGGTCCTTGGCTGAAAGCAGAGAGTACCAGAGGAATGTCTGTCCGTGTTTCATTGACTGTGCAAAGGCATTTGACTGTGTGGACCACAACAAACTGAAGAATGGGAATCCCAGAATACTTGATTGTGCTATGCAAAAACTTTACTTGAACCAGGTGGCTTTCCTCAGAACAGAGAAAGAAAACCCTGGATGGTTTAAAATCACCACACCTTTTCAATCTTTACGTAGAAAAGATCATTCAGGGCACTGGGCTCTATGAGGAGGAATGTGACATCAGGATTGGTGGAAGGCTCATCAACAACCTGTGTTATGCAGATGATACACCTTTGTTTGCAGAGACTAAGAAGGGTCTTTGAAGCACTGTTGCAGAAGGGTAAGGACTGCAACCTTCACTATGGATTGAAGCTCAACATAAAAATCCCAAAACCCAAAACCATCCCAAACAAAAACAAACAAACAAACAAACAAACAGAGATTCTCACTACTGTTCTGACTGGCAGCATCATGATAGACTGAGAGTGTTAACAGCTTTAGTTTGCTTCAGTTAACAATAAACACTCTTGGTATCAGTAGCCAAGAAATCAAAAGATGAATTTCACTGAGAAAGTCTGCTGTCAAGGACCTCTCCAGAGTGCTGAAGACAATGATGTCAATCTAGAGACTAAGGTGTGCCTGATCCAGGTCATAGTCTTCACAATTACATGCTATGCATAGCATGAGTAGGAATGATAGGAGAATTGATGCTTTTACGCTGTGGTGTTGGAGAAGAGTATTGAGTATACCATGGACTGCTAGGAGAACAAACAGGTTCATCCTGGAGAGGGTGAAGCCTGGCTGTTCCTTGGAGGCAAGGATTCTGACACTTCATCTGGCATACTTTGGGCACATTGAAATGAGGGACCAGTATTTGTAGAGGGGCATCATGATTGGGAGAGTGGAAGGACAATACAAGAGAGGAAGACCCTCAATAAGATGTATTGACTCAATGTCTGGGGCAATGGGGGTAGGTATGTCAGAGATGACAAGTTTGGCTCAGGACAGAGCAGGGTTCAGAGCTGTTGTACATATGGTCACTGTGGGTAGCAAGCAACTCAATCGCACATAGCAACAACAATGTTAAGAAATCAGCAGTCTACCTCAGTCTTCATAAAAATTGAAAATAACCCTTCTCCTGAAAAAGCAGACCCAATGAATTCCCCATATAGAGAGAAGCAAAAGAAATATGGATGTGGATGTGGAGTTATTTGAACAGCTACTGAAGAAGATGGAAATGATAGAATTAACAATGGAAGTCATTAAGACAGCAAATACCCCAGAGAAAAAAATCAAGAAAAAAATATATTGATGAGGAATAACTTGAACAGCTACAAAAGAAAATGCGAAATATGGAAGAAAGAGTTGATAGTATAAATAAAAGATAAAAGAAACTAAGGAAGCATCACAAAAATCATCACATTTCCAGAAACAACAGAAAAACATAAAACGCAATCCAGAATATTAAGACAGAAATGGCAGAAATGTTCAACATCCTGATGAAACAAAAAAGTAGAAATGAAGAGATGGAACAGTCAGTGAGCTGGAAGACAAGAGCCTCACTGGAGACAAAATAGAAGAAAAATCAGAGGTAAAATATAAAGAAAATGAAGAAAACATAAGAATCTTGTGTGATGACATCAAAAGAAAGAATATATATATAATTGGAACTCCAGAATATGAAAGTGTCAGGGAAGTCACTGAGAATACTGTGGAAAAAGTACTAAAAGAAAACTTCCTGAGTATTTTGAAGAATGTGGAAATCCACATCCAAGAAGCACAGTGAACACCAAATTGATTAGACCACCAAAGGAAAAACATCAGATGTGTCATAGTAAAATTCTGAAAATTAAAAGATAAGAATAGAATACTAAAAGCAGAGAAAAACTAAGAGTCACCTACAAAGGGGAAACAATTAGATTAAATTCTGCTTTCCAAGCGGAAACCATACAAGTTAGGTTGGCATATATAGAAAGTTGAAAGCAAACAATTACCAGCCAAGATCCTATACCCTGCAAAGTTCTCCACAAAATATAAAAGAAAAATTAAATCTTTGCAAAAAAGAAAGAACTTAAAGAATTTGTGAAAACAAGATCAAAGCCACAAGAAATTTTAAGGGAAGTCCTTCACATGGGGACACCAAAGGAAAGTGGATCAACCATAGTAACCCGAAATAACAGAAAAAGAAGCACAGCAAAATGGCAATCGTAAAACCTGGCCTGACTATAGTCACAATTAATATGAATGGACTAAATGTACCAATTAATAGAGAAAAGTACCAAGAAAAGATGATGCAACAGAATAAGGAAATTATCAAACAATATCATTAATATTATGTGCAAGTAAAATCTTGATAAAGAGTATTAAAGAGCTTGAACACACACCAACAGCAAACTGCCAGAAATTCAAATAGGATTCAGAAGAGGCCAGGGCACAAGGTTTATTATTACTAATGACAGATAGATTGTGGCTGAAGGCAGAGACTATTAGAAAGATGTTTAAATTTTTAATTGTTTTATTGACTATGCAAAGGAAATTGGGTGAATACTAACAAAATACGGTTAACATTGAGAAGAATGAGAATCCCAGAACACTTATTACCATTATTTTTATTTATCGAGATCTATCTGACATCAACAATGATGTTCCACATGCCAAGACTTGCATACCCAGTGTGAATTTCTGATAGTTCTCTGTCTATGTACTGCTCTTGCTGTTTTGGATAATCTTCACCAAAATTTTGCTTAAATATGACATTAATTATATTGCTCAAAGTTCAATTTTTTCTTCATCCTAATTAATCCTCAACCTCAATTGAAAAATCAAAATAAGCACAAAAATACAAGTCTTGAAGCTTGTTATTAAGGTGATATTATTGTAATCTCAGTTTTTCAATGAGCAAGGGCTCATAACTTTAAAAAGAACACTAATAATTGCATTGATCAATTACATTTAGCTTTTCCAATATTCCTAGAAAAATTGTTCTATATTTGGCAAAGATCTTCTCATTTTACAAATAAAGAAACCAGACTGCAGAGTGGTTCACTAATTTGTTCAACCTTATAGAGTTAGCAAGGAGAAACGACATGCTTTAGATCTCAAGGATCCTGCAGTCTCCCAAGACTATGGTTCTTGAACATTTTAAATGTGTTAAAATGCTTACACCACAGGGTTATTAGGAGAATCAAATGAGTTTTACATATGAACATATATGGCACCTAAACCCACACCAAGCCCACTGCCAGCATATGAATTTCAACTCATAATACCCTACCAAGGTAGAACAACCCCATAGAATCCCAAAGCTATATTTTTTAATTCATTTTAATGAGTGTTTACAGAGACTTTGGATTTCCATTAATTCATTGTTGCATTTTTCTCCCTGCCTGCCCCTCTCCCAGTTAACTCTTATCTTTAAAAAGTGAAAGAAAAATTCTTTCATTGATATACAATGAAATTGATATACAATCCCCCCACCCCCCAAGTCCACTCCACTATTCAGCCTTCATTCTGGACTCTTGTCATGACCATAATACCCAATAATATATGGCTTTTAAACAGTTCTCTCTCCCTCATCTGTTTCAATACAGTGTACATAATTTATCCAATCTTTCTCAGTCTCACCCCAACCCTGATGTCAGTCCCATTCTACAATATTGGCACTATGTAGTATTTGCCCTTATGTGATTGAGATATTTCATTCAGCATAATGTCCTTCAGGGTCATCCATTTTGAATAATATTTCACGAGTTCCTTGTTTTTCAAAGTAGCGTAGTATTCCATTGTGTGAACATACCACAGTTTCTCTAACTATTGGTTTGTTGATGGGTGCTTGGTTTGTTTCCAACTCTTCGCTATTGTGAGCAAAGCCTCAATAAACATGGGTGTGCATATATCTGCTTGGGTGGCAGTTCTGGTTTCTTTTAAAAATTTTTTTTTGAAATTAATTTTAATGAATGTTTACAGAGATTTTGGATTTCCATACATTCATTGTTGCATTTTTCTCCCTGACCACCCCTCCCTCCAGTTTGCACTTCTCTTTGAAAAGTAAAAGAAAAATTATTTCATAGACACCCACCCCTTCCCCGAGTACACTCCACTATGCAACCTTCATTCTGGACTCTATCATAACCATAATACCCAATCATATATCCCTTTTCAACTGTTCTCTCCCTCATTTGTTTCAATGCAGTATACAAAATTCATGCAATTTTTCTCAGGCTCACCACAACTCTGATGTCAGTCCAGTTATACAATAGTGGTACCTGTCCTTTTGTGACTGAGATATTTCACTCAGCATAATGTCCTCCAAGGTCACGCATTTTGAAAAATATTGCAGGAATTCCTTGTTTTTCAATGCAGCATAGTATTCCATTGTGTGAATATACCACAGCTTCCATATCCATTCGTTTGTTGATGGGCACTTAGGTTGTTTCCAACTCTTTGCTATTGTGAACAAAGCTGCAATAAACATGGGTGTGCATATATCTGCCTGGGTGGCAGCTA
>NW_006399797.1:12679346-12680231 GCF_000299155.1 Elephantulus edwardii | reverse complement strand
ATAATCTTCAGTAGAATCTTGCTTGCATGTTAAAAAATAATATTGTTTTATAGTTTCCACACTCTGTTGGGTCACCTTTCTTTGGGATGGGAACAAAATATAGATCTCTTCCAGTCAGTTGACTAAGTTGTTGTTCTCCAGATTTCTTGGCACAACTTGGTGAGCACATCCGGAACAGCATCTGTTAGCTGAAATGTGTCAATTGGTATGCCATGTATTCCAGGAGCCTTATTTTTTTGCAATTTCCTTCAAAGCAGCTTGAACTTTTTCCTTCATCACCATAGGCCCTTGCTCATATGTTGTTTCATTAAATTCTTCTGTGTTTGCTAATTCCTTTTGATACAGTGACTAGGTATATTCTTTCCATCTTCTTTTAATACTTCCTGGATCATTTAGTATTCTGCTTAAAGCATCCTTGATTATAGCAACTTGAGTTTTGAATTTGTTCTTCAGTTCCTTGAGCTTAAGAAATGCTGAGACCACAATAAGATAAAGGTAAATAATCCAATTGAAAATTGGGCACAGGATATGAATAAACACTTCACCAAAGAAGATACTCAGATGGCCAACAAGCACATGAATAAATGTTCAAAATTCCTAGCTCTAAGAGAGATGCCAATCAAAACAACTATGAGATATCATCTCACCCCAGTCAGAATAGCAAAATTTAACAGAACAGCAAGCAACAAATGCTGGCAAGGTTGTGGAAAAACTGGAACCCTTATTCACTGTTGGTGGGAATGTAAAATGGTGTGACTACTGTGGAAGGCGGTATGGCGCTTTCTCAAAAAGTTGCAAATAGAGATACCATTTGACCCAGCAATTCCACTACTGGGAATATTCCCCAAAGAGACCATAACTGCCATCCAAGCAGATATATGCACA
>NW_006399797.1:12661619-12679230 GCF_000299155.1 Elephantulus edwardii | reverse complement strand
AAAAGTAAAAGAAAAATTATTTCATAGACACCCACCCCTTCCCCGAGTACACTCCACTATGCAACCTTCATTCTGGACTCTATCATAACCATAATACCCAATCATATATCCCTTTTCAACTGTTCTCTCCCTCATTTGTTTCAATGCAGTATACAAAATTCATGCAATTTTTCTCAGGCTCACCACAACTCTGATGTCAGTCCAGTTATACAATAGTGGTACCTGTCCTTTTGTGACTGAGATATTTCACTCAGCATAATGTCCTCCAAGGTCACGCATTTTGAAAAATATTGCAGGAATTCCTTGTTTTTCAATGCAGCATAGTATTCCATTGTGTGAATATACCACAGCTTCCATATCCATTCGTTTGTTGATGGGCACTTAGGTTGTTTCCAACTCTTTGCTATTGTGAACAAAGCTGCAATAAACATGGGTGTGCATATATCTGCCTGGGTGGCAGCTATGGTTTCTTTAGGGTATATTCCCAGAAATGGAATTTCTGGGTCAAATAGTATTTCTATTTGCAACTTTTTGATAGAGTGCCATGCAGCCTTCCATAGTGGTTGCACCATTTGACACTCCCACTAACAGTGAATAAGGGTTCCAGTTTCTCCACAACCTCGCCAGCATTTGATGTATGCTGCTCTGTTAAATTTTGCTATTCTTACTGGAGTGAGATGATATATCAACAATTATTTTGCAAAGCTATAAATGCTAAAGTGCCAAGATGTCAGTCTGGAGACTAAGGTGCACCTGATACAAACCATGGTCTTTATAATCACTTGCTATGCATCAGAGAGCTGGATAATGACTAGGGATGATAGAAGGAGAATTGATACCTTTGAGCTGTGGTGTTGGAGAAGAGTATTGAATATACCATGGATTGCTAGGAAAACAAACAGGTTTGTCCTGGAGAGGGTGAAACTGGGCTGCAAGGATTCTGAAGCTTCATCTGACATATTTTGGACATGTTGCAAGGAGGGACCAGTCCTTGGAGAGGGACGTCATGTTTGGGAGGGTGGAGGGACAACGCAGGAGAGGAAGACCCTCAATAAGATGGATTGATTCAGTGACTTGGCATAGTGGGGGTAGGTGTGTTGAAGATAGTGAGATTGGCACAGGATAGGGCAGAGTTTAGGGCTGTTGCACATAGGGTCTCTATGAGTCGCAAGTGACTTGATGGCACATAACAACAAGAACAACAACAACAACAACATAATTCTTTACAAAAGAGTTTCTTATCTTGCTTCTGCAGATTGGTTAGTGGGTTTAAACCTCTGACCTTTTCTCTAGCAGTCAGTGCTTTGACCACTGCATCACCACAGATCCTTAATGGCCCCTGTTGTTATTGTTAGATGTCATCAAGCTGAGTGCAACTCATAGACACTCTATGAACTATAGACCTTAGACCCTGTTCTACCCTGTACCATCCTTGCCATCTCTGACTCGCTTGAGCCCATTACTGTAGTCATTGTGCCAATTCATCTTATTGATGGTCTTCCACTCTTACTAACCCTTCACTTTCCAAGCTTGATACTCTGAGGAATAGTATCTCTTAGTAACATGCTGAAAGTATGTGAGATGAAGCTTCATCATCTTTGCCTCCAAGGAGCACTTTGGATGCACTTCCTCTATGACATATCTGTTTGTTCTTTTGGCAGCTCGTGGCATATTCAGTACTCTTCTCCAAAACCACAACTCAAAGGCATTTACTGTGATTGAAAAGTCCATAGCCTGAATCAGATGCACTTTACAGATGCAGACTTCAAACATGCATTATTACTTCACAGTAATTTGGAGAGAGGTCCCTGACAGTGGATTCGATCTCCTGACTGCTGGTACCAAGGGTGTTGGTTGAGGATCCAAGTAAAATGAAATTGTTGACAATTTCATTCTCTTCTCCATCTATCATGATGCTGCTTACTGGTCCAGTGGTGTGGATTTTTGTTTTATTGATCTTGAGATGCAATCAACAAGTCTGATGATCTTTAAGCAAGCAAGGCTGTGTCATCTGCAGGTTGTTGCTGAGTCTTCCTCTGATCCTGATGCCATGTTCTCCTTCGTAGAGACCAGATTTTCAAATGACTTTCAGAGCATATGCTTTGAATATATACAGAGAAAACATGCAACCCTGATGCACACATTTCCTGATTTTAAGCCATGCAATTCCCTTGCTCTATTTGGACAACAGCTTCTTGGTCTAAGTATAGGTTTATGGCCTCTGGTGGATGCTAATTGCTGTACTCCTCTTTATTTTATCTTATCTATTTTAAACTTAATGTTTTGGAAATGCAGGCCCAGAAAAACAGCACAATGTTGCTGTAATTCCCCTCACCCTCACTGACGTTGTCTTTCTTCAACTTTTTGGCATTTCCCCCACTGCAAAGTAATATTAACACCAAGATGAACATAGGCACACACAGTAGAAAGTGCAGTAAAGAAGAGCAGTCATCAGTGTTGTCTTGTCCATCTGCTTTGCAAATAATTAAACGTTCTGCATAAATTTTCCATGTGGCACAATTAAGACCTTTTTTTAAAAAAGAACACTTTAAAAAAGAAAAAGAAAAGATGAGTGAATATAAAAGAGATTAAATATTACATGGTTAAAATGGTGGACTCTAGAGACAGAGTATCTGGATTCAAATAACTTCTATCTACCTCGTGTTAACTATGAAATTTTTAAAAAATACCTTGGCTTTTCTAAATCTTGGTTTATATCAGTGAGAAGGGCAATTAGAGAAATAAACAGGGGCATTATTAGTTCCTTAATTTTAGAAGGTTATGAGAATTTATTGTTGTTGTTTTGTGCCATTGAGTAGCCTGTGACTCATAGTAACTTTATGTGACTCTGAAGCCTACCTTATCCTGAGACAGTCTCACTGACTTTGACACGCAAACCTTCATTACGTCATTAACTTTGTCAGTCCGTCTATCCGAGGTCTTTCTTGCCTGCACTGTCCCTCTACCTTGTAAAGCATGATGTCCTTCTCCAAAAACTGATTCCTCCTGCCATGTGCCCATAGTATGTAAGATGGAGCTTCAAAATCCTTGCTTCCAAGGAGAAACTTGGTTTCACCCTCTCCAAGACAGAGCTTTTTGTTCTCATAGAAGTTCATAGCATGTTCAATACTCTTCTCCAACACAACTCAAAAGCATCAATTTTTCTGCTGTCAATTTTAGTCTTTGTCCAGCTTTCTGATGCATAGCAAGTAATGCAAAGAACACAAAGACCACAGCCTGAATCAGGTGCACCATAATCCAATATAGTTGTTTCTCAGTACTCTGGATTTAATTGTACTCAGTATAATTAAGTGATGCAGCCTTAGATGTGCCCACCAGTCTATGCCAGGAAATTTGATAGCTAGCTCTCTGGCCAGGGGACTGGAAGAGGTCCATATTTGTTCCCATTCCCAAGAAAGGTGATCTAGCTGAATGTGGAAACTTTCAAACAATATCATTAATGTCACATGCAAAATAAATACTGCTGAAGATCATTCAAAACTCGATAGAACAGTATATAAATAAAGAACTACTAGAAGTTCAAGCAAGGTTTTGAAGAGGCCATGAAACCACTGATATCATATGAGATGGATACTGGGTGAAAGCAAGGAATAGAAGAATGTCTATGCTTTATTGACTATGCAAAGTTGTTTGACTGTGTGAATCATAACAAGCTGTGGCTGATATTAAGAAGAATTGGAATCCCAGATTGTGCGCATGTGAAACCTATACCTGAACCAGGAGGCTGTTATGTGAACAGAGCAGGGGAGCACTGTATGGTTTGGAATTGGAAAGGAAGTATGTTAGGGATGTGTTCTATCTCCATACCACATGCTGAACAAATTATCCAAGAAGCTGGATTCTATGAAGAGGAATGTGGCATTAGGATTGGAGAGAGACTCATCAATAACCTGTGTTATAGAAATGACACAACCTTGCTTGCTGAAAGTAAGGAGGACTTTAAATACTTGTTGCAGAATATCAAGGAATACAGCCTTCAGTATGGATTGTGTCTCAATATCAAGAACACAAAGATTCTAACCACTGGACCAATTGTCACTGTCATGAAGGATGGAAAGGAGACTGAAATAGTCAACAGCTTCATCTTACTTGGATCTGCAATTAACACCCTTGGTACAAGCAGTCAGGAAATAAGAAGACACATTGCTCTGTGAATATCTGCTGTTAGGGACTTATCCAAATTATTGAGTAGCAATTATGTCAGTTTGAGGACTAAGGTATGCCTGATTCAGGCCATGTTCTTTCTGATCACTTGCTATGCATCCAAGAGAACCATGAATAAGGATGACAGAAGAATTGATGCCTTTGAGCTGTGGTGTTGGAGAAGATCACTGAACATGCTATGGAGGGCAAAAAGAACAGGTATATCATGGAAAGGGTGCAGCCAGAGTGCTCTTTGGTGGCAAGAATGATGAGGTTATGGTCAGTTCACCTGACATCCTTACATGTTGCTAGGAGGGGCTATTCCTTGGAGTAGAACATGACGCTAGAAAAGGTGGAAGGTCAGCAAAGGAGAGGATGACCTTCAACTAGGTGGATTGATATGGTGACTGTCTCAATGGGTTCTTGTGGGTCAGGAAGTGTGAGGATGGCACAGAATAGATAATGTTTGAGATCTTCTATTCATTTTGTCACCATAAGTTATATTCAAATCGATGGCATGTGACAACAACAACAGTACTCTGAAGAGGTACCTGATAGCAGATTTTTCCAGTGCAATTAATCTTGATTTCCTGACTGCTGGTACCATGCGTATGGAAGAGGTCCGTATTTGTTCCCATTCCCAAGAAAGGTGATCCAGCTGGATATGGAGATTTTCAAACAATATCATTACTATTACATGCAAGAGAAATACTGCTGTATATCATTCAAAACTAGTTGGAATAGTGTACAGATAAAGAACTGCTAGAAGTTCAAGCAGAATCCCAGAACACTTAATTGTCCTAATATGAAACCTAAACTTGGACCAGGAGGTGGTCATTAGAAAAGAGTAAGGAAACACTGCATGGTTCAAAATTGGAAAGGATGTATGCCAGGGATGTGTCCATGCCTTTTTAATCTATATGCAGAACAGATTATCCAGATTATGCAGGAGGCTGGGCTCTATGAGGAGAAATCAGGATTAGAGGAAGACTCATCAATAATCTGCGTTATGAAGTGACACAACCCTGCTTGGTGAAACTGAGGAAGACCTGAAGTGCTTGCTGCAGAAGGTCAAGGACTGCAGCCTTCAATATTGATTGATGCTCAATATCAAGACAAAGATTCTCACCACTGGGCCAATTGGAAGCATCATTATGAATGGTGAAGAGATTGAAATTGTGAACAGCTTTAGTTTGCTTGTCGCCACAGTCAACATTCTTGGCATCATCAGCCAGGAAATTAAAAGATGTATTATGATGGAAAAGTCTGTTGTTAGGGACCTCTCCAAAGTACCAAAGAGCAATGGTGTCACTCAGGAGACTAAGGTGTGCCTGATTCAGGCCATGGTCTTTGCAATCACTTGCTATGTGTCAGAGAGCTGGACAATAACTAGAGATGATAGAGAATTGATGTCTTTGAGCTTCGGTGCTGGAGAAGAGTGTTGAATATACATACCATGGACTTAGAGGAGAACAAACAGGTTCATCCTAGAGTGGGTGAAACCAGGCTGCTCCTTGGAGACAAAGATTCTGAGGCTTCGTCTGATATACTTTGGGCATGTTTCAAGGAGGGACCAGTCTTTGGGGAGGGACATTATGCTTGGAAGGGTAGAGGAACAGAGAAAGGAAGACCATTGACGAAATGTATTGATTCAGTGACTAGGGTAATGAGGGTAGGTGTGTCAGAGACAATGAAGTTGGCACAGGATAGAGCAGGTTTCAGGGCTATTTATTGTACATAAGGTCACCATCAGTCACAAGTGACTTCACGGTATGTAACAACAAAAACAACAACAATAACACCAGAGGATTTTGCTTATATATTAGAAGTTAGAGACATATGACAAAATTATTTACAAGCTTGTCCACTAAATAACAAGGAGTTGGCAGTGGGAGGGGAAAAAAATCATGCTAACTTCAAAAAGCTGTAAGTCAAAGTCTTTTAATTGCCTGTATACTCCCTTAAAACAAGTGCAATGACTGACGTCATATGACTAGTACAATACACAGTTCATCTTCTTTTTTGTTAGTCCAAGAATTACTGTTATAGTATTAACCTTCCTTTAACTTTTTTTCTTATTTCCTCTTCCTCCCCATCGCCCAGCCCCAGCTACTTGGAATTTCTCTTTAAAAGCTAAATATATGTTGGTCCAGAAATGATTTCATTTTTTCCCCAGTGATTTGACCATGTCTATTTATAATAAAGAACCAAACATTTTCTGTTCCTTGGTAGAAGGTCAAATTATTTTAGCAAACAAATTGAAAATTGTTAAAAAAAGAAAGAGTTGGCAGGAATATTTCCAAAGTTCAAAACTTGAGGTAATAGAAATGCAATGAGCTGGTTCCACTATATTAGTGCCCACCTGGGTCTTCTTGATAAATAATGCACCACTAATTTGCTCATTTGAAAAATTGTAAATAGATTTGAAGGGCCATTTCCACTCAATCTGCCTGGTGTTGATCTAAGCAGTAAAGACAATGGTAAAAATTCTCTCTAGAGATTACACTTCAGAGGAGGAATCTGGGGAATTGGTAAGTGGCCAGTTTTTGTCCAATGTCATAAAAGAGCTTCCAAAGATAAGAGTGACAAGAGTGTTGCAACTGTTCCCAATTTCCCCTCTTGATGTGTTTAGTGTGAAATTTCTCTCTGTACTTCCAGCCAAAAGATGTGTGCATCTGCCTCTCAAAGATTAAACTGTGCCTGCTAACAGGAATAGGCTTAGGGAAGCACATCTGTTGTTGAAAGGTAAGCTGTCTGTTTGTAAAGGGTAAGGGAATGACATTAAATTAGCATTCTCCTACTTTGCATCAAAGTAGAGTGTAAATTCTCCTGTACAATATTAAACCCAGGAGACAAAAATGCCTTGATTAATAGAGCAGGGCAAAGGATCAAGAGAAAAACCATTCTTTTGGTGCTAATATACTTAGAGCCATGGTAGTCTAAAGCAATATTGATCCCTAACTGACTCTGGGAGATATGAGATGGAAGATATATTTCTTCAGCTCTCAGCTCAACTCATTGCTATCAAGTTGGGACCGACCCATAGCTGACCCTCTAGAGAATTTCAAATGGAGATTGACCATTTTTCTTCAACTAATTGGCTGTTGGATTTGAACCACTAGAGTGTGGCCAACTTGGCCACATTCTTTAGAGATTTCATTCCTGATTATCTCTTACACTAATAGTATGTCTGTTACAAATGTTGCTGTTGTTAGATGTTATTGAGTTGGCTATGACTCAGAGCTGCCCTATGAACAACAATCCTGAAACTTACTGTGTCCTACACACCTTCATAATTCTCTTATGATAGATATTTCCTCAAAGGATATTTCATATTCTTTCCTTCCCCAACTATACTTTCTATCTCATCTCAGTTTTAAAAGATAGAGAAACTAATCAACATAGTATTTCAATAAACATTTTTATATGAGGTGTTCTTTTAAATTATTCAGATGATAAAATTATTTATTCTGACTTTTAAATATTTCTTTCTTTTTCTAAATACATATGTCACCTTGATATGTCTCTCTTTCTTTTTCCTAATTAGAGGGGGAAAGATAAATAATGGGAGAAGAACTTGAATGTCTTATTCACATGTTAAACACAAGAATTTAGAGATAAGCTAAAATAAATATTAATAAACAAAATGTAATATCTTAAGACAATTGATATTAAAAGTGACTCTAAAATCCTCCCATTTTGGAGACAAAACAAATTTCAGAAGATGGATATATATATATACTTCTTTTGGAAAAATTCCCTGAATTAATATTTAAATACACATTTGTCAAAATTATTTAGTTGATCAGGACATTTCTGAGGAAGACCCTCACCAAAATGGATTAATACAGTGACTGTAACAATGGACGCAAGCATCTCAGAGCTGATGAGGATGACAGAGGATAGAGTAAGGTTCTTCATAGGGCAGCTGTGAGTCATAGTTAACTTGACGGCACCTAAAACTAGCAGCAGCAGCATTTGAAACATACAGAGGTCTGTGGTATAATAGAAAGTCAGGACTGTAAATTCTGAAGAACATAATCAAGGTAGCACTCCTCTGGTGATGTGAATCCACTAACTCCTCCACTGAAGAAAGATGGACAATTTCTTTCTGTTTGAAATTCTCTAGAGAGTCAGCTGAGTCAGTTCCAACCTTCACGGCAATTAGTTGAATTGAGAGTTGAAGGAAAAGAGAATGCCTTCCTTCTAATATATCCCAGAATAAAAGCTTTCCTTGACTCATACCATACTTCCCTGCTGTTCAAACTTCCTCTTAGAAGTGCCAGGGCAGATAAATACTGGGAGATAAAAACAAGAAGGGCCATATGATCTAGGCTAATGGAACTAGATGTTTCTAAAGAAGAGAAGTACAAAAACCCAACTGCTTTTGGTTCTGCATAAAGTAGGACATAAAAAGGGGAATATGCAAGAGGAGAGAAGCATTTGCCCCTTCCTAAATTGGTAAAAGAAAGACTGTTGGAATAGATGATTTTTTTAAAAAAAATTGTTGTTATGTGCCATCAAGTTGCCTTCAACTTATAACAACCTTATGTACAGTATCTCCCAACTCTCCCTTATCTTTAGCTAGTCTGACTCCAACACATCTAACCCATTACCCCAGTTACTGTATCAATCCATTTCATCCAAAGTCTTCCTCTCCTGCACTGTCCATTCACCTTTCCAAACATGATGTCCTTCTCTGAGGACTGGTCTCTCCCAGCCACATATCAAAGTATGTTAGACAGAGCTTCAAGAGCCTTTCTTTTAAGCAGAAACTTGGTTTCACTCCCTCCAATGTACATCTCTTTGTTCTCTTGTCTGTCCATATGTTCACTACTCTTCTCCAGCACCATAACTCAAAGGCATCGCCTCTTCTTCTATCATCCTTAGTCATTGTCCAGCTCTCTGAAGCATAGTGAATAATCGCAAACACAATGGCCTGGATCAGGCACATCTTAGTCTCTAGAAAGACATCATTACTCTTTAGCACTTTGGAGAGGTCCCAGACAACAGATGTTCCGAATGTAATTTGTCTTCTGATTTCCTGACTGCTCATGCCAAGAGTATTGATTTAGCCAAGCAAGTTAACATTGTTAACAACCTGAAGCTCTTCATCTGTCTAGGTACTGGCAAAATGAGATGAATTTTCATGGATCTTTTAAATCAGGCAATCATGATCTACTATGCCAGAGACCAAAATGTGAGGAAAAATGGGGTCAGTTTCATAGTTAAAAAGGTAATGTCTCAATTCATCTTGAAACACAATGTTGTGAACAATAGAATAATAATAAGAAAATAACTTTCTTGAACACATACAAAGAAGGTCAGAGAATACCACTGTCAATATATACAGCAACAATCAGAGCCATATAGAACAGATGATGTCTAATTGCAGTCAGAAATCAACTGAACACGCAACCAAGACGCATAAATAATAATGGGTTACTGGAATGCAAAAGTTGGGAACAGAAAAGAAGGATCAGTATTTAGAACACATGGATTTAGAGACAGAAATGAGGCTGAAGATAGAAGGATAAAATTTTATAAATCAAGGATTTATTCATTGCAAATATTTTTACAAAAACCTTACATGGAGACCGTACACATGGGTTTCATCTGATGGTCTACACAGTAATAAGATACTTTACATCTCTGGAAAGAATAGATTTTTTATTTTTATCTTTTTATTTTATATTAGTTTGCTTACAAAATTCACATACATTGTGTTTCACACATTCCTTCATCCATATTGGGTTTCATATGATTATTTCTATTAATTGTGTTTTATAAAATTAATCACATCAATCTATGCCTACTATCACCCTATCTTTTCAGGTCTCCACTGGATCTTTCCTAATTCCTTCATGCTCTACCTTTGCCTACCAAACTCTGCTACCCTATGATTTCTTCTCACCTTCAGCTTCCTTGCCCATGCTCCCTCCCCCTTTGGACGTTTATGTACATCTTACTAGTTATCTTTGTATTTTAAAAGTAATGGTCTTATGCAATATTTCTCCTTATGAGGTGCAGTAGTTTACTCAGCATAATGCTTTCCAGTCTCTTCCATTTCATATAATACACTTCAAAATCATTGTTTCTGAGTGCTGCATAGTATTCCATTGTATGAACGTACCCTAATTTCTCAATTCATTTATTTGTTGATGAACATTTGGGCTGTTTCCATTTTCTTGCTACTGTGAATAACACCGTTATGAACATTGGCATACAAATCTTTGTTTGTGTCTCAGTTCTATTTTCTTTTGGGTATGTTCCAAGTAGTGGTATAGCTGGGTCATACAGAATTTCTATGTTCTGCTTTTAGGGGAAACACCAAACTGCCTTCCAGAGTGGTTGCACCATTTTACAATCCCACCAACAGTGTGTAAGAGTTCTGGATTGGATAGTTCTTGATTTAAAAATCCTTGCAGGTAGACTTTATAGCTGTTGCCATGGCAGCCTACAGACGATTCTAGAAGTCTCCAAATCATGAGGCACTTACATTGTCAATAAGAAAGCGTAAAGGAAGCAACCTAAGACAGTAACAACCTATATGTTACTGTCTTAAAATTTTAATGTTCTTCTGACATTTTCTCATGGAAACTGTGCTCCCAAGTGATTTTTATTTGTAACCATTATCATTTCCAAAGGCAAACAGAATAACTCGAGAGAGAAATATACTCAGATGCAAAAAAAAAAGTTAGATGTCAGCCTGTATCCAGATGGACATTAGTGACAGACCTCCCAGTGAAACTCATGGCACTGGGCCCAAGCCCTGAGACAGTGAATCTGCATATAAAACTGATGTGTCATTCTAGTTAAATTCTTTAAAAAAAAATTCTGAGTTTTGCAAAATTCAATGCTAACATGAGATGTTTCTTTGCAGAAGAGATATTTATAATTTGATTCTTGATCTATTGTTTTTATTATTTTCAAAATAATGAGTAAATCAGATTGACATACCAGACTGCATTGAGGGAGGTACATGTTTAAAATTCTAGCAACATAAGCTAAGGTACTGATTTTTACAAGGAGGGGAGATGTCCAAGAATGAAAAATAAATCCATGATCTTATTCTAGTCTGCGGTTTGCCTGTTACACTTGAGAAGTTACAGAGCAGAGGTTTTAAATGCCTTATCCAAGGCCACACAGTTTGTGACAGAGCCAAGAACAGAGACAGTGTTCTCTTAACTCCCAGAGCAGTACTCCCTCCATTCTATCTCACTGAATATGCTCATTTCCTCCCCTAATACAAGCAGCACAGCCCGAAGGATTATTTGTAGGTAGAGGGGAATGATTTGCCATGGTAGTCATCCTTTTCCTGTTACTGTCATATGTGGAACAGAAAGCTGAGTTAAAGGTAGCGTAACAAAAATAAACTTTCACTTTATATTTCACACGTGCCCAGTTTCCTTGTGACAAGTATTTTACTATCTTTTTTAAAAAAAAAATTCTGGTGCAAATCAATATACTTTTTTAAAATTAATTTTAATGAACGTTTACATAGATATTGGATTTCCATTCATTCATTCATTGTTGCATTTTTCTCCGTGCCCACCCCTGCCCCCCATTTGGCTCTTCTCTTTGAAAAGTAAAAGAAAAATTATTTCACTGGTATAAAATCCCCCATCCCCCCCAGCCTGAGTACACTCCACTATGCAACTTTCATTCTGGACCCTTGTCATAACCATAATACCCAATCATATATCGCTTTTAAACTGTTCTCTTCCCTCATCTGCTACAATGTATACTGCATTGTATTTTACTATCTTAACATTAAAACTGTTAGGGGAAATAAAAGAATAATATTTTGGAGCGAATTCAAGCACTGTCTCTGATAAGGCAAAGTGAAAATTCCTGATCACAGCCAAAAATGGCTACCTCTGAATGACCTTCAGTAGTTATCAGAGCTGTCAACTCCACTCTGGAAATGCTTGTTTGGCAGAAGCAGCTCAAGTTCACAACAGTTCAAGCCTGTGGTCTGTCTCGATTTCTGGCACTATTCTCTTAAATTTTAAAAAGGAGCAAGAGGTAAGAGATACACAGCCCACTAAGACCATTCATCATCTTAGCCTCAATTGGTTTTTCTACTGCTCATTTTCAGTAAACATTTTCAAGAAGCAGATTTAGGTTTTGTCTTCCACTGTGATCACCTGATGTGTCATGGCACAAGGAGAAAAGAAAGATGTCACAAATGTTTAATCAGCAGTGATTCAAACAAGGGACATATTTAAAGGAATTAACAAAATCAGCATGCTCAATGAATGCTCCAGGGTGATTTTTCCTTGCTGGTAAGGACTAAATGAAAATCAGAACCCAAAGCAGTAGAAGTCTTTCAGGTTCAATTCATGCTGCCAGAGTTAAAAGGCTGCCAGGATGGAAGGCTGAATCAATCCCAGTGTCAGTTACAGCTGTGTTTTTCATATTCAGAATGAAATTCTTGATTCCAGTGTTGATTAAAAAAATTCACTCATCTTCTGAATTCACTTATTCTTATCTTCAAGTCTCCATTGCTTCCTTTCCCATCCCTACTCCATCCCTAGAAATTGATTGCCATGCAGTTAGTGGCATTTGGTATCACATCAGTCCAGTATGTTCTAATTTTCTCTGATGTAAAAGGCCTGAGGTGAAATATTCTGAACGAGGGAGGATTAAATCAATGAGTGGTGATCCTTCTTAGTGAAGGCATCAAAGGCAATTGGGCTAGAGTAAGTGCTTAAAACAAAAAGGACTTGGAAGAACCTCTCAAGTTAAAATGTAGGTTTAAAAAAAATCAATAAAGAAAGTGCAGGATGGAGGAGAACTGATATAACAGCCACTCGTGGAAGAAAAGCTGAGATTTTATTTACAAAGTTGGGTTTGAGGTAAAGGCACAATGTTGCAAGCATCAGCTGTCCTATTAGAACATGTCCAAGACTATTATGGGGAAAAGCACTTTATTACTCTTTGCAATTCTATTCTGGAAGTGCAATTCTGTGATATTTGGATCATCATATGTAGGCCAGGCATCACATTTTCATGTAATTTATGGTTTTGGCTGTTATTCTTGGTCATGTATATGACATATTTCATTTTCATTATGTGCTCTTGTATCTTAAACTCATCTACCCTGGATAGTATTATCCAATTCCTCAGATTGTTATGATGGTTAAATGAATTAATATATGTAATATACAAACAGTTGCCATCAAGTCAGGTTCATTTTTAAGTTCTATGGATGTACTTGTCAAATAAAAATAGGTGATTGTATCCAAAATCAGTGACTGAAATAAAGACAGTTCATAACCTTCTGCAGGATTAAGGTTTAACAGTTAATGTGACTCGATCAGAAAGAATGTTAATTGATAGGTCTCTGTCTATTAAAAAATATTACACTTCTCAAAGTAAACTACTCACCTTTAGAAGGTGGAGAGAAATTCTTGGGTGAAGAGAACTATGGCTCAATGAGTATACAGAGTGAGCAAGTCAAAGGTCAGTTATGACCAATAAGATACAAGTAGAAGTTATTGGATGAAATTTTGGGGACGTTTTATAAAGACACAGACATGAGTGGCCGACTCTGCTGTTTTGCCCTTCTGCCTTTACCCTTATTATCGTTTCCCTCCGCTCTCCCTCCTTCCTATTTAGAATGTAGAACAATGTCTGGAAGTGCAATATCATGTGATCATAAAGATAAAATCTACATGCTGGGTGTGATAGAAATGGAGAATATGATAAACTCAGAGTCACCATATTTGCCCTAACACACATCTGCCCAATTTCTTTTCTTAGTATTACTGGACAACTTTTCTGTTGTTGGAAAAAGCATTATTCTCAAGTAGCACGGCACATAATTTGGTTAAAGAGTGAGAGAGAACATTTTCTGTAAGCAGAGCAAAACTAACAGCTCTGGAACTGATTTAGACTCATGGCAGCCTTCCATCGGGTTTCTGAGGCTGTAAATTTTTACAGAGAGAGACTGCCTCATCTTCCTCCTGAATAGAAGCTGATAGATCTAAACAACCAACTTTTCAATTAGCAATACGACCTGTAACACACAACACTACCAGGGCTCCTTAAACAGAGAAAAGGGACTCAAACAAAACCAGAGAGAATATGACACTGAAAAATTATAAATAGTTCAATGAGATGTGGAAATAATGAGTAGCAAAGTAGTGAAGACTTGATGATCTTGTTAAAAAAACTGTAGTTTTATTCTGAGGGTAAAGAAGATAACCTATTTTTTTAAAATAATGTGGTTTTTTAATTAATGTGTTTAATAAAGGTGTTTTTTTTAAAAAAGAATATACCTAAATTTTTGTTGTTGAAAAAAGACACACTAAAATATCAATTTGGTAATTTCTACACATATATTTCAGTGACACTGATTACATTCCTCAAGCGGTGCAATCATTCTTACCCTTTTTTTTTCAGCTAGTGGGCTCGAACCACATGCCTTTGGGATTGCAATGCTGCTTCTTGCCACTACGCCACTGCACCTTAGATAGACACTTTCCAGTTTTTAATACTCGAGGTACTGTGCAAGTAAGTCACTTAAACCAGAACAAAAAGATCATTTTTTTTTACAATATGAAGAATGGGGGCAGTACCAGCAAGATAAACATTACAGTAAGACCAAAAGATAATAGGATTGCTGCAGTAATTTGTGAAAGATTTCATTCATGTTGATCAAATTAGTAGCAGTGATGGGGAGAAAAGTGGTAAAGATCAAAAGATATTAGGAATAATAATCTATTGGAATTAGTAATAATAATCCATTGACATTAGGAAGAATAATCCATTGGAATTGGAGATTAGTTTCAGGGTAAAGCAGGGCTAAAGATGACTCCCAGTATCTGTCCTGGGCAGTGGTACAGATTGAAGTATCTTCATAGTGATGAGACGTAGAGGAAGGAAAATGCATTTTTTGGAGACGGAGACAAAAATACATGGTTGGTGTTTAGTTGTGGATATGCCAGTTTGATGTGTCTGTGCATGTATTAGGGGATATATGTGTAATAGACATTTGGCCAAAATTTTGAATGATGCAGGAAACATCAAAACCAGATGGAAGGAACAAGGAGAATCAATGTAGCAACATGAATGTGTTACCAATCACCATTTCAGTATAGCATATAATCAAGAATGAAAGGTATTGAAAGAAGAAATTCAAGCTTCACTTAAAGCACTGGTGAAAAGCAAGATTTTGGGAGACAACTATGAGATATCATCTGACAGAGCAATAATATCAAAGTTCAACAGGGCAGCAAACAACAAATGCTGGAGAGGTTGTGAAGAGATTGGAACTCTCATTCACTGTTGGTGGGAATGGTACAACCACTATGGAAAACAGTTTGGTGCTTTCTCAAAAAGTTGGAAATAGCAATATCATTTGATCTAGCAATTCCATTATTAGGAATATTCCATAAAGGAAGCAGAGCCTCAACTCAAACAGGTGTATGCACACCCATGTTTGTTGCTAAATTATTCACAATAGCAAAGAGATGGAAGAACCCATGTGGCTATCTAGAAACAAATAAAGAAACTATGGTACATTCACACGATGGAATATTATGCAGCATTAAAAAACAATGAACTCTTGAATCATTACACAACATGGGTGAGCCTGGAGGACATTATGCAAGTGACATATCTCAATCACAAAAGGACAAACACTGCATAACACCTTTGCTATAAAGCAGAATCGACATGCAAGGTTAGTGGGAGAATAGGAAAAAAGTGGATAATGAGCACTGCATTGGAACAGACGTGGGGAAGAACTGTCTGAAGGGAATATATGATTAGGCATTATACGTATGAAAGCAATCTGAAACAAGAGGCGCCTTGCAAAGTAGACTAGGGGAGGAGGAAGTGAAGTATACAGAAGAAAATGTGCAACAATGAATGAATTTAAAAACAAGGAGAAAAAAGAACGGTGAGACTATCTCTCTTACACTTTGTGCCTGTTATTCGGAATGACCAGTCCCTTGAGAAAGACATCTGCTTGGAAGAATAAATGGTCATTGAAATGGAGTAACACAATGACTGCAATGCTTAAAAGCTTAAGCACAGCAGATGTGAGAATGGTGCAGTTATTAAGGCAATATTGTGTTCTGTTGTACATAGGGCCATAATAACTCAGAGTATAATGGCACCTAAAACCAAAAATATTTCTTGTTGTTGTTATGTGCCATCAAGTCAGACCTGACTCCTAGCTGACCCTCCAGTATGTTCTCAGATGCTGTACATCATGCAGATAGTGCCCATCTTTCTCTTACAGCAGAGCTACTGCATTTGAATCTCTTAACCTTAATGTGGCAGCATAACTCCCTGCCCACTAGGCAACCAAAGCTAAAAACAAATAAATATGCATTTGAAAATACATGGTTGGATTCAGAAAAGAGACTATCCTTGGGCTTTAGATCTTTTTCAGTATACCTGTTGGTTGGAACCACTAGGGAAGATTATAAATTATAGTGAATGTATAAAGAATTAAAAAAGAAGAAAGAAGTCACGAGATTTCAAAAATATCATCTTCTAAGAGGTTGTCAGAAAAAGAACCCATGAAGGAATTTGAGAAGGTACAGTTAGTAATAGGAGAACTAACAGAGTATAAGATCACAGAAGGTAAGGACAGAGTTTCAAGAAGGAGAAAATACCAGTGTCCGACAGTCTGAAAGGTCAAGTAAAATAAAGATTAAAAGGAACATTTTATACTTTACGCAAAAGAAAAAAAAAATAACCAAAACATAACAAAGAAAAAAACAAAACATAAGAAAAACTTGACAGTCTAGTACAATTGATTCTAAGCCACAGCAGCATTATCAGATTTAGGAGAAATGTTTTATAGGTTTTCTTTTTAATTTCTTTTTTATTGTTATGTTGTTGTTGTTGTTGTTGTTGTTGTATGTCATCAAGTCGCTTGCACCTCATGGCGACCCTATGTACAATAGCCCTAAACCCTGCTCTATCCCCTGCCAATTTATTGTCTACAACATGCCCATCTCCATTACCCCAGTGACAGAATCAATCCACCTCATCGAGTGTCTTCCTCTGCTGTGTAGTCCCTCCACCCTCCCAGGAATGATGTCCCTCTCCAAGGATTGGTACCTCCTTGCAACATGTCTGAAGTATGTCAGGCGAAGCTTCAGAATCCTTGCCTCCAAGGAGCAGCCTGGCTTCACCCTTTCGAGGATGAACTTGTGTGTTCTCCTAGCAGTCCATGGTATAGTCAACACTCTTCTCCAGCACCAAAGCTCAAAGGCATAATTTCTCCTTCTATTATCCCTATTCATTGTCCAGCTCTCTAATGCATACCAAGAAATGGCAAAGACCATGGCCTGTATTAGGCGCACCTTAGTCTCCAGACTGACATCGTTGCTACTCCATACCTTGGAGAGATCTCTGACAGCAGACTTTCTCAGTGCAATATGTCTTTTGATTTCCTGGCTGCTGATACCAAGAGTGTTGA
>NW_006399797.1:12656012-12657859 GCF_000299155.1 Elephantulus edwardii | reverse complement strand
TGCAATATTTAGAGTTTCTTCTGACATCCATCTTGGTCTTTTCTTCCTTTTCTGCCTTTGTAATGGCCTTTCGCATTCTTCCTGGATGATATTATTGGTATTCTCCCACAGCTCGTTGGGTTTTCACTCATTAATGTCCAAGGCCACAAACCTGTTCCTGAGATGGTTTTGAAATTCAGGTGGGATAGTCTCAAGGCCAAATTTTGGTTCACATGGACTTGATTTTATTTTCTTCAGCTTCCGCCTGAACTTGTATATGAGTAGTTGGTGATCTGTTTCACAATCAGCACCTGGCCTAGTTTTTACAGCTGATATTGAACTTCTCTAGCAATTTTTCCAAAGATGTAATCAATCTGATTCCTATGCATGCCATCAGGTGAAATACATATGTAATGCCTGTGTTTGTGTTTCTTAATAAAATGTACTTGCAATGAATAAGTTGTCGATTGTGCAAAATTCTATAATTTTATCTCCGGCTTTATTTCTGTCACCAAGTCCATGTTTTTCAACTGCTGATCCTTCTTCTCTATACCCAACTTTTGTATTCCAGTGACCCATTATTATTAATGTATCCTGAGTGAATGTTCAATCAATATCTGACTGCAAAAGTTGGTAGAAATCTCCTTTTTCCTCTTCTTTGGCTCTGGTTGTTGGTGCATATATTTGAATGATGGTGGTATTCCCTAAACTTACTGTATGCGTACAGATATTATCCTATCACTCAGAACATTGTATTTCAAGATGGAGTAGATTTTTACCAAGGAAGTTGATTTTTTATTCATTCATACATATTTTGTTTCATGTTTGTTTTTTTTTAGTCATTCATACATTATTTTGTTTCATTAAATACAACACCAACAATATAATCACACTCTCCCCAATTCCTTCCTGTTATTGTTCTAATTTCTATTAACTCTTCTAGCACCTTTAGCCTCCATGGTTTATGACTCTGAGTGATTGTCTCTCTCTCTGGTCACCTTATATGCCTGTCTTTTGTTTCGCTAAAAGTTTAACCATAAAGATGAGTTTTCTTCCAGGCTCTAAGGGTGACTAAAGATCATAATCTTGGAGATTCTACTGCTAGCCTTCAGACGAATAAGTCTCGTTCTTTCATGTTTTCAAACTTTATTCCAAATGTTTCCCTTCTCTTTCTACTATTTTTACTGTATTCCCTTAGGAAGAATCAGCAGTGGTAACTGAGCATCTAATTCTTCTGGTTCAGGGTCACAGAATATCTTTTTTTTAAAAAAAAACAAAATTTTTTTCCCTTGTGTACCATTGACTCAGATCTTACAGGCACAGAAAATTGCCCTTCCTTCTCCAGCGGAGCATCTAGTGGATTCAAAACGGTAGTAGAATTTCAATTACAAGTGATCAATTAGTCCTTTGGTCTAGTAGTTTCAGTGCCTCTTTGCTTACCCACCCTCTCTTCTTTGTTTTGGACAAGGAGAAGTATTTGCTCCTTTGATAACTGTTTGGAAGCTTCTTCTTGTTGTTGTTGATTGTCATTGAGTCGAGCAGACTCATAGTAACCCTATGAACAAAAGACCTGAAGCCTTTCTATAACTATTATTGTTTCTCAAAGTTCATAGAGTTTCTACAACCAGGAGAAGATAAAATAGATGAATGGAATCTTCTAAGAATCAAATCCCTATGCATATCAAAAAACTTCTTCAACAGGGTAAAATGGGAAGCCACAGACTGGGAAAAAGTATCTGGTAATGACATATCAGATAAGGGACTTATATCCAGAATTTATAAAATACTTGAGCACCACAACAAGATAAAGGTAAATAATCCAATAGAAAAATGAACACAGGATAAAAACAGACACTTCACCCAAGAAG
>NW_006399797.1:12629588-12655077 GCF_000299155.1 Elephantulus edwardii | reverse complement strand
AAAACAAAGAGTACCAGAGGAATGTCTCTCTGAGTTTCATTTATTATGTTAAGGCATTTGACTGTGTGGATCACACCAAATTATGGCTAATCTTGAGGATAATGGGAATCCGAAAACACTTTAATGTACTTCTGTGAAATTTGTACTTGGACCAGGAAGCAGTCCTCAGAACAGAGCAAGGAAACACTGCATGGTTCAAAATAAGGAAAGGAGTACATCAGGAATGCATACTGTCTCCATAACTTTTCAATAAATATGCAGAACATATCATTCAGGAAACTGGGCTTTACAGCAAGGAACGTGACATTAGTATTGCAGGAAGACTCATCAACAACCTACGTTATGGAGATGACACAACTTGGCTTTCTGAAACTGAAGAGGACCTGAAGTGCTTGCTGCAGAAGGCTAAGGACTATAGTCTTCAATATGAATTGAAGTTCAACATCAAAGATTCTCACCACTGGGTCAAGTGGCAGCACCATAACAGATGGAGAAGTGATTGAGGTTGTTAATAATTACATCTTGCTCAGCTCCACAATCAACACTCTTGACACCAGCAGTTGGGAAATAAAAAGACAAATCGCACTGGGAAAATCTGCTGTCAGAGATCCATCCAGAGTATTAAAAAGCAACGATGTCAGTCTAGAGACTAAGGTTCAGGTAAAGATCCATTGTCTTCACAATTACTTGCAATACACCAGAGAGCTGGAAAATACACTAAGGATGACAGAAGAAGAATCTATGCTTCCAAGTTGTGATACTCGAGAAGAGTCTCGAAAATACCATGGACTTCTAAGAAAACAAATAGGTCTGTCTTGGAAAGGGTGAAACCAAGTTTCTCCTTGGAGGCTAGGAATTTGAAGCTCCATGTCACATATTTTGGGAATGTGGTCAGAAAGTACCAGTCCTTGCAGAAAGACATCATGCTCAGAAAGGTGGAGGGATAGTGCAGGAGAGGAAAATCTTTGATGAGATGGATTGATACAATAACTGGGGCAATGGGGGCTAGATGTGTCAGAATTAGTGAGACTGGCTCAGAACAGGATAGGCTTCCAAGCTGCTGTACATAGGGTCGCTATGTGTTGCAGGCAACTCGACAGCACATAACAACAATAAAAACACTGTTATTATTAGCTGCAATCAAGTAGAGTACAACTCATAGTGACCCTATGAACAACAAATTTGAACCATGTCCTATCCTATGTCATCCTCATCATCTCTCATACTTGAGCCCATTGCTGCAGTCACTGTGTGACTTAATATATCTTATTAAGAGGTGTTCCCTCTCTGTCTGATCTTCCATCTTTTCAAGCATGATGTTCCTTTGCAAGAAATAGCCTCTTCTAGCAACATGCCCAAAGTATGTAAGACAAAACGTCACCATCCTTGTCTGCAAGGAGCATTTGGCTGCACTTTTCCCAAAATATATATGCTTATTATTTTGGAAATCCATGGAATAGTCACTACTTCTCTTCAGCACCACAACTCAAAACACAAACAACTCTCTTGTCATCTTTATTGTGCAGCTCTTAGATGCACAGCAAGTGACTGAGAAGACCATAGCCTGAATTAGGCACACCTTCTTTTTTAAACTAACATCAATGCTCTTCAGTACTTTGGAGAAATCCCTGACAGTAGACTTACCCAATGTAATATGTCTCTGGGTCTCCTGACTGATGGTGTCAAGGATGTTGATTGTGTATCCAAGTACGATGAATTGTTGACAATTTAAAACTTTTCTACATCTATCATGATGCAGCTATCAGTCTAGTTGAGAGGATTTGTTTACTTTTTGATATAGAGATGGAATTCACATTGGAAGCTGTAGTCTTGTCTTTTCTACAGTGTTTCAAGTTCTTTTCACTTTCAGTAAGCAATGTTGTGTCATCTGCATGATGCAGAATGTTGATGAATCTCCAATCTTGATACCCTATTTTTCTTTACAGAGCCCAACCCCCCAAATGATTTCCCCATGCAACCCTGATGTACACCTTTTCTGATTTTAAATCACACAGTGTTTCCTTACTTTGTTGGGACAATAGCATCTTTGCCTTAGATATATGTTTCTATGATGAACATAATTTAGTCTTCCAGGAATCCCACTCTTCTGAATGTTAGCCATTCTTTGTTGTGATCGACAGTCAAATGCCTTTGTAGTGTGTGATTCTTGTATTAGTGATCTTATATAACATCTTCCTTTTTGTGATCAACATATTTCACTGAATATAATAACCTCTACCTGCATCCATGTCATATAGTGCTTCAGGAATCCTTAATTCTCTACTCCAGCACCACAATTTAAAGGTGTCAATTTTTCTAGTCCAGCTCTCAGATGTATAGCATGTGATTGAAAAGAATTGATGTCTTTGAACTATGGTGTTGGAGAAGAGTGTTCAATATCCCATGAACTACCAAAAGAACAAACAAATGTGTCTTAGAGAAAGTGTAGCCAGAATGCTCATTATAGATAAACAAGATAAAGCTTCATTTCACTTACTTTGGTCCTGTTCCTAGGAGAGGCTATTCCTCGGAGAGGGACATCATTCTTGGGAAGGCGGAGGCATAGTAAAAGAGAGGAAGACCCGCAATGAGGTGAATTCACACAATGACAGCATCAATGGGCTTCAGTGTGTCAGAGATTTTAAGAATGGCACAGGTTAGGACAGGGTTTAGACCTGTTGTTTATAGGGTTGCTGTGAGTCATACTTGCCCTGACAGCACCTAACAACAATAACTTATAGGATATGCTTCGTTATTATAATTTTACAGATGGCGTTAAGCCTTAGGCTAATTAAGTAACTTTCTTAAAGCCACAGTGAAGTTGCTTTCTTTCTTCCACCTATTGCTGATTTTGTGCCACATTGCTTATTCCTTTTGTCATTCTTCGGATTTGGAAAAGTTGTCACTGAGAATGCTGCTAATTGTCTTATCCTTTCTACTAAAAATGTTTCTGTTAATATTTTTCATTCAAATAAATCCTATCTTTCTACGTACCTAATTTAAAATCTTCACATGTAATACGTTCCTGAAGGAAAATGAACTTTAGAGTTCTTTATCTGATGAAACTTTGAACAACAGGGTAATTATTATCGTTACCATGATTATTTTGGCATTAAGACTTGTGAAAATGACTTTTATATTAATTGCCTTATACCTGACCACACAGCCAAGTGGGAACATGTAAAATGAATCTTTGAGGCTCCATCCACCACCCTTAACTCCCTTGGTGCGAGATCTCCAGATGCCTCAACACATGAACAGCTGTAAGATTAACATAAAAGAAAGAGTAATCCTACTGTTGCTAGACACAGACTGACAGAACCTTGGAGATAGAGCCAGAGTTAAAGGTTTTGCTTGCTGGCTGTGTGAAGGAAGATCTGACTTGTGACTGCCCTAAGACAGTTTGCAGAATGATTGAGGAAACCAGAGGTTTCTTGCATTTGTGGGAGTGGACTGAATCTGGACTTCAACTTGTTGACTGAGAAATTGTGTCTTGCTGTTAACTTGGCTTGAGATTGCTGTTAACTAACCCTGGACTTTTACTATGTGATACTCGTTTCCTGCCCTATCTCCCAACATATTTCACTAATAAACACTACAACTGTGAGTACAAAGAGATTCTGTATAGGACAAGGTTCAGATCGCTTAAAGAACCAAAAACCAAAAAACAAAGAGATTCTGTGAAGTCTATGGTCATTTGCAATGAATTTCAGGACCAATAATTAGTAGAAGTAGGTGCAGAGTGTGTGTGTAGGGCCATGTCTGACCTTGTACCTATTAGTTTGTTATTGTGGGTATTATTGATGGGGACAGTTCTCCTTTGTGGAGTTAGAGGTCAGACTCAGTGATCTCTACATTGATGTTGCTCCTTTTATAACCATCATCAGCATTATTACCACTCTAGCTGTATACTCAAACATAAACAATAACTTACCAGATTGCTTAAAAATAAAAAGGATGACTCAATATTTTTTTGTACTAAGAGCCACTCTGTTGAAGATGATCAATGGCAATCAACAATAAGAAGCAAAGTCATCTTTGCATAGAAACAAGAGTCTAGATCTTGTTATCATAGTAGTTAAAAAAGGCAAGTGTGTAGATATGTGCCTGCACACATATGCATAGATAGAGTTGCTGATGTATGAGATTCTTTTAATGGAATGAAATCTTTCATTTCTTATGAGAGATGAGGTTTAAGGGATAGAGATTTTTTGAAAGAATGAAACTCAGTGGATAAAAAAAATTAAAATATATAAATCACTGTTCAAATTAGACTAGAAAACAGAAGTCACTTTTTGGCTGACATGTCAAAAGTTGAAGGATGTCAAAATATGGGGGGCATAATGAGAGATTCAAATAATGAAAATTTGCAGTTTAATATTATTGCTTAAGAGAACACTAGAAAAACGTTGATATGTCTAAAATTTCTTCTCTTTACCCTTATTTAAAAAATAAAGGTAGAAGGTAGTGCTTATTTTTATATTCTGAGACTATAATGCTTTCTTTAGAAGCTCACCTCTGGCTTCTACCTCTAGATTTACTTTGCAATTCCTTGCTTGTTGACATGTGCTTCCGTATATTTATCCTTATTGATGGCTTTAAATTATAAATGCCTTGAGGTCAGGATCTGACTACCTTGCTTACTATAGCAAAATACTATTGGTACATGTCTACTAAACAAGTAATAAATATTGTCTGATGTAATGTGTAAAAGTTAGGATTATTTGTCCTTTTAATTATTTCCCAAGGATATTTCCTAGGATTCTGGTCTCCACAGAATAAGAATTCTATCTAAATATAAGGAAATCAAACAGCCAAACAAAAATGAGGCCAAGAAGAATACAGATAATGAAGGCAAATCTTGTTCTAACACAAATTGCTTCTGACCACGACCCATAAGATCTTTAAAAATTTTAACCTCTTCAATTGGCACATGGATGGACTTTGTCTATTTTAAAGATTTTTCTATTTCGAGAATCTTTGATTTTCTCACTTTGTATATACTCTTCTGAATATCGAACACTTTTCTTTATCCTTTTGATACTCCCTTTTCAAGTGATTTAGAAAGTTTCATTTGAAATGCCCTTGAATCAAAGTTACCTGAACATTGCAAGAAATGATTTTTGATCAGAACATATCACAACCATGCTTTTTATATATTTTTTAACACTAGAGACAACTTGATAGAGCATCCATAGGTTTCTGACACAGTGCTGGTGTTATCGCCATTTGTCTTGGTCAGATGAACTTAATTTCCAATGCTCATTAGTCTTTGAAGCAAAAGATTTATCTGCAAGAATGATAAAGTAGGATTCTTCTTCCTAGGGATTTTTTTTAACGCTCTAAATTTGTCAACCACATTCAAAAAGTTTTTCTTTTGAGTTGTTTAGTGCCATCAAGTCGACTAAAACTCAGTGATTCTGTGAACAACAGATCTGAACTATGCCCTATCCTTGTATTATAATTTGTATGGATTGAGGCTCAATGTCAAAAAGACAAAGATTTTTACCACTGGGCCAATTGGCAGCATCAGTATGGATGGTGAAGATATTGAGATTGTTCACAGCTTTAGTTTGCTTGGCTCCACAGTCAACACTCCCGGCACCAGTAGCCAGGAAATTAAAAGACATATTGCCATGGGAAAGACTGCTGTTAGGGACCTCTCCAAAGTACTTGCTCCAAAGATCAGTGGTGTCTCTCTGGAGACTACGGTGTGTCTGATACAGGCCATGGTCTTTGCTATGACTTGTTATGCATCAGAGAGTTGGACAGTGACTAAGAACAATAGAAGGAGAATTGATGCCTTTGAACTGTGGTGCCAGAGAAGAGTACTGAGGGTAACATGGACTGCTAGGAAAACAAACAGATTCATCCTGGAAAGGGTTAAAATGCGTGGCTCCTTGGAGACAAGGATTCTGAGCTTTGGACATGTTGTAAGGAGGGACTAGTCCTTGGAGACGGACATCATGCTTGGTAGGATGGAGGGACAGTGCAGGAGGGGAAAGCCCTCTATGAGGTGGATTGATTCAGTGACTGGGGTAATCAAAATGGGTATGTCGGAGACAGTGCGATTGGCATAGGACAGAACAGAGTTTAAGGCTGTTGTACATAGGGTCACTATGAGTTGCAAGCGACTCGACGGCACATAACAACAGCAAAAACATAGGTACGTTTTTCTAGTAATGAACCTAAATTGAGCCAGCAGAGAAATTTACACGGAAGACACAGAATATAATAGTGACAGCATCATGGCCTTGTTTCAAAGCAGACAATTTCTTTCTTCCATTCCCCTTTTCCTCCAACCTTTCACACCTTCTTCCATTTTTCTTGCTTTACAACTTCTTCCAGCTTTCAGTTAACAAAGCATTTGCTGGATAATATGATGGGTGGGCATTTTTAGGTAGTTTAAAGGGGATCTGAGACAAATTTCCAAATTCAAGCACTTCAATTCAGGCCTGTGTTGTTTTGTACATCCTAAAGGAGGGACTGTCTAAAAATTTTAGTTAATACCCCACCATACTAACAACTATGTCACTAGAGTGCTCGTTGTGGTTAGGTGCCCTTAAGTTGAGCACAGCCCACAACAGCCCTGTAAATAACAGATCTGAACAATTTCTTATCTTGTGCCATACTCCCTTAAGCCCACTGCTGCAGCCTCTGCATCAATTTGTCTTGTTGAGGCTTCATCCTCTCTTTTGCTGATACCAATGGTGTTGAATGTAGATTCAAATAAAATGAAGTTGTTGACTATTTCAGTCTTTTCTCCATCTATCATGATATTGCCTATTGGTCCAGCGGTGAGAATGTTTATTTTCTTGACATTTGGATGCAATCCACATAGAAGGTTGTATTATTATTATTTTTTTAATATTCTGAAGCAAATGCTTGAAGTTCTCCTCATTTTCTACAAGGAAGGTTGTTTATTATGTGTGCAATAGAGCTCTTTAGCCTAAAATTTATTAAAATGACCACTTTATTGTCTATGTAGACTAAAAAATTAAGCCAAAAATTGAATTATAGTGGGGAAATTTGTCCTTGTGAATTCAGATTAAATAGAATGTCAAATTCTCTCTCTTTCTCTTTTTTACATAATAGTTTAAAACTAAATATAATCTTTTTTAATATTTCATGCACCTAAGATTATATCTTAAACTGTACAGCTTCTGATTTAAGGGAAGACTAAGAGAGCACATACTTTAATACAATCTCAATTAGTCTCACTTTGTTTGAAAGCTCCTACAAGGAGATACGGTGTTTGGACATAAAAAGAAGATAAAAGTAAGTAATGAATCTTAAATACAGGCCTGTAGTTCAAAAGTATAACTGACCTGGCACTAGAAACATAATGTGCTAGGGCTGGCTGCTATTGTTAACAGGCAGGACAAATGTAAAAGGAGTGCAGTAGAGAATAAATATAACAAGGTTATTTGGGTCACCTAAAGAATAAAATTCCTTTTGAGGAAAATATCATATGAAGACACTGCAAAATAAATTCATGAATTGAACAGCTGTGCTTTACTTTAGAAAGAACCCATGGAGAATTTATTAGTATGCATTACATCTGAAAGCCCAAAGTTTAATTACACACAATTATTTAAAAAAAAAAAATCTTGTGCTTTTCACTTCCCTTTAACTGTGAGAGCAAAATAAGTGCTTTACTCAATATCTTCATGGCTTTCACAAAGTTGAGAATGCTATTTTATTGCCTTGTTCTCTGCATGAGCACCAGTTCACATTTGAGAAGAGAATATAATTAGAAAGAGAAGTGAGGGCACCCTCCTCTCTCTCTTCAAAGCCGGCCTCACTTCCACTCCACCACTAGTTAAAACAAATGTGTCCATGCTGAGATGACTCAGTCAGTCAGGAACCATAATGTGAGGAAGGGGCAGGGAAGTCCATCCATTTTTCTTTGTATCAGAAAAAGTAGACAAGACAATGACATCAAAACTCCACAGTTCATTCAACATTAAGGCCTACGAGTATGGCCTATGCTCAGTGACTTTCCTACCACCAAGAAATAAGGACCAGAAGTGAAGCATTTCATTTGGACTCAGGTTCTTGCTAGAGGAAATTCTTAGAACTAAGAGACAGAAAGAAAGTTTTTCTCTAGAGCTGGCTCCCTGAATTTGTACTTCTAGCCTTCTTGGATATTAAGATTTATAGCCTTTATAGCTGGAATGCTTCAACACCAAGTAGACATCCTATCCTGTCACACTGCCTCAGCTGGGTCTGGTGACATGTTACTCATATGCCTGATTTGGTTTTTAGAGGGACAAGACTTACCTGTCAGTTTGTTGTATTGAGGGAATCATCTGCATTTTACTAACTACTTTCTAGATTAAGTACCTATATTTTTGCTTGTTTACCATTGTTCTTATTAGTACTTGCATGTCAGTTTGCTGTACAGAGGGAACTTATGGGCTGTGAAGATGCTGAAAGCCATGCTACCAGTGTGTGAAGTTCCAGAAGGGTGACCTATTATGGGCAGAAGATTGACTACATCTGTGGAAGGAATCACTGGAGAAACTCTGTATCAGAATCTAACAACCAGGCCAGGCCCAGACTGTGGAATTACTTATGGGTAAGTCCAAATTGAGGCTGAAAAAAAAAATTAAAACAAGTCAATGAGAATAAAGATATGATCTTGCATCTATCCTACCTAAATTTAAAAAAATTCTCTTAAGAATGGATTTGAATCCTTGAACACCAATGATCAAAGACCAGATGAGTTGTGGGATGATATCAGTTACATCATGCACAAAGAGAGCAAAAAGTCATTACAAAAACAGGGAAGAAAGAAAAAAAAATAAATATCACTCCAAGAGTAATGGATCTTAGAAGAGACTCTGGAAATTGCACTACAGCATCCAGAAGCCAAAACAAGGGCAAGAAATGCTGAAGTATAAAAGTTGAATAAAAGATTTCAAAGTGTATATCAAGAAGACAAAACAAAATGTTATATTTGAATGTGCAGAGCACTGCAATTGCAGAGTAAGATGGGAAGAACTCACTCAGCATTTCTCAAACTGAAATCACTGAAAAGCAAATGGAAGTCTTTAATTGCAACACTGAGAGATGCTGTGGAAAAAGTCTTGAATGATCCAGGAAACATCGAAAGAAGATGAAGGGAACACATAGAATCACTGTTGCCAAAAAGAATTGGCTGGCAATGAGACAAGTCAGGAAGTACTATATGAACCAGAGCCAATAGTAATGAAGGAAGAAGTCCATGTCAGGAAATTTGGAGGACAGCTGTCTGCCTCATTGACTGGAAGAGATCCATATTTGTTCCCATTCTAAAGAAAGGTGATACAACAGAATGTGGACATGATCCAACAAAATAATATCATATGCAAGCAAAACACTGCTGAAGATCATTCTAGAGCAGCTAGAAAAATACGGAGAGAATTCAAGAGAGTTGAAGCTGCATTTGGAAGAGGCCAGGACACCATGGATATCATTGCTGATGTCAGATCTTGGCTGAAAATAAAGAACACCAGAAAAATGTCTACTGTGCTTCACTGATTATGCAACGGCATTTGACTGTGTGGATCATAACAAATTACAGATAACACTGAGAAGAACGGGAATCTCAAAACATCTAATTATGCTTGTGCAAAACCTATACCTAGACCAAAAGTCTGTTGCGTGAACAGAGCAAGGAAACACTACCTGGTTTAAAATTAAGAAGGATTTCATCAGGGTGGTATCCTCTGTCTATATCTTGCTACAGAAGGTTAAACACTACAATCTTCAATATGGATTACATCTCCACATTGAGAAAACAAAAATTTTCACCACTGGACCAATGATAGATACTGCCAATGACTTCATCTTACTTGGATCTACAATCAACATTTCTGGTACGAGCAGTCAGGAGATAAGGAAACATATTGCCCTGGAAAACTGTGCAGTCAAGGACCTCTCCAAATTATTGAGGAGCAATGAAGTAAATTTGAGGATTAAGTGCACTTTATTCTGGCCATAGTCTTTTCAATAACTTACTATGCATCTGAGAGTTGGAAAGTGAATAAGCCTGACAGAAGAATAAATGTCTTTGAACTGTGGTGCTGGAGAAGAGTACTGAATATCCCATTTACTGCCAAAAGAGCAAACAAATATGTCTTGGAGATGGTATTCCAAGTCGGAGTACTCCTTGGAGGCAAAGATGATAAAGCCATGTCTCACATAATTTGGATTTGTCACTCGGAGATACTGACTATTCCTTTGAAAGAGACATCATGCTTAGAAAAGTGAAGAGATGGCAAAGGAGAGGAAAGTCCTCACCAGGTGGATTGACACTGTGACTACAGCAATGGGCTTAAGTGGATCACAGATTCCCAGAGGATAAGTATAGTATAGGAGAGTGTTCAGATCTGTTGTTCATAGGGTACTTACTACAGGTTGTATTTGACCCGATGGCACCTAACAATAAAAACAGGGATAAAGTAACTTATCTCTATTTTATTTTTCAAACTTAACTTCCAGCTGATAAAACCATATACAACTTGATATTTTCTTATGCCCTAATGACTACCAGCATACTCAGTTGTTAAAAGATGAGATGAGACAATAAACTTGAGGAGAAAAGTCAGTGTCATAGGTCAACATAATCATGATTTGGCCAGTATTCATCACACATATATTAAAACTCTAGAACAGTTACCGATAAAGGGAAAAACCATTTGGATATGAGCTGACCACAATCTGATTAGCAGGAGATATTACTATAATATTTTCTGTTAAAACAAAGCAAAGGAGAAATATAAGTTAATGTCCCACAACTCTTTGATATAGATTCCAGAAAAGAGTATGCAACAGTGAGATTGGCACAGGATAGAGCACAGGATAGTTTAGGGCTGTTGTCCATAGGGTTGCTGTGAGTCGCAGGTGACTTGACAGGATGTAAAACAACAACTATGTGATCTAATATTTATCATTTACAAATATATCTGTAATCTTTCTCTTGATGTAATACATGTTTAGAAAATGCTTCTTTTCTTACAGTAGGTGTGATGGTTTGTGGTTGGACACATTTATTTTCACTCTGGAGATTTAGATTATTATTGAAAAGAATACAAATCCACATGGCTAATTTTTCAAAATGGTTTTAAAAATCCAGTAAAATTATTCTTAAATAATGCAACTTCTGACCTGCTTAGTATTCAAAACCCAAAACTGAAATTCCGCCACCCTCTTTGCAGTCTATTGATTTGAGAACTACAGCTGCTGAAATTAAACTTTATTGTTAGCATAGAGCTTTCAGCTGAGGAAGCAATTTCAAATTGGTTTCTTTTCTAGCCCAGCTTAATATTAAGTAAATATGTGCCTATAAGTGTCTGCAGTAGATTATTACCTAAAGTGGTGCATGCAACTTTGCAGGTGCAGCTGTGAAAGCCTAAAATCTACTTTGGCAATAAAACTTATTGCCCAATGGGCAACAATCAGTTTTGAAACTGAATCCACTGTTCTCTCCAGAAGCCTGAGGGTGATTTCAAGTTTGATCTCTGCTCATTTAAGAGCCATTTTTATTTCATAGTCTGAACTATCGGCACATAGTGACTGACCACAATATCTGTCCTTAAAGAGCTCTCCATCCAAAGATAATACAGACAGAGAAATAGATATTTATCATATAGTCTAGCAATCTATAATAGAGGTTTTCACAGTGTATGATGGGAAAATTTTATCTCTCATATGGGACGTTGGCTTTAGGGAACAAAGAGGCTCCCTAGAGGAAATCAAGTAAAGATTGATGAGAAGGATGTCTTTGCTTTATTTTTTAAAATATCAAGTTTAATTTCCTGGCTCAAGAAATAGCTCTTATTCTCTAAAAATAATAAAATAATGTTCCTCCTGCTGGCATAAACATTAACTGAAGTAGTGGAAATAATAACCCATCATTTCATAGACATTCGGAAAGACAAGGGGGGAAATGATGAATAGAAGAAGAACATAAAGAGCTGTGAATTTTGAATAACAAGATCAGTAAAGATATCACCTATTTTGATCTCAAATCTATAGTCAGTGAAATTTCAGAAACTGGAGGGAAGAAACACAATGTGTTCTCATGAATGCTCTATTTTTAAAGAAAATTTTTGCCTTTCAGTGGTGTTCCTTAAAATAAAACCTACAAAACACACAGAACATTGTCTCAGAAATCAATAAAATTTGACTTAGTTTGATAGCGTGCCAATTTAAACTTACATTGAATGCTATCCGACTTCCCTTTCTAGTAGAGAAAGTCACGAGTACCACTCTAAGCAAAAAGAAATCTCTACTCCCCCCAAAAGAAAGTCTCCTGCCATTCTACCTGTTGTGATTTATTTTTGTGTGCATAAAGAGGTGAGTCTGAGAGTTGTGAGTGAAACTCTGAAAAAAACATTAACTGTGAAGAACAAAAAATGCTTGTACAAACTCTACCCTGTATCATATAACAAAAACGAGAGCAACAGTTTGTCATGTTGCCATGTGATTTGAACAAAAGAAATAACTAATCTGAATAATTTAGTTCAAGTAGATTTGAGGGATGGTGGTTCAGGTCTAGGGTATAACAAGTGAGAATGAAAGAGAAGCAAGATAACCAGGATACTGCCTGTAAGCCAAAAAAATAAAGCCATAAATGGAGACAGTTTTAGCTCCTACAAACTCAGTATCTTGCCTATCATGTGGCCATCATCCCCTCGACCACCACAGCTAGTACTTCCTCAGCATTTTAGGAGCTCTGGTGGCCTAGTGGCAAGAAGCTGCGCTGCAATCCCCAAGGCACGCAAGATCACTAGTTGCTCCAGATGGGCAATCTCCTCCTGTGTGATTAACTGCCTCGGAAACCCGACAGAGGGTCAGCTATGGGTCGATCCCCACTCTACAGTACACAGTAACAAGCATTATTTTAAATAATATACTGTTATCGGGTTACAGAGTCTGTACACTAAGCCCCTGTGGGGTGAATTTCCCCATTTCTTTGACTCTGAGACATGCCATGGAGCAAGAGGGAAGACATGCTATTATTTTACATATTCTCAAGAAAATACAAGCATAATTACACTATGTTTTGTTTTCCATTTTGAGCCACACTTTCAGAATCATGTACATTTGGGAGTTACGATGTTCAGTGCTATTTCCTTTATTTTAGAGGCACAAATTAAAAAGCTCACAGTGATGAAGGTGACTCTCCAAGGTCACATTCAGGCAAATGGACAAAGCAGAAGTCTAGTACCAAATTAAGTCTAATGAGCACCCAACTGGAAATCAGTTTCCCCAACGAGGCCACCCTAGTTCCATGATGCGAGGAGATCTGTCTCCTCCAGTCTCCATTTCCTCATCCTTTGATGTTGGCTTTTTTCGTTTTGAACTAGATTATCTACTAGATCCTTTTCATTTCTCACATTATGAGGTTTTTTTTATCATCTCAAACAGGCAGTGTTTGAAATTTAATGAGAAAAAAAATCATAATAACGCACAGCATAATTCTCTGACTGTGGAAGTGAGCAAAGACCTTGTAAAATAAATCAGCACAGTGTGGTGGTAACAGGAACATCTTTTGAGTCAGAAAGACTTGATTTCTAATGCCAGTGCTTTGTGACGCTGAATTGGTATGCTTAACCTCTTTGAACTGAAGTTTCTTCATCTAAAAAAATAATAATATACCAACTTCAAAGGGCTGTTGTGAATATGAAATATAATAATGAAAGTAAATCCCCTGGTGTGGAATATTCGCTTCATAAAGGCTAGTTGCCCATAGTCCCCTGAAATGATTTCTTAGTTCAGAAAAAATTTCCGAGATAAAAATAAGAATCCCAAGTTCTGGTTCTGTGTTGATTTCAGTTACCATCAAGTTGGCCACAACTCATAGTAACCCTGTATGATAGAACATAACCCTGCCTGATCCTATGCCATTCTGTCTATCTCTGCTGGGCTGAAGTTCACTGTTTCTGTCACTATGTCTTGGGACTATGTACATTCTCAGAGAAGTCATCTGATTACACCTTAAAATGTTGGAAAATATGTGAAAAATTCTGCAGGAGAGTAACATGTGGCATGCGTTTTAGAATGAAACAGTTATTATTGGCTGTTACCCATCACCTCCACAGCAATTAGACTCCCCTTTTCTGGTGATAGTGCTATGGGAATCACCTTCTTTTCTATTCTCATCTTGGGTTATCTAGTAGAGTTGACTGTACTTCTAACTCCATTGAGGTGCATGAAACAAAGGCTTGGAAATCAAATTTCTCAGCAAGATCTAGTGCAGTCCAACATGGGAGACTTCACTGTGACTATTGAGAGGAAGCAAGTGTTCTTGGACACTAGACTTGAAGTTCGAAACATAAAACTATTGTTAGTCATCTTGCTACCATGTAGAGTCTAAAAACACAATATGGTGGAGAACAGAGCTGAGAAATGAAGATAGAATGTCTGTCTCTTTTTTTTTTTAAGAGTACAACAATGAATGACTTGAAACCCTTAGTCTCTGTAAACTTTCATTAAAATTAATTTTAAAAACTTTAAAATAAAAAAGTAAGATAATTTTAAGTAATGATGAATTATTCTGCATAATCCTTAAAATTAAAAAAAATCCAAGCAAATCAATAGAGAATGTGTCTTGATAGCATCAAGACTAGGACCTTAGTCCATGGATCCCTAAAGCCATGACTCCTGAACTTTTTTTTTTTTAAACCAAGAAGTTCTTTCTTGTTAAGCCTCTTTGGTTTGCTTGTCTGTTACTTGCAACTCAGTAACAACAAAGAAAATTGTGATTACAAAGGCATTTGATTGTTTGAAGGACTTTGCCTATTTGGAAGAAAAATGACAAAGATATTCATAAAAGAGAATACCATTAATCATCTTTCTAGGATTGGACAGACTCAAGTCTACTAGAGTCATTTGTCTCATTATCAAGCATCAGTGATAGGAAGTCAGGCATGAAGAGAAGAGGACAACAGAATCTTCCCTGCTTCCCTCTATATGGGCAAACTGCATCCATATTGCTTCCTGGATCCCTTGTTAGCTTTACTGCTAATTAATTAATCATAAAACGTTTTAGTCAAGAAACTAGTTTTAGAATCTCTTACTCTAAATGCTATAAAATCCAACTCACAAAATACATTTATATCAGAACTAAATGGTGTCTAGCTAACATCAATAACAGAGATTACCACCAATTCAAAGGGATTACCATAAAATATCCTGGATAAAGGAGGGGGAAATCTGGAACAAAACTCAAACACAGTAAGAAGGCCAGGCTTACTATTCTACTTGAGGCTGGTGGAACTCAACAAGACTATGACCCTTTATAACCTGGAATACAATTCACCCACATGACTAACATTTCAGTCAAACAATGGACAGGCCATAGCCAGAGACGTGCTCACTACCTAGAAAAACCAACCGTATAGAGTCAAAAGAGTAGCATTTTCCAAAGGATAAGGCCTGGAGATAAGGACAGAGTATGATAAGAAAAATAATGGAGATGAAATTACAGAGAGGAAGTAGGAAAAATATGATTGTATTGTGGTTGTTATAATTAATGTTATGAAACAAAAATATGTATGAAAGATTTCATGAAATCATTTATAAACTTTCCCTAGATTCACGATAAAAAAAGAGCAAAAAACGGATTTGTGCCGCTAACTTTTTTCCTTGGGGCACTGTCAGTGAAAATCAAGTCCCTGGAGAGGAGAAGCCATGAAGCCAGAATCCAGATAAGTACAAAGGAGCGAAAGAACCTCCGTATAGGGAAAACTGGTTATACAAAACCCAATTTACAAAGGCTTGGAGTTAGTCCTTTAAAATTAGCACATTTATTAAGTGTTATTCAAAAGCTTATTTGCAATTATGATATATTCTGTTCAAATTCCTTAGCTTGGCATGTAAGGAATCTCTATTATCAGTCTCTAAACTAGTTTTCTAACTCCATTCCTTTCCTATATTAATCAATTATCTTAGCCAGACCCATTCATTCCCATTCTTCTAATGCATTCAGTGCCTTCCCTTTGCTATGGTTTTAATCTTCTCATTTCACCTCTGAAAGAAGTCTCCCATCTCCTTCCTACTTACCAAAGTCCCACAAGGACCAAATAAATTCTCTGTTATTTCCTGAAGCACACACAGTCTGACCTCCTAGCCAAAAGGGAATTTTCCTTTCTCTCAACACTTAGAACATTAATCATCTATTCCTCGTTCTCCTGCTGGAGGAAGTTGTAGCAGCCTGCTTTGATTAAGATTATAGCCTTGGAAACCCCATGGAGTAGTTCTACTCTGCTCTCTAAGGTAACTTTGAGGTGGATCCCACTCAACAACAATGAGTTAGGGAAGTATATTGCCTTCCACTGTAGGTTGTCATCCAGTGTATATGCATTTTACTTCCTTAACTAGAAAGATGGACCATCTCCTCCCACATGATTTACAGCCTCCAAAAACCCACTAGAAAGTCAGCTGTGAGCTGGTTACAACTCCATGGCAATGAGTTTGAGTTAACGAGATTGTCTACTTCTTGAAGTCAAGTATAATCATGCTTTATGCTCTGTAATAAACCTAGTAATACCTGGTACAGTGATTTGTGCAGTGCTTAGAAAGAATGTATAGATATATTGAATATTGAAACTAGATAGAATGTAATCATGTGCATATTTTTTGCTCACAATTTCTCTAAGTCTACGCAGATTTTGTAACTGATAACACATTTGGAAGAGGCAGAGATGCAGATGTTTGAGTAAGAATGACAAATTAGTAAATATTAAATGAGAGGAGATCAAGGGAGAGATGTGACACACATGTGAAAGCAGCCAGGGTAGCTGTATAGAAGCTCTATTCTCACGGCTTCTACAAATTGCACCTATATGCTTCCTCACTCCCCCTCCCCCTCAGCAAGGCTGTTCTCACACAGAAAGTTGTTCAATCCAAGCTCTCCGTCCTCTAACTGATAATGAAACATCTTTGCAGCTGTGGAGTCTGAAAGGGAAATAATAATTTAAAATGCAGGAGGACAACTCTGAGGCTAGTGTTAGAGAAACAAAACTCAGAATTGCAAATATAAGCACCACACAGAAGCATGGAAAGAGCTGGACTTAGGACACCGCTGTGTGAATTGAGGTGGTTAACTCAGAACTTTGGAAGTTTGCTCCCATTCCCTGTAAATGTCAGTAAGATTACCTGACAGATTGCTACCATCCTTGCCCTAATATACATGCTCTCCTCTCTTCCTTACCAGTAGAATCTTTATATGACTTGGGTAGCATATATTTATCTGAAAATACATTTCTATTCTTCCTTGAAGATAGGTGAAATACTATTTTAGAAACCAATGAGTGGACCTTTTTTTTGAAAGTACTTTAAAGAGAATTGAGTAATCCAGGAGATAGGCCTTTCTTTCTTTCTGTTTCCTTTTTTCTTCCTGCAATTGGAGCATTGATGTGATGGCTGGAACTATGATGCCTACATTGAAACCTTGAGATGATCACATGAATAAAACCCACTCACTAAAGCTTGTGAATACAGTTAAAAATTAGTCTCTCTTTTCTTTTTTAAATTGGTTTCATTCAATCATTCATATGCATTTTATTTTATACCATTAATTACAATTGACCAATGCCATTTATCACAACGAATGTCAAGGCTGAGTCTCTTACAGTTACAGACATGATCCTAGATTACCTTAGACTTTTTTAATATGAATGATAAGAAATTGTCATTTTTAAAAAAAAATTATTCTTAACTTTAATGAAAATTTACAGAGACTTTGGATTTCCATTCATTCATTGCTGCACTTTTAATAAACTGTCATTTAAGATACTATTTTTCTTCTCTCTTTTATCTGTACAAATGCAATTTCTACTTCACAGGCTTACTAATAAATTAAAAGAGGAAAGAACATAGAATGTCCTTGTATATATTATTTTCTTTTATTTATACTATCCACAAGAGAATTAATTTTGAAGCTAATGAGTAAAACTTGGGACATTAATTCAATGAAAAACAGTGTATCACTTTAGCAAATTATTTTATTTATAAAATCAAAATTATCACCTATTTAAAAAATAAAATTAACTTATATGTACATATCATGAACAATTGCAAACTGATATGACATGGACTGTGAAAAAAACAAATAATTCCTTGGAGGAGGTGCAACCAGGGTGCTGCTTATTTATTTGCTTGCTTCTTTGTTTGTTAGGGGCAAGGATGGTGAAACTCCAAGTCTCATACTTTGGGCATGTTGTCAGGAGGTGCTAGTCCTTGGAAAAGGACAACATGCTCGGAAAGGTAGAGAGTCAGCAAAAGACAGGATGATCCGCAACCAGATAGACTGACAACAGTAACTGCCACAATAGACTTGACTATGGTATAGACTGTCGGGTTGACACAGGAAAGGGCAAGATTTCTATCGATTCATACCATTGCAATTAGTTGGAGTCAACTTGACTGCATCTAACATAAAAATAATTTCTTTCTTAACTTGTCAGCAGATCTTTTCATTCTGATTAGACTTTAGACTTTATTTTCCCACTCTGAGTCTTTATCCTTGATACTTTCCATACACAGAAGTTCCTTACAATGCTTATTCCTTTTACAGTGTTCATCTGTTATCTTCAGTCTCCAGTTACTATACCTTATCAATGCTGCTCATACTTATTCTTCTTTATCTGTAATCATCAATTATATATATATATATATATATATATATATATATATATATATTTATATATGTATATATATAATCTCAAAGGATCTGGCACAGCCATTTCCTTCTTATCTTGATTTTTTTGTGTGTAATGTGTGGAGTCAATATGCAGGACAGATTGCCTGGGAGGCTGGGCTCTGTGAGGAGAAATGTGGCATCAGGATTGGAGGAAGATTCATCAACAATTTGTATTATGCAGATGACACAACCTTTCTTGATAAAACTGAGGAGGATCTAAAGTGCTTGCTGCAGAAAGTCAAGGACTGCGGCCTTCAATATGGATTGAAGCTAAACATCAAGAAAACAAAGATTCTCACGATTGGGCCAATTGGCAGCATCAAGATAGATGGGGAAAAGATTAAGATTCTTAACAGCATTAGTTTGTTTGGTTCCACAATCAACACTCTGCAGACAGAAAATTAAAAGATGAATTGCTGTTAGAGACTGCTCCAAAGTACTGAAGAACAACCATGTCAGTCTGGAGTCTAAGGTGTACCTGGTTCAGGCCATAATCTTTGCAATTGCTTGCTATGCATCAGAAAGCTGGACAATGACTAGGGATGATAGAAGGAGAATTGGTGACTTTGAGCTGTGATGCTGGAGAAGAGTGTTGAATATACCATGGACAGCTAGGAGACTAAACAGGTTCCTCGTAGAGAGGGTGAGACCAGGCTGCTCCTTGGAGGCAAGGATTCTAAAGCTACGTCTGACATACTTTGGACATGTTGCAAGGTGTGACTAGTCTTTGGAGAGGGACGTTATGCTTGTGAAGGTAGAGGGACAGCAGAAGAAAGGAAGACCCTTGATGAGATGGATTGATTCAATGACTGGGGTAATGGGGATAGGTGTGTCAAAGACAGAATAGAGCAGGGTTTAGGGGCTCTTGTACATAGGGTCACTATGATTCACAGGTGACTCAATAGCACATAACAACAACAGCAGCAGCAGCAGCAGTAATGTGTGGAGTTCCTTGAGAAAGTGATTCTCTTGCTAAAAAATTTTCAAATTAAATGAAAGTACATAAGGATAATTGTCATGTTTTAGGCTAAGCATAACTCAGCATTGCTTCCTCCACCCACACAGAACCTACCTAATAGATAAATGGTTCACAGAATTAAAATCTACTTTGACTTGTTTAAATCATGATACTGGAGAAAAAATATCCAAGTCATAATCAATCAAGAATTTTCATCCGAAAATTCAAGTTCCTACCCAATTAACTTGTTATTTGGAGACAAACAACTACATTTGAAAAGAACACACAGTAATCCAGAAGCAAAATGGAAAAATACCAAGTTGGTCAAGAGCCATTTCCAAATCCTCCATTTTTATCACTGACCAAAAAACTTACTTAATCATATCAAAGAAATGCTTCAGTTGAATGCCAGTGAGTTTCTGTCTTGGGAAGGCAAAAACAGAACTTCCCATTTTAGCAGAAGCTTTTATCTGGTGTGTATTGTAAATGTTCACTTAGAATGTCTAGTGCTGAACAATTATCATTTCCACCTATCACTTGTTGGGAGAAGATATTTTCATATTGTGTTAGAGATCAAATATAACATTTAATTTAATTCTTAATTTCCCAGCTTTGAAACAGAAATTAATTTTATTGAAATATGAGTTGTAAGTCAAAACAAAGTGTGGTGGCAGTGCTTGAAATTCAAGAGTACTGAGAGAAAAGAGTCAAAAGGTAAGGGATTCATTTCCATATCTGAAAATTATAGCAAATTGTCAGTAAATTAAAATTAAGTGGTAATTTGAGGATCATTTAAAAAGGAATAACATTTGTCTATGAAGAAATTACCTATTAATGTATTGTCTGTAGTATCTGGAGACATGTCCTTTTTATTATACAATAAATAATAATTTTTCCTTACAGAAAAATTACAAAATAAAGATATAAATAAAGAGAACTCACCATCGCAGAAGATAAGAGCTACAATTGCCATCTTGAGGTGGTTGTTATGTGCTATTGGGTTGTTTGTGACTCATAGCAGCTCTATGTACAACAGCTCTGACCCCTGCTTAACTTGAGTCAATTTCATTATCTCAGACATATTTATCCCCCATTATCCGAGTTACTGAGTCAGTTCATCTCATCCAGAGTCTTCCACTCTTGTGCTATCCTTCCACACTTTCAAGAATAATATCCTTCTCCAAGGATTGGTCCCTCTTGGCAACATACCCTAATTATGTGAGCCAGAGCTTCAAAATCCTTGCTTGCAAGGATTGGCCTGTTTTCATCCTCTCCAGGACAGATCTATTTGTTTTCTTAGCAGTCTATAATTCAGCTTTCTTCTCCAGTACCACAACTCAAACGCATCAATTCTTCTTCTATTGCCCTTAATCACTGTCCATCTCTCTGATGGCTAGTGAAGTAATAATTGTAAAGACTATGGCTTGGATCAGATGCACCTTAGTTTCTAGACTGACATTGTTGCTCTTTAGTACTCTAGAAAAATCTCTGATAGCAGATTTTCCCAATGCAATTTGTCTTGATTTCCTGGCTACTGGTACCAAGAGTGTTGATTATAGGACCATGCAAGCTGAAGCTGTTAACAATCTCCATGTCTTCTCCTTCTATCATGAGGTTGCCAGTTGGCTCAGTGGTGAGAATCTGTTTTCTTGACGTTGAGCTTCAATTCAATATTGAAGATTGTAGCCCTTGACCTGCAGCAAACGCCTCAGGTCCTCCTCAGTTTCAGCAAGAAAGGTTGTGTCATCTGCATAGCACAGGTTGTTGATGAGCCTTCCTCCAATTCTGATGCCACATTCCTCCTCAAAGTACGCAGCCTCCTGAATGATCTCTTCTGTATACACATTGAAAAGGTATGGAGTTGGGTGCATCCCCGGTGTACACCTTCCTTAATTTTGAACCATGCAATATTTCCTTGCTTTGTTCTGACTACTGCTTCCTGATCCAAGTGTAGTTTTCACATGAGCACAATTAAGTGTTCTGGGATTTCCATTTTTCTCAAGGTTAGCCACAATTGTTATCCACACAGTAATCAGACATCTGGAAGTATAACCAGATAAAAATATGTTTATTTATAACATGAATATGGCTTGGACTTGACAACGTTTTGTTGTTCCAACTCATAGCCACTCTATCAGCTGTAAATATTAATAGAAAGTTACTGTTTAGTTTACTTCTTTCGAGTGGCTGGAATCCAAACCTCCAGAGATGCAGCTGTTTGGTTAGCAGTAGTCCCTTATGTATTAGACCACCCAAACTCCAACCACATAAAAATATTTATATTGAGAACATGAAGCTAGCATTGAACCTGATGATATTTTGTTGTTATACTGTAATGCAGTGGATTGGTTGTTCAAAATGGCTTTCCTACTCTATTGACTTTGACTTTTGCTACATGGGTGGATGGAATTATGCTAATGATACGAATGAGGTGAACAGCACCTTTTGAGTGGAAACATGCAAATAGGGTATGTAGATGACTAATGGAGGGAGCTCTGATGACCTGCTGGCAAGAAGATGCACTGCAATCCATGGGAGAAGAATGGGCAATCTCTTCCAGTGCAATAAGTGCCCCTGAAAACTTGCCAGAGGGTCAGATATGGGTCAGTTCCAACTTGATGGTACACCACAACAATAGATGATTAATGAAGAGATTTGTCAGTTTTGCAGTCATGCCATGCTGAATTTGAGCAGGTAGTGGAAAAATATGGGAATCTTGTTATCTGAAAGAAAGAAGGGTTGAAAGTCTAAACCCAGACCTAGACAAGAGCAGGAGCAGGAGCAGTAGAGAACCAGAGATGGATGTGAGACAGAACTGATCTGGGGCTACCACACTGTGGACCCAAGGCCAGACCCAGGGACATTCACCCAATTTTGCTGAAAAATTGGAGTAGGGTGGTAGAGACACTTTAATTGGAAAGCTTTGGATAACTTTATAACACTGACCTATAGTCAAAAGTCTGTGAACATACTTGAGAAGCTATCCTGATTGGATAATTGTATCCTGTTTTTAACCTGAATTTAACCTGCTAACTTCATGTACAAAGTGTTTATATTCTGGAAGGTGTATTCTTGTTTTGGTGAGTGTCCAATGTGGACTGTTTGGGGAGGGGGGTTTGTTTTGTTTTTTCGTTTATAATCCAGTGTGGGCTAATTTGATTTGCTGGGTTTAGCTGACAATGTGCTATGGGCTGGTGTTAATTGTGTTTGGGATGAACATTCTTCTAAGTGGTGCAGCAGTGGTCTGTCAGTTTGCTGTACTGAAGTAACTTGGGGTTGGTGTGATGTTGAATGCTGTGTCATTGGTGCATCAAATGCCATAATCGTTACCCATCATAGACAGTATTTGGTGGACCTCCCAGATTAAGACAGGATTAAAAACAGAAGTGGCATCCACTTCCTAAATAACATGCCTCTGGAAACTCTATGAGTGTAGAGAAACGACGATAGTTATAAACCAAGATTCAGGTCTTTTGTTCATAGGTTCACTATGAGAAATGCTCAACTCAATGGCACTTAACAACAACAATGACAACTTCTGTAATATGTCTCATAATCATGAGTATAATCTGTGAGTTCTGTGAGGTCATTACAGCAAATAAACAGAGCTCGTAGTGTAGCACAGGAGGAAATATTCCGTGTTAGAATTGGTAGAAGTATTTCAGGGCATGTGAGGGCATTTCTGGCATTGTAAGAACTGGCTCTGGGCTCTGTATGTTGTAGATGAGATTGTTTCCCGCTGAACAGTAAGTAGAGGTCAGACATGGACTCTCTTGCTTGCCAACTGCACTCTTTTTACATATACATAAGGCCACCATGAGTCAGAGACTACTGGATGACTAACAACAAAAGTGCTGATAAGAGGAACATGAACAACAATATTGATAAGAGGATCCTGTTTGTTTATAATTGAGGCTACGGCCCACTAGAGGTGAAAGTTAAAAATTACTTTACATTCTGACTTTTACAGACAGCTAGACATCTTCCTGAAAACTTGAGCTTTCCTATCACCAATGCCACTCCTACAAAGTTCAAAATCACAAGGAAAGGCAAAGAAACTGGGCCATTGTGAGGAATGTATTGTTTACCATGTTCTTCTTTCTCACTCTCATGGAGGTGAAGACAGGCTGCTTTCTCACCTCTAAACCCAGGACCATTTTTGTTCTCTTGGAAGTGCATGGTATGTTCAATACTCTTCTCCAGAATTACAACTCAATGATATCAATTCTTTTTCTCTCATCCTTATTCACTGTCCAGCTCTCAGATACATAGCAAGCACCTGAGAAGTCCATGGCTTTGATCATCAACACCTTAGTCTCTAAACTGACATCATTACTCTGTAGCACTATAGAGAGACCCCTGACAGCAAATGTTCCCAATGCAACTTGTCTTTTTATTTCCTGACTGCTGGTGCTAAGAATGTTGATTGTGGATCCAAGCGAGACAAAATCATTAACAATCTCAATCCTTTCTCCATCTATCATAATATTGCCTATTGGTCCAGTGGTGAAGATGTGTGTGTGTGTGTGTGTGTGTGTGTGTGTGTGTGTGTGTTATGTTGAGATGCAATCTATATTAAAAACTTCAATCTTTGACCTTCTGCAGCAAATGCTTCAAGTCTTCCTCAGTTTCAGTGAGCAAGGTTGTGTCATCTGCATAACACAGGTTACTGAAAAGTCTTCCTCAAACCTTGATGTCCCATTTTTCTTCATAATGCCTAGCCTCCCAAATGATCTATTCAGCCTTTATATTGGAAAGATATGGAGAAAGGATACATCCCTGGAGAATTCTTTTGATTTTGAAATATGGTATTCCCTTGCTCTGTTTGTACAACAGCTTCCAGGTCTAGATATAGGCCTCACATGAGTGCAATCAGGTGGTCTAGGATTCCCATTCTTCTCAACATTTGTCACAATTTGTTATAATCTACATAGTCAAAGGTCCTTGCATAGTCAATAAAACACAAATAGACATCCTTCTGGTAATCTGTACTTTCAACCATGATCCATCTGATATCAGTGATGATATCCCTAGTATCATGGCCTCTTTTAAATATAGCTTGTTACACTGGCAGTTCTCTGTCAATGAATTGTTCTAGTAATTTTTTTACAATCTTCAGCAAGATGTTGTAAAATTCAGTAAGGCATAATGTCAGTATCTTATCCAGCTAAGGATCACCTCAGGGACAGACATGACCATGTGAATCACAATGGCTCTTCAGGATCAGAGTGTGCAAAAGGTGTCTGAACCTCCAAGAATCTACAGCAATGGAAATATAGTGGTCTTTTAAAATTTTTTAATATTTATAAAATTTTATTACACAATTATTATTTACAGATGACTATCATACAATGCATTTGTTTGTAATATGCATTGCCAAGGGTTTTTTTTATTTCATAAATAGTGCCAAAGAGGAAGCAGATGGCAGATACTGCATCTGAGTAGATTCTCCTTTGCTTATGAAAGTGGCAAGAGGATAATGTGTGCCAGTGACAATATTCTTTTTTTTTTAAATTTTTACTAATTTTTGTGTGTGTACCATCAAACAGGATCTGACCGGTACAAGAGGAGATTGCTCCCCCCTTCTTCAGCAGAGCATCTGGTGGATCCAAACCACATACAGTGACAATATTCTTTTTTTTTAATTGGGAAAAGCATATTGGGGGTACAAGGAGGTGAGGGTTGGGGGCAGAAGGGTGAGGATGGGCCAGGATGCAGCTGCAGAGCTGCACAGTTTGGTCGGTGGGGGGAACAGGTGAAGGAAATGATGAGGGTCCAGTGGGGACCAGATGCTACAGAGGAGTGACAAGCATTTTCCAATGGTAATTGAACCA
>NW_006399797.1:12625425-12628591 GCF_000299155.1 Elephantulus edwardii | reverse complement strand
AGATGGTGGGCATGCATCCCATCCCCCACCTCCTACGCAGGCGGCCAGCGGGGCGTGCGGGCCCCCCCCAGCGCGGGAGGCTGGTAGGAGGCGCGCACCCCCCACCCAGCTCGGGCGGCCACTGGGGGCGCATCACCCCAACCTGCCGCACGGGCGCTCGGTGTGCACGTGGCCCCTCTTGTGCGGGCAGCTGGCGGCCGCCCGCTTCCCCCACAGCTGCCATCCTGGCTCCAAGAATTCTCTCCAGAACAAATTCACCTTGTGGCAGTGTGGTGGCTTCGCTGTACCAGTCTTGAGGAGGGCCGGTGCCCAGCATCCATTCTGCGTGAGGGAATCCATTGGTTCTGGCTGTGGAAGCCTCATGGAGCTGCAGCGGTTGGGTGGCGCGGTGCGGGCTCTGCGGGGGAGGGGGGTGAGGATTGGGAGCCACGAGACTCACCCATTTCTCCTTGGGAATCCTTGAATTCCTGTTGTTGAGCCTCGATCTTCACTGAGGGCCAGTCATCAACTGTTTAAGTGTTCAATTATCAATAAGCCGAAGTCTGTGGAAGGCCATAATGGCCCTGCTTTAAGTGGTTTGCTGCTCCCGCAGCTCACCACGCTGTCTCTGCCTCTGCCGCCATCTTGGATCAGTCAAGTATTTCTCAATCTACAATATTCTTAAAGTATAAGGTCCCAGGGAATCTAGGATGCTCTCAACTTTTGCTTTGACATTGCTGGATTTCTATTGAAAAATCTTACATTAGCAAGCAATATAAGCAATTGCACTTGAGGGAATGCTTATAAATATCAGACTGAGTACTTACCAAACTCCACTTATGAAGACCATGTCCTTGCATGATGTGGACAGAAGTTAGTTTCAGTACTCACGTGTCTTTAATAAAATCTTTGCTTTCATGTTTCTTGAAAGCCCATTTCTCTAGAAAATACACTTAATTTGAGATAAGTAAATAAAAATCCAATGGAAGTATTTCCTTCATGAACATGAATTTAAAAACTATAATAGCTGATACTAAATTGGAATATTTGATTAAAGTACTTCATGGAAGCTTTGCTCCTTACTTCCTAAGGTACAAAAATATGTGTGACAATCAAGGAATTTTTAAAAACACTAAACATAAATTAAATTTTAAAAAACAAAAAAAGAAAGGTTCTTTCAGTTCTTCAGATGCAAAAATTCCCCAAGATACAAATCCTAGAAGGTAGAATATTTTCTTGCAACAAAATAAAAAATATTTGAAATAGTTTGAGGTTGTTAACAATTTCAGCTTGCTTGGATCCACAATCAACTCTCTTTGCACCAGCAGCCAGGAAATCGAAAGACAAATTGCTTTGGGAAAATCTGCTGTCAGGGACCTCTCCAGAGCACTGAAAAGCAATGATGTCAGTCTAGAGATTAAGGTGTGCCTAATCCAGGCCATGGTCTTCACTGTTACTTGCTGTGCATCAGAGAGCTAGACAATAACAGAAGAAGAATAGATGCCTTTGAGTTGTGGTGCTGGAGAACAGTCTTGAACATAGCATGGACTACCAAGAAAACAAATAGGTTTGTTTTAGAGTGGGTGAAACCTTGAAGGTTAAAATTTTGAAGCTCCGTCTCACATACTTTGGGCATGTGGCCGGGAGGACAGGTCCTTGGAGAAGGACATCATGCTCAGAAGGGTGGAGGGATAGTACAGGAGGAAGACTCCTGATAAGATGGATTGATACAGCAGTAACTGGGGTGTGTCAGAGTCAAGGTGTGTAGTAGTCAGTGAGACTGGCTCAGGACAGGGCAGGCTTCAGGGCTATTGTACATAGGGCTGCAATAAGCTGCAGGCTACTTGACAGAACATAATAAGAAGAACATAGCAAAGCAATCCAGTTTACACATGTTTGGTTAACATTATATGTACACAAACCAACAAAAGAAAGACCGCAGATATTTTAACCTTGGCTAAGGAAATTTCTTGTATTTTTTAAGATGATATTCCATTTGTAAGTTCAGATTTGGCTAATCCTTTTTAGTCTTTCTGCTCAATATTTTTACCATTTCCATGTTCTTCTTTGTATAGAGTCTTTGAGCTTCTTTTTGCTCTGGTTTTCTCAAATCTCTGTCAGTAGCATGCATGACTTATATCTGTACATATCCTTCTTGTGCTTTCTGGTTAGATGTTTTCTTTTTCTTTCAAGTGAAGTCTCTTTCAAAGAAGTTTATTGTTTTGTTCCATTCTTCTTCTGACATGAGATGGCCAAGGCCAGGTTACTCTTCACAGAAAACCTGGTCAATGCTTTATTGTTCTGGTAAAGGCCGGTCAACCTAATCTTCTGACAAAATCTGGTGAACTTTTCTATGCTGCTTTCTGAGCCTTTCTTCTTTAGCTAAATAAAGAGGCTTCAGATGATCTAGGTATTGATCTGTGAACTGGGACTTCTGAGGTGTTTGAGCATCCCCCTCCCCCATAGTAATTTCTTGTAACTTTGCTGAATCTTCAACTTTCTTCAAAGAGCAAAACCTGGTCCTTAATGGACACTTCTCACAAAGGCTTTCAGATTATGAACTCACTACTAGCTCTGTTTTGCATTTTGAGATGCCACATGGACCACCCATTCACCAGAATACAACAATGTGAAAATAGTTTTTAGCTCTTCTTTCCATCTATGAGGGGAGAGAGGCTGTACTTGCCATATGGCCTTTGAAATATGAGGTCCACTAGATTTATACAGTTCTGAAAACAGAAAATCCTCTCTGAAAGGTCATATAAATTATGATTGATGAAGCATGGGTACAAATGGGAGTATGGTTGAAAATGTAGTCAAAATCATACCCTACACCCATGTTCTAGGAAGGAAGAAGGAGAAAAATATTTTAGAATCTGCCTTTAATAACTATGTTCTCCAACTCCTATTCTAAGCAGCTAGGAAGAAACAGAGAGGTCAAGATTTGAATCAAACTTTTAATACCGGAGCCGCTGACATCCCGGCGGCCAGTTCCCTCCAGCTGCGGAGAGCTCCGGCTCGCCTTTTTTTTAAACTAAAATGGAGGCTGCTTCCTTGCGTTGAGGAGTACACCGCCCGGCCGCCGGAGTCTAGATGTTGACATGTAACAAGGCCGGCAGCAGGATGGTGGTGGACGCGGCCAACTCCAACGGGCCCTTCCAGCCCGTGGCCCTGCTGCATATACGAG
>NW_006399797.1:12578433-12625325 GCF_000299155.1 Elephantulus edwardii | reverse complement strand
GGTCGTTAACAGTTACAGCTTGTTCACTACACAATCAGCGCTCTTGGTACCAGCAGCCAGGAAATAAAAGATGAATTACATTGGGAAAATCTGCTGTCAGGGATCTCTCCAGAGTACTGAAGAGCAGCGATGTCATTCTAGAGACCAAGGTGTGCCTGAGTCAGGCCATGGTCTTCCAGACTCAGAGAAAATTCTTATACCCACTTCGTTTCCTCCATGTCCTCATAGGTTCCTTAGTCTTCCATGTCTTTGAGACCACACTTCTGCCCCTTGAACCACAGGTTCGCTCTTATCTTGGGGATTAAGGACCATTTGGTGGTGGAACAGTCACTTCCATACAAGAGGTCCACCCAGCATACCTCATGTGCAGCCCCCCACTACCTGTCAGGAGGCTGGTGTGTTGCTATGATGCTTGACAGGCCTTACCAGAACTTCTGGACTAATGAGACTAGGAAGAAAGGCCTGACACTCTGCTTCCTAAATCCCACAACTGAAAACCTGATGCGACCCCATGAGTGGAGGCCTTCCATGTGTGGGAGCTGACTCTTAGGCAGCTTATGGCAGGAACTCTGAGCTGCCCGTGTGGCCATGCTGTCCCTCGTGGCTGGCTGGATGAGACATCAACATGCTAGTCGCCCATGTCTGTCCCGTTCCGTCTTTTCCTGCCACCCCCCCCCCCCCCGAAGTCCCCCAGCACTCTGGGCTCCTCATCTGCTCACCTCTTTGAGTTCCTGAACCTCAGCGGCTGCCTTTCTTTTCACCCCCTTTTTTGACCTGCACACAGGACAGTTGCCTATCTTCTGCACAGACAAGTGCCATTAGTGTCCACAGAGTCCCCACCACTCGGCTGAGCATGTGCTGCTGGCCAGCTGTGAAAGTCAGACCCCAGGACGCAGGGTCTCAGGGCCACACTATGTCTGAACTTAGCGAGGATGGCCAGGTGACCACACAACACAGTATCGCCACTCCCACGATGTCCTCTTCGTCTTTCTTAAATGTCTCGATCGTAACCAGAATCTGTGTTTCAGTTTGCAGTTAACATGTTTCGAACATTACCACCTTCCTCCAATCCCACGGGAGCAGAATTTGACCCCGAGGAAGACGAGCCCACGTTAGAAGCAGCCTGGCCTCATCTACAGCTCGTTTATGAATTTTCCTTAAGATTTTTAGAGTCTCCAGATTTCCAACCTAATATAGCGAAGAAATATATTGACCAGAAGTTTGTATTGCAGGTTTTAGAGCTCTTTGACAGTGAAGACCCGAGAGAGAGAGATTTTCTCAAAACCACCCTTCACAGAATCTATGGGAAATTCCTAGGCTTAAGAGTGTACATCAGAAAACAGATAAATAATATATTTTATAGGTTTATTTATGAAACAGAACACCACAATGGCATAGCAGAATTACTGGAAATATTGGGAAGTATAATCGATGGATTTGCCTTACCGCTGAAAGAAGAGCACAAGATTTTCTTACTGAAGGTGCTGCTGCCTTTGCACAAAGTGAAGTCTCTGAGCGTGTACCACCCTCAGCTGGCGTACTGTGTCGTGCAGTTTTTGGAAAAGGACAGCACCCTCACTGAACCTGTGGTGATGGCACTTCTCAAATACTGGCCAAAGACGCACAGTCCGAAAGAAGTCATGTTCCTCAACGAGCTGGAGGAGATCCTCGACGTGATCGAGCCCTCGGAGTTCGTCAAGGTCATGGAGCCTCTCTTCAGGCAGTTGGCCAAGTGTGTGTCCAGCCCACACTTCCAGGTGGCAGAGCGGGCGCTGTATTACTGGAATAACGAGTACATCATGAGTTTGATCAGCGACAACGCAGCCAAGATCCTACCCATCATGTTTCCGTCCTTGTACCGCAACTCAAAGACCCACTGGAACAAGACGATCCACGGCCTGATCTACAACGCGCTGAAGCTCTTCATGGAGATGAACCAAAAACTCTTTGACGACTGCACACAGCAGTTCAAGGCCGAGAAGCTCAAAGAGAAGCTAAAAATGAAAGAACGAGAAGAAGCGTGGGTTAAAATAGAGAATCTGGCCAAAGCCAATCCCCAGTACACAGTGTATAGACAAGCCAGCACCCAGAGCATGCCGGTCGCAATGGAGACAGACGGGCCCTTATTTGAAGATGTGCAGATGGTGAGAAAGACAGTGAGCGAGGACCCTCGCCAGGTAAAGGCTCAGCGCTGTGACTGTGCGCTCTGTGGCTCCGCTCCACAAACGCTTCCCAAATCCTAGGAGGTGAGGTGACTGTCCCCCCGCACTCTCGCCAGAGAAAATGAAAACTCCGTCTTGAGAGCCTCGGAGACACTTGGTCCCCAGCTCTGACCCTGAATCTGGTTGCTAGAAACCGTTTGCAGGATCGCGTTTACGCCTTCGATTCCTGTCTGCCTCCCTTAGCAGTATCGCTCCCTGCTCCCACCCGCGCCCGTTCACTGGAGCCAAATCAGCAGCTTTGCCGTAACCACCGCTCGCCACGCTTGGCTGTCCATGCTTCCTCTCCTCACGCTGACCCACAGACAGACCCTTAGTTCTCCACAGCAGCAGCGCTGAGCCCCCCAACCAGCACCCTGGGGTGGGCTTGGCCTCTCCTTCTTGTTAGGTCGACATGCTGGGACCAGGATGCTTGGGACCCTCCCGGTGGTACCCCATGTGGTACAGGGTTGGTGTCCATGCTTGGGGAAACCCCTGGGTCCCCACAGAGCACTTGAGGTCTCCCAACGCTCCAGCGGTAGTCCTGGTGGCTCAGGGGTCAAGCACGCCCTCAGCTGCTAACCCAGAGATCAGCAGTTCGAGGCCACCTGCGTCCATGAAGGTTGCTCCCCTTGACAACCCACGGGGCATCTGGGCTCTGTCCTTAGGATTTCTAGGAGCCAGACTGTGCTGCATCGGGAGGAGAGGGCGGCAGGCGGCCCAGGCCTTCAGCATGGATGAGCCGAGTCCATGGTCTGGGGGACCTGAAACCACAGCCCCTTGGGCCACACGCCCCTCCCCAGACTACGGAAGCATGGCAGGCGTCGGGGCGCCGGCTGGCCTGTCCACTTCAAAGCTTCCTCACCCCTGTTAGCTGTTGCAGCACCAACATCCTGCTTTGTAAAATGACCTCACCGTGCTGAGATGGGCACCAGTGCCGGGGTCCTTCCCGAGGGCGTCTCCGCCTGTTTGTTCTCAACTCAAGGATCTTGCGCAGGCCCAGAAACCATCGCACGTTAGCAAGAGTAGAAAACCAAGACCGTTGAGGGCTGAGCTGCCCACACAGCAGCCACTGAGCTCCCTCCATGTGTCTGTTCCGAGACTGGAGCAAAGGAATATGTAACATCTCCTTCCTGTTACCTCACGGGTTATGTGTCAGATCCGTTACAGTCTCACTGTGTTCAGTAGAAGCGCAGTGAAGTCTGCAATGGCTGGAGCCTTGGGCAGGGTGACCTGTCAGTCACTTTAGTGGAAAACATTTGTGTTTCTCTACTTTCTTGGCTTTCCACCTTACACAGATTCCACCTGTCACAGACTTTACTGCCAAATGAACCCGGAGATGCTTTCTCCTTTTTTTTTTTCTTTAATGTGGCCACCTAGAAAATTCCAAATGGGACATGTGCAGGCGTCAGGTTTTCACCTGGATGTAACTGTCTAGACTCTTCTATCAGGACCGCAGAGAGGTGGTTCCTGAGGCCGGACAGCCTGGCGTTGGGCCCAGGATGAGCGGGTGAATGAACGCGGCTTTAGCTCATCCAAGTTTAAGATTGAGAGCGCCACGGGGATCACGGAAGAGGAATGTGAATGTGAATAAATGTCTTACCCCACCCAAAAAAAAAACCAAAACAAAAAACTTTTAATACCACATCAGAATTACAAACCCAAGATTATTCTAGCGACTGAAACTGGGAAATTATGGAATCTGGCTATATCATTTCACTGCAAGAAAAAGTCACACACATATCCATATCCTGATGAATTTAAAATTCTTAATAAATCTGGCACGCATGTCCAAGTGTCTGTTGATGATTTTGATAAATAATAGGACTAGGTTATTTTAAAGGTTCCTTGGTAATACAGTGGGCAAAGAATTGGACTACTAACCAAAAGGTCTTTTGAACCCACCAGCCACCCTGCAGGAGAAAGATATGGCATTCTGCGTCCATAAAAATGTACAGACTTAGAAACACAATAGGGGTAATTCTACTCTTTCCTAAGGGATTTCTGTAAGTCAAGATTTACTCAGTAGCAACATATAGGTTAAGCACATCAACTCACCCGCTAAAAAGAATAGAAAATGCTTGATAAACTATTTCTTTAAAATCTTAAGAAAATGGAATAACTGACAACATATTAAGGTTACTGGGTATGAATTAAAGTTTAAGAAGCAACCCAGAGTGGTAAACCCAAAACTGAGAATATCTGCTTAAGCAGAAGAAATGGAGCTGTAGCTTTCACTCTCAGGATAGCAGAAGGAAGATGGTGGGTGCACCCAAGAGCCTATCCATCTCAGTATGAAACTGAGATCCTCAGACTGGGATACAAATTCAGTATAAAGATAAATCAAAAGAGGTTATAAAATAATTTACTTACCATGTTTAAGGAAGTTTTTAAAAAATCAAACTTGAAACCAGCTACAAGGAATATATTGTTGTTGTCCAGTGTTAAGTATAACTCCAGGTAAGTATAACTTCAGGTAAGTAAAACTTACCTGAATCCTGCCCTCTCCTATGCCATTCTTTTAATTTCTCACATGCTTGAGCCCATTGCTGCAGCTGTGTTAATCCAGCTCATTGAGGATCTTCCTCTCTTTTGCAACCCTCCACCTCTCTAAGCATGATGTCTTTTTCCAAGGATTGGTCCCTCCTAACAACATATCAAATTATATGAGATGAAGCTTTGTCATCTTTGTCTCCAAGGAACACTCTGGTTGAACTTTCTCCAGACATATCTGTTTGGTTTTTTGTCAGTATATATGTTGTTTGTATGTGCTGTCGAGTTGCTTGCAACTCATAGCGACCCTATGTACAACAGCCATAAACCCTGCTCTATCCTGTGCCAATATTATTGTCTCTGACACACCTACCTCCATTACCCCAGTCATTGAAACAATCCATCTCATCAAAAGTTTTCCTCTCTTGTGTTGTCCCTCCACCCTTGCAAGCATGACATCCCAAGATTGTCCATTCATTTCATCTTCCATGAAGCAGCTGGTGGATTTAAACTATGTGCCTTTGGAATTGCAGTGCAGCTTCTTACCACCAGGCCACTTAAATGAAATATAGTTAAGGAAATAACTAGTGAACTAGAAGACAGATGAGGAGAAGTTACCTAAAATGTAGAAACAGAAAGGGGGGAAAATGAGAATATGAAGCGAGTTTAAGAATTATAGAAAATAAAACAGTAGATACAGCTTTAATTGGAGCACTGAAAGAGAGAACATGACAGATAATAATGGATAAAAAATGGCTGAAAATTTATAGGACTGAGACACAAAAATGACTCATTTAAAAAAACCAGTTATTTGAAAAAGGAATAAATTTAAATTTTCTCTAAACACAACAGATTAAAATTACAGAAAATTAAGATAAGTAAACCTTAAAGTAGTTGTAAGATAATTTAAAAATTGTCTGTTATACTGGAAGACCTCTCAAGAGTTTGGCAGCTAGAAAACAGGAATGATTTACTGACTGTGCTGAAATAAATGGATATGTATGTAGTAAAAGGAAGACAAAAAGAAAAATGTTTTGGTGACTCTGACAAAAATAGGATGTGTGACCAGTATACTTCTTCATAAGCAACTTCAAAAGGAGTGCTTCAGGTAGAAGGAAAATAATTGAGAATGGTGGAAGGTGGAGAGAGATCTGAGATGCAAGAAGAAAACACAGGGCAAAGGTGTCAAATACAGAATATAAGTCTATATGTTGTTGTCGTCGTCATCATTGTTAGGTGCCATCAAGTTGACTATGACTCATAGTGATCTATGAATGAAAGATCTGAGCCCTGTTCTATCTTGTACCATCCTCATACTTTCTGACACACAAGAGTCTATTGAAGCAGTCACTGTGTCAGTCCACCTGGTTGAGGATCTTCCTCTCCTTCGCCAATCCTCTACCCTTCCCAACATTATGTCTTTCTCCAAGAAATGGCACCTCCTCGCAACATGCCCAAATGATTATTGAACATTGTAAATAAAAATAATGTTTATGGGTTAAATAAAATGATAGCATTAAAATATGTGAAAATAACAAATTAGTATCATAGGTGGGCTAAATAAAGGTTGGATTTTTTTTTTTTTTAAAAAAAGATTGGTTGGGTGGAAGGTGGTGAATGAAATAGGAAAGATCCAGTGTGGAAAACAATGTATTGGAACTTCATAAAGAAATCAGTATGTTGTTGTTGTTGTGATGCGCCGTCGAGTCGCTTGCGACTCATAGCAACCCTATGTACAACAGCCCTAAACTCTGCTCTGCCTTGTGCCAATTGCACTGCCTCCGATACACCCATCCTGATTATCCCAGTCATTGAATCAATCCACCTCATAGAGTGCCTTCCCCTCCTGTGCTGTCCCTCTACCCTCCCAAGCATGATGTCCTTCACTAAGGACCTGTCCCTCCTTACAACATGTCCAAAGTATGCCAAAAGAAAATTGGTGATTCTGACTCATACTGACTTTTCATTGGAATTTGAGTTTCTGAGGCTGTAAATCTTTAGAAGAGAATATCCATATTTCACCTACAGACTACTTGGTAGATTCAAACTTCTGACCTAAGGGTTAGCAGTTTGATTTACACTATGACTTTGGGTCTTCATAAAACTCTGACAAATGAACAGGAAGCACATCGTGATAAATGGACAAAATATAAAGTTGCCAGTGATTTCATTTTACTTGGATCCACAGTCACCACTTCCTGTGCTTCACTCACTGCTGCTTCAGTCCACAAGCCAAATGACACACTGCCTTGGGAAACTGCTGTCATACTTCTTTTAAACGCCAAAGAGCAAGAATATCACTCTAAAGATTAAAGTGTGTCTGGCCTTAGCCATGGTATTTTCAATTGCTTCATATGAATGTGAAAGTTGAACAAAGTATAAGGAAGATCAATGCAGAATAAATACCTTTGAATTGTGGGGTTAGTAAAAAGCATTGACATGTGGAGTGCCAAAAGAACACATAAGTCTTGTCTTGAAGGGTAGCCTTGGAAGTAAGACAGATGAGACTTGGTCTCACATACTTTGTGAATAGGTTATCAAGAGAGGCCATTTCCTGGAGAAGCTCAGCTTGCTTGGAAAAGTAGAGTCAGTGAAAGAGAGGGAACTCCAATGACAGTGACACTGGCACTGCAACAATGGGCTTAAAGCAGGAATTGTGAAAAAGGCACAGGACAGGGCAGGGGTTCTTCTATTGTGTACAGAGTTATTTTGAGTTGCAGCAGACCCAGAGATACTTAACAAATGGAGACATAGTATTTTAAGATCAATAAAGAAAGTAAAATACTTGTTACCTTTATACTTGAATACAGTAAAGTATGGCAGATCTAGAGGACTAAGTAAATGAATAAAACATATCATACTAAAAAATTGTTGAAGGAAAAGAAAATCCAGAGAAAGCAAACACAGAAAGAAACACAGGCATGGTGAACAGGAAGAATATGATGAAGTATGAAAAATTAAATTTATTAGTATATGCTCTAGATAAAGAACAAAGAAGGACTGAAAACAAGTTCTAGTTATATGCTATTTACTGACCAAGCATCTATATCTGAAACACAAAGATATAGAAAGATTAAAAGTGAAAATATTGAAAAAAACCAAATGTGCTGAAACACAAAGATACAGAAAGAGTGAAAGTTAAAGCAGTGAAAACATGGGAGTTTAGGTGGGATAGTCTATAAGGCATTGTACTGCTAACCCCAAAGCAGTGCTTCTCTGGAAGTTCAAATCCATAGCATCTCTGTGGAAGAAAAATGGGCACTTTCCTTCACATGATTTACAGCCTCTGAAAACCTGCTGGAGTGTCAGTCTTGAGTCAGGTCTGACTTGATATTAACAGTGACATTTTGAGTATTGAAAAAAAACTGCACCATACAAGTAGTACCACCACCAAACATAGACCCACACAAAAACTGGTTTACTTATTCAAAGGAATGACTTTTAAGACAATAAAAAAATCAATGGAGATTAAGATAATAACAAATCATTTAGCTATTTCAATGTTTTATGAGATACACAATGTTGCCTAAGAGTTACTTAATCAAAAGTGAATATATCAATTACGAAAAACATAAATTTATGATAAAAAAACAAACAGTAGGAGTTTATTGTTGTTTAACACAGTTCTTTTTTCAGTACTTCATTTCACAAAGAAATAAATAGCATTGAAATAACACTGAAACCCTTTGCCATTGAGTTAATCCTGACTCAGAGTGATTCTATAGGACAGAGTGAGATTGTTTCTTTAAAGCTGAAATATTTATGAGAACAACTGCCACATCTTTCTCCCACTGAACACCTGGCCCGTTTAAACTATTGATCTTTCTGCTGGAAGCTGCGCAGTTAACCACTGAGGGTCCTTCGTTGAAATCACGTTGTCCTAACGTGCTCTCAAGAAGACTACAACTTATAGCCTCCAGACGAACACAGATCAGAACTTTACCCTGCCTGGGCTATCCTCAGGACCTCTGCTATGTTCAAGTCCACTGTTATAACCATTGTATCAACCCAGATGGTCCTACTTTTTTTCACTGGACCTTTATCTTTCTTAGCTTGGTATCTTTTTCAAAGTAGTGATGGTCCCTCCTGATAACAGGCCTAAAGTATATGAAACAAAGTTACATCATCCGTCTCTCCAAGATCAACTCTGGTTGCACTTTCTTCCAGACTGATTTGTTTGTTCTTTGGGTAACATATAGGGTATATTTTCAGACCCCAATATAGTTTGAAATTAAAAGAGAGTTCGAAAATAGTGTGTGTTTGGAAATTGAAAGACATGTTGGTAAACCTAACTCATGTAGGTCCAAGAAGAAAGTTTAATGGGAATTAGCAAATGTTCTGAATGAATGACAATAAAGATACTAACAGAACTTGTACTATATGACTAACAGAGCATTAGAAGGGAAGTTTATGCTCTTGCAATCAAATATTTTTAAAAAATTGGACTAGGGAGCTCTGGTGGCCTTGTGGCAAGAAGCTGCACTGCAGTCCCAGAGGTGTGCAGTTCAAATGCACCAGATGCTCTGCTGGAGAAGGAGGGACAATCTCCTCCTGAACCACCAGTCAGATCTGATTTGACAGCACACACACAAAAAATAATGAAAATAAAAAATGATAAAATAAAAATAAATTAGTCTGAAGAAAAGGTAAAATATGCACGTTTAGACATTAAAAACACAAGAGCAAAAGAAATCCAAAGAAAAGGGAATGCAAGAATAGAATAAAAAAGAAGAAATTTATGAAATGGGAAACATGCAGTCAAGAGAATAAACAAAGCTAAAATAAGCTTTTTGAAAACATTAATTAGATGAAAGAACCATGGTGAAAATGATCAAATAATTAAGAGAGAAGGTGCTGTTGACCTATTTGGAGTAAAAGGAAATATCACAGCAGATGGCTCAGACATTACAAAGATAATGATTTAGCTTTAATGAATAGTCGCATGCCGACATGAGTAGATTCCAATTTAAAAACAGAACTCGATAGGCAGCCGAAGTGTTCAGAGATTAGAGATTTATAGCAAAAATGCCTTTATTACACACAACCACAACCATCAAACCCATGCACCACTGGAAAAGGATTCAGGAGCAGTGCTTTCACTTGAAGTCTCTCGCTAGGAAAAATGGTTCTCTGCTACCATCTATGAAGCATTTTAAAACCAAATTGGTTCTAATGACACATTTCAGTTTCTAAACTCAAAATCGGCCCGTCACACACTTTTCCCCTCCCTCTAGTTTTTCATTCTTTCACTTATAATGTTTGTACCCACGTTTGTGTCTCTTGAGGCATATATTCTGTACATCCAACATCCAAGTCAGAATAGCCCTGGCATAAGTGTGAAATTACCAGTATTTTTAAAAATAATAGTTTCCTTTCCCCTTAATGCATTATTTCCCTCCTTGTTTGTGAGAAACCCTTTTACTTCAACTCTTAATTGTTTAACATATTTTACAAATATATTGCTTTTACTTCCTGGTGTCCAATTACTTGAATAAAAAATTTTGATAAAATAAAAATCCAACAAAACAGAACTCAAAAGATATTCAAGAAGACATAGAAATTACGAATAGTTTTAAAGTCACACATAATTGTTTATAAAAAAAATTCACAAAGTAAATGCCAAGACCAAATGGCTTTATTGGTGGGTTCTTCTAGATAGCAAGAGAAAGAATAGTCCAATATTTTGCAAGCTCTCACATAAAACAAAAGAGTCAACACATCTCATTTTATGATGCTAGCAAAGTCTTGATACCACAACCTAAAAGAACAGCTAAAAACAAAACTTACAGACTAATTTCACTCACAAATATATATGAAAACTTCTAAATAATGTATTAGTAATCCAAATACAGCTATATAAAAAAGATAATCCATCAAATAAATTAGATTTATACCAGAAATGCTAGACAGATTTAGCAATACCCAAAAAATCCATCAATACAATTTACCACATAAACAGATTAAAGAAGAAAACTCATTTGATCACCTCCAAATAAACAGAAAAACATTTAATAAAAGTTGACATCATTTCATGGTAAAAAATCTTAGCAACTTTGAAATAAAAGGGGACTACCTTAACCAACTGTAACTATCATAATAATACTAAAACATTAAAAGCTTTATTTTGAAATCAGAAATGAGTTAGAGATAGTCACTGACTTCTATACTATACTTCAATGGATGTGTTCAATATTATATTAAAAAGAAAAAATATATAAGTAGTAAAGACATTAGGAAATTACACCCAAAATGGTAATTTTAGCAAATTTGTACATGTGATTTGTACATGTAATGCCAAAGAATCCGCACATAAATAAATGACTAAGATAATGTTAGAATTTACCAAATTGTGTTTAAAATAGTCACAATTACTTACTATGCATCCAAGAGCTGGACAATAACTAAGGAAAATAGAAGAAGGATCGATGCCTTTGAGTTGTGGTGCTGGAGAAGAGTGTCCAGGAGAACAAACAGGTCTGTCCCAGAGAAGGTGAAATCAGGCTGATACTTGGAGGTAAGGATTTTGAAGCTCCATCTCACATACTTTGTGAACGTGGCCATGAGGGTCTAGCCCTTGAAGAGGGACAGCCCAGGATAGGAAGACTCAGGATGGGATGGATTGACTCTGACTGGAGAAATGGGATAGGTCTGTAGGTGATGATGAGATGGTTCAGAATAGGGCGGATTTCAGAGCAATGCACAGAGTCACTATGAGTCATGGGCAACTCAATGGCACTTAACAATGACAACAACAACAACAACAACATTATAGTCAACAATACTTATAATGGGCATTAAAAGAAAGATTGTTTTGAAATTATTTTTCAAAGAAAAAAAAGGAAAATAAAAATTCAAAAAGCATAAAATATATACGCTATCCAGGAATATAAAATGTGTGCAATATGTCTAAGGACAAAGTTATAAAATTTTAATGAGGAATGTTAAAGAGAATCTAAATAAAATGAGAACAGCATCTTGTTCATGGACTGAAATAACTCAATATTAATAAGATATCAATCCTCCATAAATGAATTTAAAATCAATGAAGATATAATAAAATTTCTAACAAATTTGTGTGTGTATACATAAGAAAATTTACAAGCTGGAACCCAATTCATGTGAAAATACAAAGAGGTAAAATTGTCATGACCTCTTACAGAGGAAAAGCAAGACAAGAAGACTTGATTTTTTTCCCTCTTATTTTTACAATTAAACTCATTAGCATATATATATATAAATTAAAAAAATGTATGTGCAAAAGGATGGGTATGATACTTGGCCCAATGCAGCCAAAGACTCAAAAAAATAGCTCAAAGCATATATAGATTCTTGAAATATGGCAAGTATCACTGCAAGTCAATGGGAATGGTTGGAGTATTCAAGCAGGACATTTGTTGAAAAATCTAATTATTCATATGGAGGGGAGCTAAATTTCAATTTACATCATATACAAAATCCAATTTCTCATCGATTAAAGATAGTAGTTAGGAAAAAAAGAACACTTTTATGAGACTACACATTTGTTGTTGTTGTTATGTGCCATGCGAGTTGCTTGCGCTCTGAACCCTACTTTATGTTGAACCAACCTCATTGTCTCTGACACATGTATCCCCATTACCGCAGTCACTAAGTCAATTCATCTTACCCAGGGTCTTCCTCTCTTACCTTGTCCCTCCACCCTTCCAATCATGATGTTCTACTCCAAGGACTGATCCTTCCTTGTAACATGCCAAAAGTATGTCAGACACAAATATTGTATAAAACCATTATTGTAGAATGAGCATGAAGATCTAAGAGGGGTGGTAGAAGCAGAGGGGTGAGGATGGGTGCGGGTTGGGGTACTGTTAATTATAGGGTTGCACAGTTCAATGGGTGGAAGTGAAGGAAATGGGAAGGATCTTTTGTGAAAAGCAATGTATTCAAATTTTGTAAATAAATCAGTATAAAAGAAAAAAAAATTAAAACTGTGTCAGATAGAGCTTCAGAAGCCTTGCTTCCAAGGCAGCCTAGTTTCAGCCTCTCCAGGATGAACCTGATGTTCTCTTAGTAGTCCATGGTATGTATTTCCAACACTACTCTCTAGTACCACAGCTCAAAGGCATCAATTTTCCCTCTGTTGAGTATTATTGTTCTTCACTACTCCAATGGCACAAGACCCCCCCAAATAAATATGATGATATCATTGCCAATGTCAGATGGATCTTGGTTGAAAGCAGAGAGTACCAGAAGAATGTCTATTTATGCCTCATTGATGATGCAATAGCATTTGACTAGGTTCCCTATATTTAGGTATATTTGTTGTTATTGTTTTTTGCTGTTGAGTCGAGTATAATCCATAGAGATCCTATGAACAACAGATCTGCCCTGTCCTGTGCCATTCCCATCACATCTCTGACATACTTGAGCCCATTGCTGTAGCCACTGTGTCAATCTTGTTTGGGAATCTTCCTCTCTTTTGTTGACCCCTTACCTTCCCAAACATGATGTCTCTTTCCAAGGAATAGACCCTCATAACACTATGTTTAACACCCTCATCACCAGTAGTCAGGAAATAAGGAGATGCATTGCACTGGGAAAATCTGCAGTTAGGGACCTCTCCTAATTATTGAGGAGTAATGGTGTTAGTTTGAAGAGTAAGGTGCATCTGATTCAGGTGTCTTTCTAATCACTTGCTATGAATCTGAGAGCAGGACAATGAATATTGATGTCTTTGAATGGTGAATCCCATGGATGGCCAAAAGAATAAATGTGTCTTAGAAAGGGTACAGCCAGAGTGCTCTTTGGCTTTGCTTCACATACTTTGGGAATGTTGCTAGGAAGAGCTATACCTTGGAGAGGGACATGATGCTAGGAGGGTAAAGGCTCGGAGTAGAAAAAGACCCTTGGCCAGGTAGATTGACACGGTGACTGCCAGAATGGACTCTTTTGTGTCAGGAAGTGTGAGGATGGCACAGGATAGAACAGGGTTCAGATCTTTTTTTTTCATAAGGTAGCTATCAGTCGTACTTTACTTCATGAGACCTAACAACAATATGCAGCTCCTTGGAGGCAAGAATTTTTAAATTCTATCGCACATACTTTGGGCATGTTGCCAGGAGGAACCAGTCCTCAGAGAAGGATATCATGTATGGAAGAGTGGAAGTTTAGCGCAGGAGAAGACGACCCTGGAAGAGACAGATTGACATAGTGACTGTTAATGGAGGCAGGTATGTCACAGACAGTGAGATTGGCTCAGAATAGGGTAGGGTTCAGAGCTGTGGTTCATGGAGTTGCTATGAGTCATAATTAACTCAACCCATAACAACGACATGCCTAAATTATGTAAAGTATATTGTTGTTGTTGTTATGTGCCGTCGAGTCGTTTGCGACTCATAACGACCCTATGTACAACAGCCCTAAACCCTGCTCTATCCTGTGCCAATCGCATTGCCTCTGACACACCCATATTTTGTTTATATCCATTGATCTGTTGAAGGACAACTAGACTTGCCATCTTTTTCCTCCTATGAAGAATATTGCAAAGAACTGATTGCTATTGTTATTAGGTTCCATCAAGTTGGTCTCAACTCACAGCAACCTTGTGTACAATAGAACAAAGCATCAGTTCTGCACATTACTCATGGTCATTTGTGCATTTGAGCTCATTGTTACAGCCACTTGTCAGTCCATCTCACTGGAGATATTACTCTTTTCCCAACCCTGTACTTTTCCAAGCAAGATGTCCTTCATAGGGACTGTTGTTGTGTACCATTGAATCAGAAAGGACCCAAAACTGACCTTCCGGTGGATGTTCAGAGGCAATTAATAGCATGGGAAAAGACTGTCCATCTTTCTCCCATGGAGTAGCCTGTGGATTAAAAACACTAGCCTTCAGGATTGCAACACAACTTCTTTTTTATATATTTCTTTAAATTAGGCTTTCTTTTTTTAAAATTTATTATTAATTTCAGTGTAAATTTACAGATACTTTGGATTTCCATTTATTCATTGTTGCACTTTTCTCCACTCCCAACCCTCCCCACTAGTACATTACCTTCTTGGAAAAGTAAAAGAAAAATTCTTTCATTGTTTTACAATCCCTACCCCCAGGTCCACTCCACTATACAGACTTCCCTCTGGACTCCTGTCATGATAAAAATATCTAATCACATATCCGTTTTAAACAGTTTTCTCCCTCATCTGTTTCAATATAGTATACATTATTGAGCTCATCTTCCTCAATCTCCCCCCAACCCTGAGGTCAGTCCTGTTTTACAACAGTGGCGCCATGCAGTATTTGTCCTTTTGTGACTGAGATACTTCATTCAGCATAATGTCCTCCAGGGTCACCCATTTTGAATAATATTGCATGAGTTCCTTGTTTTTCAATGCAGCATAGTATTCCATTGTGTGAATATACCACAGCTTCTCTATCCATTCATTTGTTGATGGGCACTTAGGTTGTTTCCAACTCTTTGCTATTGTGAACAAAGCCGTGATAAACATGGGTGTGCATATATCTGCTTGGATGGCAGTTATGGCCTCTTTGGGGTATATTCCCAGTAGTGGAATTGCTGGGTCAAATGGTATCTCTATTTGCAACTTTTTGAGAAAGGGCCATACCGCCTTCCACAGTGGTTGCACCATTTTACACTTCCACCAACAGTGAATAAGTGTTCCAGTTTCTCCACAACCTCACCAGAATTTGCAGTTTGCTCTTCTGTTAAATATTGCTATTCTGACTGGGGTGAGATGATATCTCATAGTTATTTTGATTTGCATCTCTCTAAGAATTATGGATTTTGAACATTTCTTCAAGTGTTTTTGGCCATGTGAATGAATGTCTTCTTTGATTAAGTATTTGTTCAAACAATTAGATTGTTTACCTTTATCTTGTTGTGATGAGAACCTTTGTTTTCTTGATGTTGAGATGTAATCCATACCAAAGGCTGTAGTTCTTGGACTTCTCATGTAGCATTTTACATCCTCCTTCACTTTCAGTAGGCAAAGTTGTATCATCTGCATAACACAGGTTATTGATGAGTCTTCCTCCAATCCTAATGCCACATTCTTTTTCACAGAGAATGGCTTTGCAAATTATTTGCTCAGCATCGTGATTGAATAGATATGAAGAATAAAATGACAATCTTTCCTGATTTTAAATCATGTGCATCAACAACCAGAGCCAAGGAAGAGGAAATAGAAGATTTTTACCAACTTTTACAGTTGGAGATCGATCGAACATGCAGTCACGATGCATTGATAATAATGGGTGACTGGAATGCAAAAGTCGGGAACAAAGAAGAAGATTCAGTAGTTGGAAAACATGGACTCAGTGACAGAAATGGAGCTGGAGAGAGGATGATAGAATTTTGCACAATGACTTAGTCATAACAAAAATGTTTTTTTAAGAGACATAAACACAGGTTATATACATGGATTTCACCTGATGGTATGCATAGGAATCAGATTGATTACATATGCATAAAGAACTGCTGGAGAAATTCAATATCAGCTGTGAAAACTAGGCCAGAAGCTGACTGTGGAACAGACCACCAACTACTCATATACACGTTCAAGCTGAAGTTGAGGAAAATTAAACCAAGTCCACAGGAACCAAAATATGACTTTGAGTCTATCCCACCTGAATTTCAGAACCAGCTCAGGAACAGGTTTGAGGCCTTGAACACTAATGATTGAAGGCCAGATGAGTTGTGGGAGGATAACAAGGGTATCATCCAGGAAGAGTGGAAATGGTCACTGCAAAGACAGATGAGGAAGAGAAGACCAAAATGGATGTCAGAAGAAACTCTGAAGATTGCACTGGAGCACAGAGAAGCCAAAGCACAAGGAAGAATTTAAGATACTAAAGAGTTGAATAGAAGATTTCAAAAGGCTGCATGAGATGACAAAGTAAAATATTACAATGAAATGTGCAATGAGTTGCAGTCAGAAAATCAAAAGGGCCAAACTCGCTCAGCATTTCTTAAGCTCAAGGAACTGAAGAACAAATTCGAACCTCTAGTTGCTATAGTCAAGGATACTTTAGGCATAATGTTAAATGATCCAGGAAGTATTAAAAGAAGATGGAAAGAATATACTGAGTCACTGTATTGGAAAGAAATGACAGACACAGAAGAATTTCATGAAACAACATATGATCAAGAGCCTATGGTGATGAAGGAAGAAGTTCAAGCTGCTTTGAAGGAAATAGCAAAAAATAAGGCCCCAGGAATAGATGCTATATCAGTTGACATATTTCAGCGAGCAGATGTTGCCCTAGACGTGCTCACCAAGTTGTGCCGAGAAATCTGGAGAACAACCACCTGGTCAACTGAATGGAAAAGATCTAAAGAAAGGTGAACCAACAGAGTGTGGAAACTATAGAACAATCTCATTGATTTCACATGCAAGCAAGATGCTACTGAAGATTATCCAAAAACGACTGGAACAGCAGCACATCAGCAGAGAACTGCCAGAAGTCCAGGCTGAGTTTAGAAGGGGTCGTGGTACTAGGGATATTATAGCTGATGTTAGATGGATCTTAGCTGAAAGCAGAGAATACCAGAGGAATGTCTATTAGTGTCTCATTGACTATGCAAAGGCGTTTGACTGTGTGGATCATAAGAAACTGTGGCTGACTTTGAGAAGAATGTGAAACCCAGAACACTTGATCATTCTAATGTGAAACCTATACTTGGACCAGGAGGCAGTCGTCGGAACAGAGCAAGGGAACACTGCATGGTTCAAAATTGGGAAGGGCGTACGCCAGGGATGCATCCTATCTCCATACCTTTTCAACCTGCATGCAGAATAGATTATCCGGGAGGCTGGGCTCTCTAAGGAGAAATGTGAGATCAAGATTGGTGGAAGATCTATCAACAATCTGCGTTATGCAGATGACACAACCTTGCTTGCTGAAACTGAGGAGGACCTGAAGCACTTGCTGCAGAGTGTCAAGGACTGCAGCCTCCAATATGGACTGAGGCTCAATGTCAAGAAGACAAGGATTTTCACCACTGGGCCAATTGGCAGCGTCAGGATGTATAGTGAAGAGATTGAGATTGTTCACAGCTTTAGTTTGCTTGGCTCCACAGTACCAGCAGCCAGGAAATTAGAAGACGTATTGCCATGGGAAAGTCTGCTGTTAGGGACCTCTCCAAAGTACTGAAGAGCAATGGTGTATCTTTGGAGACTAAGGTGTGCCTGATACAGGCCATGGTCTTTGCTATCACTTGTTATGCATCAGAGAGTTGGACAATGACCAAGGAGGATAGAAGGAGAATTGATGCCTTTGAGCTGTGGTGCTGGAGAAGAGTATTGAGAATACCATGGACTGCTAGGAAAACAAACAGATTCATCTTGGCAAGGGTCAAACTGGGCTGCTCCTTGGAGGCAAGGATTCTAAGGCTCCATCTGACATACTTTGGACATGTTGCAACGAGGGACAGGTCCTTGGAGAGGGACATCATGCATGGTAAGGTGGAGGGACAGTGCAGAAGGGGAAGGCCCCCTATGAGGTGGATTGATTCAGTGGTTGGGGTAATCAGGATGGGCGTGTCGGAGACGGTGCAATTGGCACAGGGCAGAGTAGAGTTTAGTTAGGGTTGTTGTACATAGGGTCACTATGAGTTGCAAGGGACTCAATGGCACATAACAACAACAACAACAGTATTCTCTTGCTCAATTCAGACAACAACTTCTTGGTCTAGGTAAAGATTTCATATTAACACAATTAAGTGTTCTAGGATTCCTATTCTTCTCAATGTTAGCTATAATTTGTTACTATCCACACATTCAAATGACTTTCCATACTCAGTAGAACACAAATATTCCAGAAATCTTCTGGAATTCTTTGCTTTCAACCAGGATCGATCCATCTGACATCAGCAGTTATATCTTTGATGTCATGACCTCTTCTAAAGCTAGTTTGAAATCTTGATCAATATACTTCCTGTTCATGTATTGTTTTAGCCACTTTTGAATAATTTTAAATAATATTTGCTTACATGAGATGTTAATGACACTGTTCAATAATTTCTGCATTCTGTTGGATCACCTTTCTTGGGAATGTAGACAAATACGGATCTCTTCCAATTATCAACTCGATAACTCCGAATTTCCTGGCACAAGCTGGTAAACGCATTGAGGGCTGCATCTGTTAGTTGAAACATGACAATTGGTATCCCATCAGTCCTTGGGCCTTTTTTAAAAGTTATTTTCATTTTACTTGATGATATATTTATTCCCGAGCCATAAGTTTTTGTTTCTTCTGGGAGATATTTTTCTTCTGGGCAACCTACTCTTCTGGTTTAGGAACTATCTGTTCCTTTTGAGAAAGGATCATCTCAATATGGCAGGCATAACTCTTTCTTGTTGGTGTCAATCTGACCATGAGCTTTGTACGTGGGGTTGTGCATCTTGGGAGCTTTGTTCACCTGGATGTGCTCAATGACCAGAGAATCAATGTCTATTACTCTCTGCATTTTTAAGCATATGCAGAAAAAACTTAGCACTCTTTTTGGGCCACCGACCCTGTGTACAACCCCACTGTTTGGTCTAGGCACACCTACCAACTCCACCATTTTAACATTGGAAGGGCACACACTGCTTTTGTAAAGTGACATCTTTCAGGTACTTGTTGGCTTTCCAGATATGCATAACCTTGATGGCCTGGGCAGTTTCCTGGGTGTTCTTAAAATAGACCCGGAGATTTGAGCCTCTTGATTTGCACGATTTTGTGGGATTTTCCAGGTCAAGTGAGCAGCGAACCATTTTGGGAGATCAGCGAGGCCACTCATGGGAAAAGCTTTTTTTTTTTTTTTTAAATAAGGCCTTCAGTGTAGCTTGAACTTCATCCATTGTTATAATTTGCTTTTGTTGATAGTGCACTTCCCAAAGTTTTTCAGTGTCAACTAATTCTTTTGGTACAGTGATTCTGTGCATTCCTGCCATCTTCTTTTGATACTTCCTGGATCATTCAAGATTGCCTGTAGCATCTTTCAATATCGCAACTCAAGGCTTGAATTGGTTTTTCAATTCTTTCAACATGAGAAATGCTAAGCAAGTTCTTCCCTTTTTATTCTCTGACTCCAGCTCTCTGCACATTTCATTATAAAATTTTGCTTTATCTTCTTAAGCTGTCCTCTGAAATATTATGTTCAGAACTTTTACTGCAGCATCTCTTCCTTTGTTTTGGTTTCTTGATGTTCTAACACAATTTCATAATCTCTTCTGACATCCATTTTTTGTTTGTTTCCCCCTCCTTTGTAATGAGCTTTTGTTCTCTTCATGGATGATGATTTTTTTTTTTTGTTCTCTCACAGTTCCTCTGGTCTTTAATCACTGGTTTACAATGCCTCAAACCCATTCTTGAGACGATTCTTAAATTTAACTGGGATAGACTCAAGGTAATACTTTGGTTCCTGTGGACAAGTTTTTGTTTTCTTCAGCTTCAATTTCAACTGCACATGAGTAATGATGGCCTGCCTGTTCCTCAGTATCTAGCCTGGTTTTGACTGCAGATATTGTACATCTCCAACGATTCTTTCCACAAATAGAGTGAATCTGATTCTGTGCAATGCGTTACATGAGGTCCATGTGTAAAGTCACCATTAGTGGTTTTTTAAAAAATGTATTTTCTATGAATATATCATTAAGTGTACAAAATTTGATCATTCATCTAGAAATGTATGGTTTTGCTTTTGAGTTTTCCAATCTATCCCACTAAGTTGTATGTCCATCTTTGAATCAATACTAGGTGGTTTTGATTACAGTGACTGCATGGTATATTTTGCTATACCGTGGAATTCTACTTGATTTTTCTTCTTCAGTAATATCTTAGTTATCTGAGGCCTCTTTTGAATTCTGTATAAATTTGGTCATTACTTTTTCCATTTCAATAAAGAATGCTGCTGAAATTTGTGTCAGGATTGCATTTTATCTGTAGATTGCCTTATATAATATTGCCATTTTCATTGTGTGAAGCCTTTGATTTAATGAGCAAGGAATGCTATTCTATTTATATAGATTGTTCTGATGGCTTAGTGGTAAGGAGCTACAGTGTCAGCTCAAAGGCACACAGTTCCAATACACCAGCTGCTCAATGGAAGAAAATTGAGGAGTCTCTTCCTGTGTGTTTTATTATCTCTGAAAACCCACCAGAGGGTCAGCTATTGGTCAGTTACTGACTCATTGATACGTAATGTATCATAACATAACGTAACGTAACATAATAACATAACAACATAACATAACATTGGTCTCTTAGAGTAGTGTTTTGTAGTTTTCATTGTATAAATGCATCTGACTATGTTAATTTTCCACTCCTTTTGACTAAAATATTGCCTTCATAAATAAAATAGATTGCATCTATTCCAGGTCTCCCCAATTGCTAGCAAACCAGAATACACAGGAGAACAAAGGCTGGGCCCACAGAATGAGCAAAATTCTGGAGATGCTTGAAAAGAATGGAGACCAGAAAATGTGCAATAAAGAACATTTAGGAACTAAATTAAGCTTTTAATAGTGTGTTTTTCTTAGGTCTGATCCCATGAATGTTCTTTCTTTATCTAACCTAATGACTCTTTCTCTTCCATAGTATTCTCAAAAAGTTTCAGTGTATGACTTCTAAATGAAGGTCAGTGTGTGGGCAACATGAATGTTCAAATACTTAGAAATGTCCTCTATCTCCTCCCATTGTTCTAAAATTATACTACTCCATTCATGTACAGCATCAAAATCATAGAAGTCAATGCCAAGCAAACTCTTATAGGCTCAATATTCTAGTTGGGGATCATTTCTCATAATAACTCCAGAATTCTACTGTACCAATAAAGAGTGAGACATACCAGTCATAGATATTTTAACTCTGATTCCTGTTTAATTCTGAAAATAAAAATAACTTGAAAGTTGGCACACCTCTTCCATTAAGTAAATACATGAAGGTCATTGAAAGCCTAGCACAGCATGTCACCATCTATTCCTTGGTACCACTGAGCTGATTTTGATTTGTTTTCACCAGTCTCTAAGATCATTACTGTCCTGCTGTATAATTGTATAATTTTGTATTAACATAATGCTTTCTTGAAATGAATTCACCAACAGGGAGTGGACACTCAGCAGTGACAATGAACCAATTTCTCCTATGAAATGTTTGCCTTCTGTTAGTTAGTTAGTTAGTTAGGCTTTATCTTGATAAATTTTATTAAATCTTTCTTTTCCATTTCCTTCATCTCTACACCATTGGTATGAAAAATAAAAACTAAATTATTGGAATGCATGAGTTAGCATATGGCAAACTTTCTACATGAAATAGTCTCAAATATTTAATCTATGCCCATCCTTTCATTTTGGGATTTTTATATAAAAATGTCATTGACCTTGCTAGTACCAGCTGTCCTCTTGAAATATGAGTCTAGTAATGATGACACATAGCTTTGATAATAACAAATGGTAGATCATATTTCAGCTGAGTTGGGCTTTTATGCTCTGCTATTAAACCCAAAGTATCAGTACAGATGGACAATATTAAAATCTAATTTAATGGCTGGTCTCTCTTTTTGCTACCAAACAGGATATGTGGAATCAAAACCTACATTTAGTCTGTTTACAAATCAGGTCAAATCTAGCATTGAGGTTTAGTAACTCTTTTAAACTGAAGACGTGAAGTTCTTACTTGGAGAGACTGGATTTTTATCTAGAATGTAAATAATTTTACCATTACTCTCAGTTCACTCCTGGAACATAGGGCTAAACTAACTCTCTCTCTCTCTCTCTCTCTCACACACACACACACACACACACACACACATCCTTCCATAGTTTAATGTGGAAATTAAACCAAATCAGTTAGTAAGTAAAATAAGACAACTGTATTTACATGAAGTCATGCTATTTTGACTACAAAACAAAATGCTTCTTTACATTCCCTTGAAATATTATCTTTGGTAACTTTTCACAGATATAGGTACATCCTTGGTCATGATTCACACTCAAGGGAGAAAAATTTTTGAGGGAAAATTTTTTTAAAAGAACTAAGTTAAATAAACAAAAATTTGAAAATATTTCCATTTTTTTTCTTGGATTCCAGTCCTCCAGCAAGTTCAGTCCCCAGTCCCACTAGTCCTCCAGCAAGCTGGCTCTGGCTCTGTGGGGTGGAAGTTCCAGATCAAATCCCCCTGTATCAGGTCTTGCCTACGACCCATAGTGACCCTATGTACAACAGCACTGAACCCTGCCCTGTCCTGAGCCAGTCTCACTGACACCAACACACTTGCCCCCATTGCCCTAGTTACTGTCTCAATCTATCTTATCTGGGGTCTTCTTCTCCTGTGTGTCCCTCCACCCTTCTGAGTTTGATGTCCTTCTCCAAGGACCAATCTCTCCTGACCACATGCCCAAAGTAAGTGAGGTGGAGCTTAAAAATTCTAGCTTCCAATGAGAGACTTGGACCCTCTCCAAGACAGACTGATTTGTTTTCTTGGCAGTTCATGGTATGCTCAAGACTCTTCTCCAGCACCACAATTAGAAGACATCTATTCTTCTTCTGTCATCCTTAGTCATTGTCCAGCTCTCTGAAGCATAACAAGTAATTGAGAAAACCATAACCTGTATTAGGTTCACTTTTGTATCTAGGCTGACATGTTGCTCTTCAGCCCTCTGGAGATGTCTATGGCAGGAGATTTCCCCAGTGTGATTCATCTTTTGATTTCCTGATTTTCTTTCTTGATGGACATGAAATTCCCATTTTCTGCCTCTGAATCTGCTCAATTTAAACCTAGTAAGGTGAGAAAACTGCCCAATTACTTCACTAGTTGTTGTTGTTGTTAGGTGCCATCTAGTATGACTCAAAGTAGCCATATGAACAACAGATGTGAACACTCTCTTATCCCGTACCATTCTCATCATCTCCAACACACTTAAGCCTATAGCTTCTTGTCACTATGTCAATTCATCTCACACTTAAGCCCATAGCTTCTTGTCACTATGTCAATTCATCTCACTGAGAGTCTTCCTCTTTTTCACTGACCCTCCACTTTTCCAAACATGGTATCGCTTTCCAAAGAATATCCTTTCCTAGCAGCATGTACTAAATATGTGAGCTAAAGTTTTGCCTTTGTTGCCTCCAAGTAGCACTCTGGTTGCTCTTTTTTTCCAAGGCACAGTTGTTTGTGTTTTGACAGTTCATGGGTTATTCAGTACTCTCCTCCAACACTACAGGTCAAAGGCACCAATTCTTTTCAATCATTCTTATTCATTGTCCAGCTCCCAGATGTACAGCAAGTGACTAAAAAGATCTGGCCTGAATCAGGGGGACCTTAGTCTGCAAATTGACAGAATTGCTCCTCAGTAATTCAGAAAGATCCCTGACAGCAGATTTTCCCAATGTAATACATCTCCTATTCAGTCCATTTACATGTTCACACCTCAGAGATGCTATTCACCTTGTTCACATAATTAACAAAATACCATCTAGTCATATGGGGAAATAAAAGCAATGACCAGGAAAGTAATTTTGATTTTTTTTAACTAAAAAAAAAATCAATCTACTGCACCACACATTTCTATACAGAGGGAAAAAAACACATAGATTTTGTCTGAAACAGAAAATAAAATTCCCATACTTTATTCTGATTCCTACCACACAACACAGAAAATAAGGTAGAGGGGGAAGTCCATTTCTCCTCCTACGTATCAGCATGTTTAGTGACTTTGCATCAGGATATGTAAGTATTACAAAGATAGCTGTCTTAGAGCTGTCTCCAGAAGTTAAAGGTTTTTACAGGGTGTATGGGAGAAAGAAAGGAATTTTTCTTACAGAAAGCCCAATTGAATCCTAGTGTTTGTACTGCAGATATGTTAGTTTGAACTGCATTACACAATGTTCCTACCAGGAGAAAATTGCTTCTGAAAGGAAGAAGAGTGAGCAGAGGGAAATCCTTTTCATTTCAAAGTAAGTGATAGAGAAAGAACTCACAAAGAGAATTATTTTATTGTAAAAATAAATGTCATTTTGGTTGCTCTCATGGATCTCAAAGTCAAGTTCAACTACCCTTGCTGATGCTTGCAAACAAATAATTTATATCCAACAGTCTTGTGATCAGGCTGTTGTAATTGTTCAGCACTGATGAGAAATATTACTTCCCAATGTCTTGGATATTATTCTAACTGAATAATTACACCACAACCTTCCCTTTATATTGTTATGTACTGGAGTTGTTGGTATTAGGTGCTGTTGAGCCAAGTATGACTCATAGAGACCCTATGAACAACAGATCTGAACCCTTCCTATCCTGTGTCATCCTCAGAATCTCTGACACACTGGAGCCCATTGTTTCAGCCACTATGCCAATTCATCTGGTTGAAGGTCTTCTTCTTTAATCAACCCTCCACCTTTCCAGGCATGATGCCCTCTCCAAGGAATAGCCTCTCCTAGCAACATTCCCAGGCTGCTCCTTGGAGGCAAGGATTCTGATATACTTTGGACATATTGCAAGGTGGGATCAGTCTTTGGAGAGGGATGTCATCATGTTTGGGAGGGTAGAGAGACAGTGCAAGAGAGGAAGACCCTTGATGAGGTGGGTTGATTCAATGACTGGAGGAATGGAGCTACATGTGTCAATTGCTGCCACTGTTGATTCTGTTTGAGTCGAGCACCACCCATAGGGATCCCATGAACAAAAGGTCTGAAGCTTTTCCATAATTCTTGACATTTAGCAAAGTTCATAGAGTTTCCAGAGGCATATGGTTTAGGATGTGGATACCACTCCTACTTCCAAAAGAGACAATAAAATTGGCACAGGATAGAGCAGGGTTGAAGGCTGTTGTACGTAGGGTCACTATGAGTTGCAGGTGACCCGACGACACATAACAACAACAACAACAACAGCAATAACAAGCAACATGCCCAACATATATAAGACAAAGCTTTATCATCTTTGTCTCCAAGAAGCACGCCAGCTACACTTTCTCCAAGCTATGTCTGTTTATTCTTTTGGCCATTCGTGGGATATTTACCACTCTTCTCCAACACTATAGCTCAAAGGCATCAATTCTTCTGTCATTCTTATTTATTTTTCAGCTCTCAGATGCATAGCAAGTCTTGGAAAAGACCATGGCCTGAATCAAGAGCACCTTCACCCGGGGGAGGGGGGCGGGGAGACACTGGAGCTGTAGGCAATTATTTTTCAGAGACTAATGTAGAACAGTTAATGAATAAACCATGTAGTTTGCTAGTGTAGTAAGTCCATCTTAAATTTCATAGCATTGTTATGAGTCATACTAGACTCATTGGCATCTAACAACAACAACAATCTTAAATCTTACTAATACCTCTGTAGGAAGATCGTAACTTTCCCTTACATTATTTACTATAGGTAGGATAAACTGAAAATACTTGCTGAGAATGTCCGTCTATTTTTTTAGTACATTTGCACTCTTCTGGCAGCCTGCCAGCTGTTTCAATTTAAACAAGTATTTCTATTGTGAGATGCTGTGCACCTTCTGTCAGGGACTGAAAATATGCTTTGGAAAGACAAGAAATAAAAACATAAAACAGGCAGTGAAAAAAACTAAGTAAGGATATTACTACCTGCCACAGTGTATTAGTCATTCTGGGAAGGAAGAGAAGAATTAAGACTGTAAGCAGGAGGGAAGAGTTGAGTTAGCGAGGGTTGATCAGTGCCCAAGGTTGAGTACTCCATGAAGATAGTTGAAGAGAGAAGCCATCCACAATGAGACCTGGGTGGTTACATCACAGTCTCATCCCTTTCTGAGAACCAAAAGGCTCTTGTGGTGTGAATTCACCAGCAGCTCTCAGGGAGAAAGGTGGACAGTCTCTTTGAACGAAGACTTACAGTCTCAGAACCAGGAAGGTCTGTTTTTTTCAGAACTGACTGGAGGACAGTAAGTTTGTCCTTTTTTAATATCAACACTTCATGGCAGTCTGTGCTGACTCAACAATTCTCAATTTTGAGTCCTAATACAATGTTTCTACAATTTTAGTACTGGTGTATTCTCATTTTAAAAGGAAAAATACACCCCCACCCTTTGTTGTCTTACATTGTTTTACTTAATGAAATGAATATGCACATATTTCATTTGAATGGAAAAAAAGCATGTCTCCCAACTCCCAGCCAACTTAAATACAAAAGTAAATTTGCAACTTAAATACTAACAAAACTGAAAAGCCATTAAAATTTAAATTAGCAACATTAATTTAATATAATGCGAAATAGAAACTACATTGCTGATCTAGAGTTTAATATATAAGGATACAGCCTCAGGTCAGGTTTTATATTTATTCGGCTTTTTACATTTTTACTCCAACAATATTAATGCAAGGGGAAAAAAGTTCTCCTAAATATGAGCTGGATTTGTAGTTGAGAATAATCAGTATTCATATAGATTAAAATTATTCCATTGAATAATGGCCCTTGAACAATTTCCAGGAGTTCAACTTCGTAAATTTGTTTACCATAAGACAAAATTAACATTGTAGCACTTTAAAAAAATTAAACAGAGGCAACCCCCAGGGATGTATTCTGTCTCCACACCTTTTCAATCTATATGCAGAACAGATCATCCGAGGTGCTGGGCTGTATGAAAAGGAATGTGGCATCAGGATTGGAAAAAGATTCATCAGCAACTTGCGTTATGCAAATGACACAACCCTGCTTGCTGAAACTGAGGAGGACCTGAAGCACTTGATGCAGAAGGTCAAGGACTGCAACCTTCAATATGGATTGAAGCTCAACATCAAGAAAACAAAGATTCTCACCACTGGGCCAATTTGCAGCATCATTATGGATAGTGAAGAGCTTGGGATTGTTAATAGTTTTAAGTTTACTTGGCTCCACAATCAACCCTCTTGGTCCCAGCAGCCAGAAAATCAAGAGATGACTTGCATTGGGGAAGTCAGCTGTTAGGGATCCTCCAGAGTACTGAAGAGCAACGATGTCAAGCTGGAGACTAAGTTGTGCCTGAACTAGGCCATAGTCTTTGCAATTGCTTGGTATGCATCAGAGAGCTGGACAGTGACTAGGAATGATAGAGAATTGATGCTTTTGAGCTGTGGTGCTGGAGAAGAGTGTTGAATATGCCATGGACTGCTAGGAGAACAAACAGGTTCATCCTGGAGAGGGTGAAACTGGGCTGCACCTTGGAGGTGAGGATTCTGAAGCTTCATGTGACATACTTTGGATATGTTACAAGGAGGGACCGGTCCTTGGAGAGGGACATCATACTTGGGAAGGTAGAGGGACAGTGCAAGAAAGGAAGACTGTTTGTCAGATGGAAAGTTCCAGTAACTGGGGTAATGGGAGTAGGTGTGTCAGAGACAGCAGGGTTGGTCCGGGATAGAGCAGGGTTTAGGGCTCTTATTCATAGGGTCACTATGGGTCACAAGTGACTTGATGGCACATAACAAGAACAACATAGGCATTTATTCCACCTACTGAAAAAGATGAAATAAGTACCAATTAATAAAATAATGGTATATTTATTGTTCCTTAATCATTACTACTAAGTAACTGAGCTGTATAAACACATGTAAAATAAGTGTGATATGAAACACTATAGAATAGATGGTTTGGTTTTTAAAATTCTACATGCCTATATCTATCCTATGGATTGTCAAGAGAACAAGTAGATATATCCTGGAAAAAGTATATCTAGAGTGCTCTTTGGAGGCAAAGATCGAGAAACTTCACCTCTCATACTTTAGACATGTTAACTAGGCGAGGTATTCCTTTGGAAAGGAATATCATGATGGAAAGATGGAGGGTTAGCGTAAGAGAGGAAGACTCAGACAAAATAGACTGACAGTGGCAATGGGCTCAAGTGTGCCAGAGAGGATGAGGATGGCACAAGATAGGACCAGGTTCAGGTCTGTTGTTAACAGTATTGTTATGAGCTGTGCTTGACTCAACACTACCCAACAACATATCATTATATTCCATGTGATAACACTATTTTTCTGCCATAGCACTCTGCTCTTATGACAGGGCAACTACTGGTCAGTTAGCACTCTGTGATGCTTTTTTATACAGGTTGAAATCATATATATAAATGCAAACACAGGTACTATAATTACATGGTAGCGGTCAATTTGCAGGTTATCATTTTGATAACACAGAATATATTTACTTCAAATTTTAAATTTATCCATAAATTCAAAACATATAATTAACAAGTTTCTGCCAAAAGCTGAGACTGCAGAATATATCCAGTGTTCTCTGGACTATTTTTGGAAAGCTTGTTTCTTAATTATTTAGCGCTGTTATGATAGAAATAACACAAGTGGGTGGTTTTAACAAAAAGAAACTTATTTTCTCATAATTTAGGAGGCTGAAAGTTCAGTTTCATTATGCTGGATCAGAAAGAAGTTCCTTGTTTCCTCTCGACATCTGTGGGCATTTCTTGGAGATTTCTATGTGTCTTGGCTTCTCTTGTCCCCCTGGGTCTAGGAGGTTCTCAGCATAAAGGTCCCAATTCAAAAGGATATCCTCTCCTCCTAGGTCTTTTTTTCTTAATACTAATGTCCTTTTTTTTCTCTGATTGCATCAATTTCTTATTATCTCTTATAAAAATGTAATGTATAATAGGGTATTATGACTATCACAAGAGTCCACAATTAAGGTTGAATAGTGGAATGTACTTGGAGCAGTGGGAGGGGTGAGGGGGGATTGTGTACCAGGGAGAAAGTGTTTATTTTACTTTTCAAAGAGAGGAGTGAACTGGGGTGGCGGGCAGGGCTGGGTGGGGAGAGAAGTGCAGCAATGAATGAATGGAAATCCAAAATCTCTGTAAATGTTCATTAAAATTATTTTTAAAAATTTAAAAAAGTGTGATTCAGGGATAAGTACAACTTGAGGAAGATTGTGGCTTGAATCACACCCTCTTTTAAACCCATGACTCAAGATAACAACCAACTGTAATCTTGCTTCTTTATTATATGTTTCTGTCATAGTTGGTTGGTGCTCTTGAATTGATTAAGATCTATAGTGACACAATTAATATATAGAATTTAGGATTTGCAATGCATCTCACAAAATAATCACATAATACTAGGAATTAAGACATCATCAAATTGATATATATTTTGGGAAACACAATTCAATCTACAACTTCTGGTGCAAGGCCCAGTGAAGAGAAGCAGATAAATTAAATAAATGATTTGAACTATTCACATAACTTTTTAGAGTGAAATACCAATTGTCAATAATTTTTTCTAAAAAATGGAATTAGGTCAGGGGAAAATAAGATTTGGGGAGAGACAAGTTATTAAAACAAAGATTAGAAACAAAAAAGAAGCCAAGAGCTAAAGACCAAGAATATATTTCAAAGGAATGCACAAAGAATGCAGTCTAAAAGGAAAGACTTGATTGGTGGGAGAATTTTAACAATAAACTCAACAAAGTCTAGATACTTAGAAGCTCAGCCTGAATGCTGACATTCAGGGAGAAAACCAACGTGGCTTTCACTCTCTGTAATTCACTGTTTCCTCCCCTGGGTATTATAGGTTGGCACTGATATCATAAATGTTTTATTCAATGACTGTAAGCTCCTCAAAAAATAGCATCTCTGTTATCTCTGTACGTTTAGTAATTTGCATAATTTTCTGTACACAGTAGAAGCTTAAATTAAGGCACATGAATTGAAAGAGATATTCCTACATTGGATTGAACTTCAGAGACTTTCTATATAAGTGCTTCACAACTTCCAAGATACAGATTGGCAGATATATGTTTACTTGTCCAGAGAGCTCAGTAGACCTTAGGGAGCTGCACTACTAAACCAAAGGTGATTATTCTCTGGGGATTCTAATCCACCAGTTGCTATACAGGAAAAAAGATGAGCAATCTCCTCTCATCTGATTTATAGCCTCTGAAAAAACTCTGGAGGGACAGCTATGAGTCAGTTCCAACTCCACAGAAATGACTTTGACTTTGAGAAAGAGCTTATACTATAGCATAAAACCAAAGATGATGAATAACATTTATTGAATATTTGCTCCTTTTTATACTAAAGGTAAAATTATTGTCTCTTTTGATATAATAATTCCAAGCAGTTTTAAAATCATAGTCAAGTTACTAACTTGTTCAAAGCCAATTTTCTTTTAACCTGCAAAAGGAATGTATGTTGTTAGATGTTGTCAAGTCGAGCTCTACCCATTGTGATCCTATGAACAGCAGATCTGAACCCTGTTCTATCCTGTGACTTACACTTCCCGACACACTGGAGCCCATTGTAGCAGTCACTGTGTCAACCCACCTGACTGAGGGTCTTCTCCTTCAATTGACATTTGCCCTGTAAGTATCCCTTTCCAAGGAATAGCCCCTTCTAGCAACTTGCCCAAAGTATATGAGGCTAAGCTTTATCATCTTTGCTGCCAAAGAACACTCTGGATGCACTTTTCCCAAGACATGTTTGTTCTTCTAGCAGTGCATGGAGTAGTTAATATTCTCCTCCAACACCACAGCTTAAAGGCATCAATTCTTCTTCTGTCATCTTATTCATAGTTCAGACCTCTGATACATAGCAAGTGATTGGAAAGATCATGGCCTGAATCAGATGCACTTTTAGTTTTCAAGCTGATGTTACTGCTCCTCAGTAATTTGGAGATATCTCTAACTGCAGACTTTAGTGTATGTTAGGGATTACGTAACATACTTACTTCTCTTTCCATAATGGACTTAAATATTTAAATTGTTGTTGTTAGATGTCATCGAGTTGAGTGCAACTTACAGCAAACCTATAAACAACAGATCTGAACCCTGACTTACTCGTGCCATTTTCACACTTCCTGACACAATTGAGCCCATTACATCAGTCACTGTGTCAATCCATCTGGTCAAGGGTCTCCTGTTTTTGCTAACCCTCCATCCTTCCAACTATTGTGTTCCTCTCCAAAGAATAGCTCCTCCTAGCAACGTGTTCCAACTATATGAGGTGTAGCCTCATAATTCTTGCCTCCAAAGAGCACTTTTTCTAAGACATATCTGTTTGTTTTTTTGGCACATAACAACAACAATATTTAAATATACACAAAACTACACACACACACACACACACACACACACACACTACACACCTGAATGCTTGCTGAAGAAGCTCAAGGACTGCAGCCTTCAATATGGATTGAAGCTCAACATCAAGAAAACAAAGATTCTCACCACTGTGCCAAGTGGTAGCATTGCGATAAATGGTGAAGAGACTGGGGTTGTTGACAGCTTCAGTTTGCTTGGCTCTACAAACAATACTCTTGTTACCAGCAGCTAGGAAAGAAAAAGACAAATTTCACTGGGAAAGCCTGCTGTCAGGGATCTCTGCAAAGTACTGAAGATCAGCAATGTCAGTTGGAGACTAAAGTGTGCCTGATACAGGCCATGGTCTTTGCAATTACTTGCTGCTATGCGTCAGAAAGCTGGACAATGACTAGAGATGATAGGAGGAGAGTTGATGCCTTTGAGCTGTGGTGCTGGAGAAGAGCATTGAAAATAGCATGGACTGCTAGGAGAACAAACAAGTTCATCCTGGAGAGGGTAAAGCCTGGCTGCTCCTTGGAGGCAAGGATTCTGAAGCTTCGTCTGACATACTTTGGACATGTTGCAAGGTGAGACAAGTCCATTTTAGAGGAACGTCATGTTTGGGAGAGTGGAGGGACAGTGCAGGAGAGGAAGACCCTCAATGAGATGGATTGATTCCATGACTGGGGTAATGGGGATAGGCGTGTCAGACACAATAAGATTGTCAAGGGGTAGAGCAGGTTTTAGAGCTGTTGTACATAGTAGGGTCGCCATGAGTCACAGGCAACTCAACTGCACATAACAACAAAATTTACACACACACACACACACACACACACACACACACACACACACGCTATTATGTACCATTGATTCAGAATCAACCCATCGCTGACCCTCTAGCAGGTTTTAAGAGGCAGTAAGTCACATGGAAGGAGACTGCCCATCTTTCTCCCATCTTTCCACAGCTGGCTGGTGAACTCAAACCACATACCTTTGGTGCGGCATTGCAACTCCTTACCACTAAGCTACCAGAGCTCCATATATATGTGCATACATAAAAACTTCCAATACCATAAAATTGTTATTTGAAAGCGTCTCCCTGGTCACAGATTATATTGCCGCTAGTTGAAGTCATGTGAAAAGTATAATGTGAATGTAAGTGCTCTGTGATACTTCTGGGCCAGGGCATTGGGAAGCATTGTGCCTTCTCTACTTTAAATTTCTCCTTCCGCCAGTAGAATTCAGATGATGATAACATTCTCAGGTAGAGATTAGCAAATATCTCTTGTAAAGGGTCAGAAAATAAGTATGAAAAAAAGAAAAAAGTATGTCCACTTTTGAAGGTTCCAGTGTTTCTGTGGTAACTTTTCAACTCTGGTATTACAGTATTTAAATAGCCATGGACAATACATCAATGAATCGGAAGAGCTATGTTAGAATGATATTTTCTTTAAAAAATGAGACAGCAGGTAATACTGGAATACAGGCTATAATACAAGAGGTAGATGAAACTACAGTATTGAAGAAACCTAAATCCATGTATTACTACATGGAAGAGAATCTTCTGAAAAAGAAACAAAACAAAACTCCACATTGAACACCTGTATGAATGTAGAATAAATTTCCATCTAGAGTTATTTATACATCCTGAAATGTCTTTGTTCCAGCACTGATGCTCATTTTAACCAGCAAAATGATACAGCAATAACAATAACATCAAAAATTTATGTTGGTGGCTCAAAAGAAAGGCAACTGATGAGCAGTAAGAAAACAATAATAAAAGCCAAGAAAATCTAAATACTTGCTAGGTAATGGCAAAATATTTGGTAAAATCATCACTTGTGATAGTTTGAAAAGAAGATTAAGTGTCACTGAGTCTGCACATAAAGATTGCAAAGAGATACTATCTCACCCCCAGAGAAAGAACATGATTTAAAAATTTGGGCGGGGGGAACAGTGTTACTGAGGTTATGGAGAAATAGGAATTCTTATCCCTTAATGCTAGAAAGACAATAAGGTACAGCCACTTGGAAAATGGTTTTTCTCATTGTCATTGGTCAGTCCTTAGTGACCCACAAAAGGATCTCTGAAGCTGTAATGGTTTTAAGAGGATACTGCCCCCCTTTTCCCTTGAGAACCAATGGTGAACTGGAAACTACTAGAGAAAAGGGTCACTAGTACAATACATTACGCTATGGATTACATCATCAGAGAACCTAGCTGTTCTTCTCTTGTGGAACCCTCTAAGCATCCCTGTGTAAAACCATGTTATGTGTTAGGCTGGTAATTAAAAGGTCAGGAGTTTGAGTCCTCCAGCTGCTCTATGGGAGAAAGACGAGGCAATGTCTTCTGGTAAAGATTTACAGCCTTGGAAAACTGATGGAGTGTCACCTTGAGTCAGAATTATGTGGATAGCTCAGTATTTTGAAAAAAATATGGAAAAATTGTATTACTTGAAGACTCTAATCAATGTTACTGAATTATAAACAGAAATTGTTGAATTTGTGTGTTTTTTGTTGTATGTATTTTCACCACAACAAAAAAAGAAAAAGAAGTCATTCTTTTTACCTCGAAGTCTTTTGTGTCTAACTAAACTTCGTCAGGGGACCTTTGGTGACAGAATCCTTAGCCAGTTGCACTACTAACCTAAAGATTGAGCATCTCTGGTGGCTCAAATCCGCCAGAGGATCCTGCCTGTGGGAGAAGGTGGGATGATCTCTGTTGTGATTTACAGTCTTAGCAAACTAATGGAAGGCCACTATGAGTTGGCATCAGCTTTAAGGCATTGAGGGATTTTTTTCTCTAATTTTTTAATTTTATTTTTTTATTATCTTTTGTGTGTGTACCGTCAAATAAGATCTGACTGGTACAGGAGGAGATTGCCCCTCCTTCTCCAGCAGAGCACCTGGTGGATTTGAACCATGTACCTCTGGGATTGCAGTACAGCTTCTTGCTACTAGGCCACCAGAGCTCCCTAAGGCACTGAGTTTTTAAAGTATCCTCAGTTCTTTAGATTTTTTTCTACCAGGGTCTATAATCCTATCATTCCAATGTATTTTATTTTTTTATGTTGAGAAAAATTTATATTTAGAATTAGCCTGCTGCACTCAGTTTAGATGATCCCAATTTTGTTGGCAACATCCAAAGCATCATAATTAGGAGCAAGTCAAACATAGGCCTTCTTCTCCCCATCAGGTCTAATCAAAGTGTTGACCACATCAATGTCATAGAGCTTCTCTACAGCTTGTTTAATTTGGTGCTTGTTGGCCTTGACATCCACAGTGAACACAAGTGTGTTGTCATTTCTATCTTCTTCCTGGCTGACTCAGTGGTCAGGGGAAGCCTGAAGATGGCATAGTGGTGAAGCTTGTTTCTCCTGGGAGCGCTCTTCCACGGGTATTTGGGCTGCCTTCGGACTCTCAGCATCTTGAGCCGCCGGAAGGTGGGTGATGTGCGGATCTTCTTTTTTTTTTGTAGCTGTGGATGCCCTTCAGTACTGCCTTCTTGGCCTTTCATGCCTTTGCTCTGGCTTCAGTTTTGGGAGGGGCAGGAGCTTCCTTCTTTGCTTTTGGTGCCATCTTCATAGAAAGGGTCCAATGTATTTTTTTAATGTCAGCAAAAATAATTTAAAATTAACATTTATGTTGGGTATATCAGCTCAAGATGAAAACTGTACATCTTGAAGAAATTGAATCTATCCACAATTTCATCTTACTTGGATCCACAATTAACACCCGTGGTACCAGCAGCCAAGAAATAAGTAGCCACATTTATTGCATTGGGAAGGTCTACACTAAGGGACCTCTTGAAATTACTGAGGAGTAATGACGTCAGTTTGAGGACTAAGGTGTGTCTTATTCAGACCATAGTTTTTCTGATCACTTGCTATGCATCTGAGAGCTTGACAATGAATGAGGATGACAGAAGAATTGAGGCCTTTCAGGTATGGTATTGGAGAAGAGCACGGAACATTCCATGGACTGTCAAAAGAACAAATAAATATGTCTTAGAGTGGGTAGAGCTAGAGTGCTCTTTGGAGACAAGAATGGTGAGGCTTCACGTCACATACTTGGGACATGTTGCTAGGATGAGTTATTCCTTGGAGAGGGACATGATCCTTAGAAGGGTTAAACACTGTGGAAGGAGAGGTAGACCCTTGACAGAGTGAATTGACATGGTGACTGCCACAATGGGCTTTAATGTGTCAGGAAGTGTGAGGAAGGCACAGGATAGGACAGGGTCTAGATTCACTGTTCATAGGGTTGCTATGAGTCATATGTGATTCGACAACACCAACCACAACAGCAAACAAAAAGGTTTCTTGTGAGAGTTCTTACTCTTATGTTCTAGTTTTTCATTATCATTCATTTTAATATTTTTTATGTTAAAACTTAAGTTCTTACTATTAGCAGTTAAGACAATTAGATATAAACTTTGTAACGACAGAAATGAGTATACTTGTTCTCTATCTTCTGTTTGAATGCTTTTATAAAATGTAAAGACGCATTTTAAATCTTCCATGCAAATCTTTCTTCACCAATTCAAATAGCTACTAAAAATAACCATTTCATGCTTCCTCTTTAGAAAGTTTAAGCTCTGAAAACTGTAATCACATTCCATTATCAGAAGTGATATTAGTTTGGTAGTTGGAGCCTATCTCAGGAAGATTAAATTTCTCCACCTCTCTCTCTGGTCCTGAAAGTCTATTAGTTAATCTTTAAGCTGGATCTATCAGATATGTATGAGAGCTTCCCTGAGCAAAGAGCCTTAGAAGATTACACTTATAACACATGGCCTATTAAAAAATTAGCCAAACAAACCCACCACTGTCCAGTCAATTCACGCTAATAACTACCTTATAGGACAGAGTAGAACTGCCCCACAGCTTCCAAGAACATAAATCTTTATGGAAGCAGACTACTGCATCTTTATCCCACACTTAACGCATCATCAGGGTTCATGCCTGTTCAAAGTTAGTATAAAACTGAGTAAATCTTCCTTATATTTATGCACTGTTGATTTTATTGAAATCTCAAACACTTTAAAGGGCTTGGTCAATAAAATAGAATACCTAAGATAGTGATAGATAGCTTAGGTTCTGTTTTTAACATTTTCATTCTAAGGACATTCTGAATTTATATCTTAGAGCCAAATGGTCTCAATATTTTTGTGCTTAAAATAGACTCTACATCAAAACAACTATGAGATATCATCTCACCTCAGTAAGAATAGCAAAATTTATCAGAACAGCAAACATCAAATGCTGGAGAGGTTGTGGAGAAACTGGAACCCTTATTCACTGTTGGTGAAGTGTAAATGGTGCAATCACTGTGGAAGACTCTATGGCCCTTACTCAAAAAGTTGCAAATAGAGATACCATTTGACCCAGCAATTCCACTACTGGGAATTTACCCTAAAGAAACCATAACTGTCACCCAGGCAGATATATGCATGCCCATGTTTATTGAGGCGTTCACAAAAGCTGGGAACAGCTCAAGTGCCCATCAACAAATGAATGGATAGAGAAGCTCTGGTATATTCACACAATGGAATACTATGCAGCATTGAAAAACAAGGAACTCATGAAATATTATGCAAATTTGATGACCCTGGAGGACATTATGCTGAGTGAAATATTTCAGTCACAAAAGGACAAATATTGCATAGGGCCACTGTTGTAAAACGGGATTGACATCAGGTTTGAGGGAAGACAGAAAAGGAGGGGAGGAATGATGTATACTGCATTGAAACAGATGAGGAAGAGAACTGTTTAAAAGGGATATATGAATGTCATTACAGAAGTCCAGAGTGAAGGCTTCATAGTGCCGTGGACTTGGAGGGGGGAGGGACTGCATAACTAAAATAGAGTTTTTCTTTCTTTTCAAGGAGAACAGTGAATTAGGAGTATGGGATGGGTACGGAGAAAAGTGTAACAATGAATGACTGAAAACCCTAAGTTTCTGTAATCTTTCATTAAAATTAATTTTAAAAATTAAAAAAAATAGTCTCTACAATGAAAAGCACTTTGGTTTAGATGCTTATAGCATAAAATTAAAACTAGTGTGTTGATGGGGCTTTAAAAATAGACATTATTGTATTTGTTGTTGTTGTTAGGTGTTGTTCCATCAAGAATGACAACTCATAGCAATACTATGACCAAAAGATCTGAAGCCAGTCCTGCCGTGCACCATCCTCACACTTTCTGACAGGCAAGAGCCCATTGCAGCAGTCACTATGCCAATCCACCTGTTTCAGGGTCTTCCTCTCCCTCACTGACCCTCCACCCTTCCCAACATCATGACCTTCTCCACAGATTAGCATTTCCTAGCAACATGGACAGCTTTATTATCAGTCCCATGTTACCAAAAATAATCCATATATCAGGTTCCACGTGGACTCATGACTATTTCTTTCTCTGGGCCTAACTCCCTACTGCAAATAAGTATAAAAATATCTTCCATCATAATTGGTATGTGACCTGTATTAATGAATCTTCAAAGAGTTGGATTTCTGTTTGTATTTTTTTTTAAAAAAAAACAAACAAAAACCCAAATATCATTCCTTTTACACACTTTTAAAAATTAGTATTTGGGCTTTTTAAATTCCTACATGATATTTGGAGTGGCAGTGCCCATCTGGTCACTTCACATCATCACAGGCACAGGCCCTCCTTTGGGAAGAGTTCACATTCCATGTGCTTACACTGATTTGAGAATAAAGACGGCATCATCCAGAACAGAGTAGTCATTGTACATATCGGCTTCATACAGGTACGGCAGTCTGGTGAAAGCTTTGCTAACAAAGCAGGCAGACTGTTCACTTGCTCTTCCCAGCTCTGCCCCTTGATTTCCAAAATTTCTGATGGTTTCTCCCACTTGGCACCTATGTTTTCCACATACGAATGAAAGGGCAAAACAAGGGCAAGGATGGCCCTGCCTCTAGTTGTCTCCAAGATGTTTCTATCTTTTAACAAAGTTAAGGGCTGATTACAGTGTCCCAGCAAGCTCAAGCCTCTCATGACTGTGTACTGGAACTATGTATCCTACCATCAATTTATACCAAACACTCTGTATTTATGGGGTGGACTCTATCCTTTTATAGACTGTGAGAATTTTCGAGAGGTGAACTCTGTAACTACATTGCCTGTTTTGAAAACCTTGTTTCTTACACTGTTGTGTAACAACAGCACTTAGTCCCTCAAAGTCCCCACTTCCTTCTCTGTAACACATGAAAAACACTTCCACCTGTTTTACATAGTTATTATGAGGATTAAATGAGTGAATACATATAAAACATTTAGAACTGTGGCACATAGTGAACAATCAGTAAATGTCAGCTACTATACTAAATTCATTTCCTGCTTAAACTGCATTAGATTTCTTTAGTAAGAACCATGTCTGATCGATCCAGACATTTTTATTTTTCCTAACCTGATGAATGTGATACCATATCTTACTAACATTATTGCATTTCTTTCAATACTAGTGAGCCTAAACATTTTTCCACATATTTGTTGGACATTTAGATTTCCTCTTCTATGAATTTAGTAGTCTTTGTGCATTTCTCTACTGGGCTGTTTTTCTTTTTTTCTATTGAATTTCAGGCTGTTTTGTATATATTTTGGACATTAAACATTGTTTGCTTTTAATATCACAAATGTTCCTTCCTATCTCTCACTTCCTTCTAACTTAGTTTATGGTATCTTTCCTCATATTGAAGCTTTAAATGTTGATGTGAACCAATTTATTAGATTTTTTTCATCAGTCAGGCTTTTTTGTGTCTTATTGAAAATCTTTCCTATCTTGAGGTCATAAATATATTATCCTGTTTTATTTTCTAAAAGGTTTAAAAAGCTCTTTTTCACATGTCAGTGCTGATGCAATTTAGATCATGATTTTTTAGAAAGAAATTATTAGAAAGACTATAGGAATCATAGCTTTCTACTACTTCTCAGCTGCTAGCTCGCCAACTATGCCAGCAATGACTGCAACAGAGAAATTGTAGGCATTTTACTTAGACACAGGTAAGGATGCTAACTATCACTAATGATTAATAAAACAAGGTAAGAAGTTTAGTCTTTTCAGTACCTTACTGAGCAAACTAGTAGCTATATTATCCTGCTTTCTGATGAGGGCAAGAACAGTTTAAAAGCGATATATGATTAGGTATTATGGTTATGACAAGAGTCCAGAATGAAGGTTGCATAGTGGTGAGTACTCCAGGGAGGGGGAGGTGTGGGGGGGATTGTATACCAATGAAGGAATTTTTCTTTTAATTTTTGTAGAGAAGAGTGAACTGTAAATGTTCATTAAAATAAATGATAAAAATCTTTCTGTGTGTATCCTCCTTTGGAGGAGATTATATATATACACACACATAAACATATATACATATATACACAAACAAACTCTAACATAAGTCAGTAGTTAGTTCAAAGGATAGGCACTTATGTCTTGCTAAGATTAATTTTTATTTCCCCAAGGAAATTTTAGGCAGAAGGAGTTAAGAACAGATTTATGAAGCTGCCTAGAAAAATCTTTCAAAGCACAAGGCTGCCAGCAGCCTTGCTCCATCTCTGTTCATGGACAGTTTGATGTCCTCTAGCTTCTGCATCAATGCTCTTGGCTCAAACTGTAAAATAGATTGTGTAGTTTTAAATTAATTCTTTCCAAACTTCTTTCCATATCTGTTTTATCCCAGAAAAGAAGTCTGGACCTGCAGATTCTTTCTACTTCTCAAATAAAAACGACCATCTTCATTTGCTACCACATCTGTCATCCAGGAGTCCATATAAAGTTGAATTTTGTGCAGAGACTATATAAATATTCATTTATGTAAAACTAGGTCCGTTTTTACTTCCAGTGCAAACGAAAGGAGTGCTCGGGTGTAATTGGAAAGGAAGAGCCGAGAGAGTTGGAGATCTCTGCAATTACATTGTGCCAATCTGCTCTGGGATTGAAGTTCAACCAGTAGAGATTTGAGATCCATTTTTGTGGGTTAAGGCATTGCTTTTTAAACTCTAGAGTGCACAAGAAACAGCTGAAGAGTTCATCAAAGTTCAGATTCTAAGATTTATCCTATAAGATTCTGGCCAATTGTCATTGTTGTGTGCCATCAGTTAGAACCAACTCCTACACAGTTAATCATGTGGGAGGAAACTGCCTATCCTTCTCCTGCAGAGCAGTTGGTCGATTCAAACCATGTATTTTTGAGATTATAGCTTCTTACCACTGTAAGTTTCTCCAAAATAAGATCAAACCCATTGTCTTTGACTCTATTCTGATTTATAGTGACTGCATTGGTCAGCGTATAATTGCCCTCTTGGAATACTAAGGCTATTTACAGATACATCTGTCTTCCATAGAATAGTTGGTGGTTTTGAACCACCAACTTTTTGGTTAGCATGACTGCAACAATAGGTTTGAGCACAGCAGAAATTGTGTGGATGGTTTAAGACAGGGTAAATTTTAATCTGTTTTTCATAGGGTCTCAATGAGTCAGAGTCAACTCAAAGACACCAACAATAACTTCACTACCAGGTTTCCTATGAATGAGTCTCAGGAATTTGTAAACCTGTAAATGTATATCCTTAATGACGTTAGTTCATTAATATCTCTTTAAAATAAATGTAGGGTAGGATATTTATTTTTTCTTCTTCTTTATTGTGATTTTTTTTCATTGTTGCACATTTTCCTCCCTACTCCTTCCAAGTTAACTTTAAAAATTCATTCATTGTTGTATAACAACAATATCCTCCTTCATGTCTAATCATATATCCTTTTAAATAGTTCTTTTCTTAATTTGTTCCAATGAAGTGTTCATTATTTATCCCCTCTTTTCCCCCACCTAAACTCCATGTCAGTCCTATTTTATAATAATGGTGTAATACAGTATTTGTCCTTTTGTGACTGAGATATTTCACTCAGCATAATGTCCTCTAGGGTGACCTGTGTTGTGTAACATTTCATGAAAATCTCTTGTTTTCAGTGCTGCATGGTATTCCATTGTGTGAATACACAATAGTTTTTCTATCCATTCATTTGTCAATGGGAATTTGGGTTGTTTACATCTCTTTGCTATTATAAATAATACAGCAACAAACATGGATGTGCATACATCTTCTTGGGTGGCAGCTCTGGTTTCTTTAAGGTGTATTTCTAGTAGTGGAACTGCTGGATCAAATTGTATTTCTATTCCCAACTTTCTTAGAACTGCCTTCCATAGTGGCAGTGCCATTTTACATTCCCATCAGCAATAAATAAGGGTTCCGATATTTCCACAACCTTGCCAGCATTTGTTGTTCACTGCCTTGTTGAACTTTGCTATCATTGCTGGAGAGTTTAGGGTATTTCATTATTTAGAATGCAAAATATCTCAAAACAGGATAAAACATTTTTTATTAATGTAAATCAGTTATCTGTATTGATAGTCATCTAATAGCCTTGGGGAAAAGAGACTTGGAAAAAAACCTCTTTTGATGATGTGAAAGGAAGAAGTAGAGATGGATTTAGTGTAGAACAAGCCTTTCCTACAAAAAAAGAGCCTTGGTGGATCAGAACAGTGGAGGTTCTATGGCAAGACACAGATAAATGTGTGAATCCTGCACATCACACAGTCTTCTCAGCCATACCTCTGGACTCAGGACAGCCAAATGACTTGATCCGGGGCCCTTTTTTCCATCTAAGTTCTTCGTCTTGATATTTTCCAGACTTTTGGTTTTAGAAAATGTGTACATTCACTAAATGTGCCCAACTCTTTATCTCCTAGTCTTTCCCACTTAGTCTGATAGTGGTATAAACATGCTATAACACTTCTACAATAATCTTTTCTTACAATACCATTTCCTATTATGCTAGCCTGCTCCATCAGATTATCCCAAGCCCAAAGGTTCCTCAACCTTTATTGTACCTAAAAGCCTTTGGGATCTATCATCCTTTCCCTTTCCGTCACACCTTTTAGGTGAACCTTGGTGATGTAGCAGGTTTAATGTTGAGCTGCTAACCAAAAGATTAATAGTTTGAACCAACTAACCGTTCTCTGGGAGAAAAGATGAGTAGTCTCCACTTGTTAAAATTTACAGCAATAGAGCCTTACCTGTCTTCAAGTCCTTGTTAACATTTCATCATTATAATAATTGCATAAATTCTCAAATTTTTTGCTCCTCTGTAACTTTGCTCTAATAATTTTACAAATCCCCAACCGTTGTTAAATTCAACAGTTTGTCACCATGCCTGTATCCAAGTAACTGAATGTACCTGGAGAAATACCTAACCATGCTGACTGATCTCACTGCAAATTCATAACTCCAATCTCAAGCAGACCCTTAAGGATACCTTGTATACATACCATGTTTCCTTGATCTCTTCACTCTCCCACTCTTCTAGATTATTATATCATCATTATTTATCATTGTTATAATATATAAAGGGACCTGGGTGGTAATCAGCTGCATTACCACCCCAAAAGCAGGTATTTGGATACACTAGCCACTCTGTGGAAGAAAGATGAGAAATTTCCTCATGTGTGTTTTATAGCCTCTGAAAACTCTTTGGAGGGTCAGTTGGTTCTGTCTCAATGGCACATAAAAAAGCAAATAATACCATATAAAGGGAGATCTGGTGGTCTAGAGGGCAGGGAGTGTGTTACCAACCCAAAGGCAGGCAATTTTAATCAACCAGATATTACACAGAAGAAATATGGGCAATCTCCTATTGTATGATTTACAGCCTCTGAAAATTTATTGGAGGTTGAGCTATGAACTCATTCCAAGATATATTCTTGATTGAGATTGTTAACAACTACAACTTGCTCAGTTCCACAATCAATACTCTTGGTACTGTACCAACAGTTATAAAATAAAGAGATAAATTGCTTTAGGAAAATCTCCTGTCAGGGACATCTCCAGAGTTCTGAAGAGCAAGGATGTCAGTCTAGAGACTAAGGTGTGCCTTATCCAGGCCATGGTCTTTGCCATTACTTGCTATGCATCAGAGAGCTGGACAATGACTTTGAGTTACGGTGCTGGAGAAGAGTCTTAAATATATCATGGGTTGCCAAGAAAACTAATAGGTCTGTTTGGAGAGAGTGAAACCAAGTTTCTTCTTAGAGGATAGGATTTTGAAGCTCTGTTTCACATACTCTGGGAATGTGGCCAGGAGGGACCAGTTCTTGGAGAAGGACATTGTGCTTGGAAAGGTGGAGGGACATCACAGGAGAGGAAAATCCCAGCTGAGATGAATTGACAAAATAACTGGGGTAACGGGAGTAGGTGTGCTAGAGACAGTGAAATTGGCTCAGGATAGAGTAGGGTGCAGAACTATTGTGTATAGAGTCATTATGAGTCACAAGTGACTTAACAACACATAACAACAACAACAAGAAGCCATTGTTTCCAAGATTTATACAGCAAGCCTAAATACTTAACAATGTATTTTGTGTGTTCTATTTGTTGTTGTTGTTATGTGTCATTGAGTTGCTGGCAACTCATAGTGCCCTAAGGATAGCAGCTCTGAAGCCTGCCCTGTCCTGAGCCAGTCTCACTGATTTTGACACACTGATCCCCATTGCCACAGATACTGTATCAATCCATTTCATCTGGGATCTTCCTCTCTTGTACTATCCTCCACCCTTCTGAGCATGATGCCCTTCTTCAAAGACTGGTCCCACCCTGCCATATGCCCAAAGTATATGAGATAGAACTTAAAAATCCTAGCCTACAAGGAAAAACTTGGTTTCAACCTCTCCAAGACAGACCTATTTGTTTTCTTGGCAGTCCATGATATGCTCGAGACTCTTCTCTAGCACCACAACTTGAAAGGTATCAATTCTTCTTCTGTCATCCTTAGTCATTGTTCAGCTGTCTGATGCATAGAAAATAATTGCAAGGACCATGGCCTGCATCAGGCACACCTTAGTCTCCAAACTGACATCATTGGTTCTCAGTACTCTAGAGAAGTATCTGACAGCAGATTTTCCCAATGCAAATCATGTTTTGATTTCTGGACTGCTAGTGCCCAGAGTGTTGGTTGTGGAGCTGAGAAAGCTGCAACTGTTAACAACCTCAATGTCTTCTCCATCTATCATGGTGCTACTAATTGGCACAGTGGAGAAAATCTTTGTTTTCTTGATGCCGAGCTTCAGTTCATATTGAAGACTACAGTCCTTGACCTTCTGCAGCAAGTGTTTCAGGTCCTCCTCAGTTTCCACAAGCACGGTTGTGTCATCTGCTTAATGTAGGTTGTTGATAAGTCTTCCTCCAATCCTGATGCCTCATTTCTCCTCATAAAGTCAGCTTCCCAAAGGATCAATTCTGCATATAGATTGGTATGGAGACAGGATGTATCCCTGACACACCTTATTAACACTGAATACATGGCAAAAAGCTCAATAGTTCTTGCCCAGATGAAGCTTATCTAACACACAAATTTTTCTCCATAAAGCACAATCCAGGTGTCTTGTATTTAGGAACACTAGACAACATCTATTTGAGGACTATTTTAAACAATAAAACTATCAACAATAAATAGAAAAATGGAAGGAAAACCAAAACAAACCATGAGGCATTGAATGGATTACCACTGAAACAAGTACTTTTTCCAAGAGCTGAAATGACTAAAACAAAAACTCTTTGCCATTGAGTTGGAAAACAACTCATAGCTGACCTACATCTTTGTGTTAGCAGTGTAACTTCCTATGGACAACTTTATCAGAGTTTTCTAAAATAAGCAGTTTTGTTGCTGTTGAGTACCATTGAGTTGGAACCAATTCATAGCTGACTCTCCATCTCCCTTGGAGAATGATAGGCAGTCACCTCCCATTAAAATTTACGGCCCCAGAAATCCAATGGAGAGTCGACCTCAGGTGAAATAAATTTAACAGCAGTATGGTTGGGTTGGTTTTCTTCTTCCAAATTTGTTTTGTTTAATAAAAAAAATTGACTTGGTATAAGTGTAAAATAAAACATCAGAAATTAAGAATTTGTTGAGATAAACGTAAAAGCTTAATGACCCACCAAAAAAATAAAAGAAAGAAAAAATAGCTGCCAACTATGTGTCTGATAAGGGATTTGTTGTTGACTAGTATGCAGAATATATAAAGTACTCTAATAAAAAGATAGACAATTCAATTTTAAAATGGCAAATAATTTAAGCAGGCCTTTATCTGAAGAACACAGTAAGATAAATAGTCAATATGAATAGTCATAGGGAAGTGTGATGTTTACCATATTTAAATAGGCATAAAAGAAATTGGAACTAAATGGAAAGGCACTTCAAGTTGTTTGATTCAATAGACACTTTCAATGGGTCATGACTTTGCCCCCATTTCAATGACTACAATAATAAAGAGGTAATAACAAGAATTAGTGCGGCTTGGAGAGAAAGGAACCTCACACATTCCTAGTGAGACTGTAAAATGATATATGGAGCTACTTTGTAGAACATTTTAATTGCTCACTCACTGATGGCCATTAGGTTGAAACGGACTCATAGCTGCTCCTCCAGTGGGTTTTTGGAGACTGTAAATCACATGAGAGGTGATTGCCCACCTTTCTCCCCAGGAGTTGCTGGTGGATTCAGTGCTCCTGAGAAGCCCAATTTTGAACTGGCATCACAATTCCCTTTGGACTACACTATTAGAGATTTTGGTAGTTCCTCAAAAAGTAAACCATATAATAACCATGTGACCCTGTATTTCTACTTCAAGGTATAGACGCAAAAGAAATTAAATCATACATCCACATAAAAATGTATACAAGAATATTCATAGCAGCATTAGTCATAGTAGGCAAAAAGTAGAAACAATTCAAATGTCTGTCAATGATGAATGACCAAATAAAAAGTGCTGTAACAGAAAATTACTTAACAACAACAAAAAAAAAAGAACAAAGTACTGACACATGTTACAGTAGGAATGAACCATTAAAAACGCTATGCTAAATGGGGGGGGGAGAATTAGTTGTAAAAGACCATAGATTATACAGTTTAGTTGAAATATCTAGAGTTGTTGCTGTTGTTGTTGTTATGTGCCGTCGAGTCGTTTCCGACTCATAGCGACCCTATGCACAACAGCCCTAAACCCTGCTCTATCCTGCACCAACAGCACCGCCTCTGACACACCCATCCCGATTACCCCAGTCACCAAATCAATCCATCTCATAGAGGGTCTTCCCCTCCTGCGCTGTCCCTCAACC
>NW_006399797.1:12563839-12575858 GCF_000299155.1 Elephantulus edwardii | reverse complement strand
AGAATATTAAATGATTCAGGAAGTATTAAAAGAAGATGGAAGGAATATACTGAGTCATTATATAGAAAGGAATTGGCAGATACAGAGGAATTTAAAGAAAGAACATATGAGCAAGAGCCTATGGTGATGAAGGAAGAAGGTCAAGCTGCTTTGAAGGAAATAGCAAAAAAAAAAATATCTAGAGTAGGAAAGTAAATAAGTGCAGAAAATAGATTTCTAGTTGCATAGGACTGGAGAGGTTGCAGAAAATGCGGAGTCACTTCTAATGGGTGACTGAAATGTACTAATACAGGTGGTAGTACACAGCAAAAGGACTTTGGTGAAGATAGGAAGTTCAGCACACCATGGCCTAGATCAGATGCACCTTCGTCTCTAGACTGGCAACACACACAACTACTTATAGTTGTCATTATTTTAGAAGAAGTTGAATGTTTGAGTGTTTTGCACTCAGTTTATTCTCAGAAATACTACTTTTCACCAAATTAATTTATCATTGTCTTCTAAATCATCATAACCTTATTTAAGAGTGTTATTTCAAATAAAATTGTTTTGACAAGCAAAAAATATTTTTGACAAACCAAAGAAAAATCATTTTTGACAAATCCAGAAGAATAAACAGATTTTTAGAATTTATTTTCCAAGACAAGGGGATAGTTCCTAAAAATATGCAATCTAGAATGGATCATTTTGTCATCCTTTATTTAAGGTAATAACCTTGATCTTTCCTCAAGTATTCTGTTATTAAACATTAATTATTCTGAATGACTTTCTTAGCTATTGACTTTGACTTTGCCATGTGGATGGGCAGGAATATGAAAATAGGACGTGCTATTCTATCCACCAGGGGATTGGCTAGCTCACAATTAAATGGTCTCCAATTCCAGCTACTTCTTTTGTCTTGTCGAGCTCCCCTTTGAAATCTGTTCAGCTACCTTTTGAAATCTGTTCAGCTCTTTTACTTCAGTATATTTTCTCTTTGTTTTGGCTTCTTGATGCCCAAGTGCACTTTTCAGAGTCTTCTCTGACATCCATTTTGGCTTTCTCTTTCTCCTGTCTTTTTAGTGACCTTTTTTCTCCCTTCATGGATGATATCCTTGAAGCCATCCCACAACTCATTCAGTCTTCTATTATTGGTATTCAATGCTTTAAATGCATTCTTAAGAAGATTTTTAAACTCAAGTGGAATAGACTCAAGATCATATTTTGGGTTTTGTGGACTTGTTTAAATTTTCTTTAGCTTGATTCTGAATTTTCAGGTGAATAATTGTTTGCTGAAACCGAGGAAGACCAAAAGTGCTTGCTGCAGAAGGTCAAGGACTGTAGTCTTCATTATGGATTCAAGCTCAGCATCAAGAAGACAAAGATTCTCTCCACTGAGCCAGTTGGCAGCACCATGATAGATGGAGAAGAGATTGAGGTTGTTAAAAAATACAGCTTGCTTAGCTCCACAGTCAATACTCTCGGCACCAGCAGTCAGGAAATCAAAAGAAATACTGCACTGGGAAAATCTTCTGTTAGGGACCTCTCCATAGTACTTACAAGCAATGATATAAATCTAGACACTAAAATGCACCTGATTCAGGTCATGGATTTTGTAATTACTTCTCGTGCATCAGGGAACTGGAGCCTGAGGATGATAAAAGAAGAATTGATGTCTTTGAGTTGTGGTCCTGGAGAAGAGTTATGGACTTTCAAGAAAACAAATAGGCCCATCTTGGAGAGGATGAAATCAACTTTCTCCTTGTAGGCTAGGATTTTGAATCTCCATCTCACATACTTTGGCCACATGGCCAGGAGGCTGGTCCTTGTAGAAGGACCTCATGCTCAGAAAGGTGGAGGGACAGCAGAGGAGAGTAAGATTCTAGATGAGATGGATTGGAACAGTAACCGAGGTAATGGGGGTAGGTGTGTGAGAATCAGTGAGACTGGCTCAGGACAGGGAAAACTTCAGAGGTGCTGTACTTAGGGTCACTATGAATCACAGGCAACTCGATGGCACATAACAACAACATTTGATAATATGTTCCACAGTCTGTCTCTGGCTTAGTTTTGACTGCTGATATTGAACTTCTCCAATGATTCCTTCCACAGATGTGTTCAATCTGATTCCTATGCAGTCTATCAGGTGAAGTCCATGTATTAGTCATAATTTTTTTAAAAAAGGTATTTGTCATGAATAAATCATTGAACGTACTAAATTCAATCATTCTATTTCCAGCCTCATTTCTGTCCTCCAGACCATAATTTCTGATTACCATCCCTTCTTTATTGTTTCTAACTTTGGCATTCTAGTCATCAATTATCATTGATGAATCTTGATTGCATATTTGATCAATCACTTCTATATCTGGTGCATCGCTTACTGTGCATCTGAGAGCTAGACAATGAATAAGAATGATAGAGGTGTTTGAGCTGTGGTTTTGGAGAAGAGTGCTGAATATCCTATGGATTAAAAAAAAAAACACCCCAAACAAATATGTCTTAGAGAAAGTGCAACCAGAGTGCTCCTTGGAGGTGAAGATGTTGAAGTTTTGTCTCACATACTTCAGGCATGTTGCTAGGAGGATCTATTACTTGGAGAGGGACATCATGCTCGGAAAGGTGGAGGTTCGGTGAAAAAGAGGAAGACCTGCAGCCAGGTGGATTGACACAGTAACTACTGAAATGGGTTCTAGTGTGTCAGGAAGTGTGAGGATGGCACAGGATAGAAGAGTTCAGTTCTATTGTTCATAGGGTCAGTATTCATCATACTCTACACGGGGGCATCTAATAACAACCATTAAATTGAGTGGATTTAGCAGCAAAAGTTGAATAACTCATCACTAGCAAAGAAGTAGAAGATGCAGTGTGCCCTTTGCAGCCAAAGATTCTTGCACCACTCAGATCTATAGGAGAGCAGTAGCAACCAGTAGCAGAGAGCCAGAGACCTGACATGAGACAGAGCTCACCTTGCGACTCCTACCCCATGGCACCAGAGCTACAAGCATTTGCCAAACGTTGTTGAGAACTTCACAGGGAGAGCCATAATAGGCAAGACTTTGTAGCACTGGCTAAAAAACCGTGAGGCTGAAAGCTGAAGTGTCTGTGAGCATGCTTCAGAAGGCCAAGAAAGTGTATCCTGTTGCCAACTGAAATTATATCCTGCTAACTTTCCTAATAAGCCCATAATCATTGTAAGTATGATTTTGTGTGCTTTATAGACTATTGCAATGGATTTCAAACCCAGTAGAGCAGTAAAATTAGTGCTGGAATTAGTGGAAGGATCTGTGGAAGTGTGGGGAACTGTCTGACTTCATGAGAATTGGTTTTGTGTTCTTTTTGTTGTTAATAGAGACAATTCTCCTTGGTGAAATTAGTAGAGGTCAGATAGGGACATCCCATGCAGCCCTTGTTCCTTTTACAAACATCTAGTCCAGTTTGCTGCATAACTAAGCATTTGTCTGTGACTTCTACTTATAAAGTCAAACTTAAGAAATAATCATTGTCCTTATTCAGTAAAAATTCAAATCCTGTTAAGATCATTAATCTTAATGTATTATAAAGAATTTTCAGGTGTCTCTTTCACAGTTTAGAATACTTTTTACATACATTAACCACTGCCTTGCAAGAGAATTAAAATCTGAATGAATTGCTCTTAGTCTTATAATAAAGATGATTTGAAGACAGTTCCAGGTAGAATTTTCCTTATGACATTTTTAATATTAGATGCATTAACTCTTGTATAAATACATGGGCTCTATCTGCGATTTACTTACAATAACGTCAATTTCCTCCTATACTTTTTTGTTAATAAGGTTATGGAAAAAGTTAAAATATGATCAAAGAGTGAGGAAAAGTTCTCACTTAGAAAACCTTTTTGTGCTTCTTAGATTTATAAACATATTGAGTCCTTAAGTTAAGTAAAAAAAATATTTTCTCAAGTCTCTGTGGTATAATTGGGTTCAAAACTCTTGTTATTTTGTGTATTATTTCAGTTGGCTATATTATTTCATCTGTGACACTATATTTGCTAGCAAAAAGTTATTTTTAAAGAGCAGTTAATTCTTATCTAGATGAATATATTTTTTAATAGACTCTTAATTCTGAAGGAGTAATGACCTCTTTTTTCCTTCAGTGATCAAGACGGAAGATGTGATTCAGAAAACACAACAACCATAATAATGTCTGATAGTTAGGTGAAATCTTTCTCCTAGGGAAGGTTCAAACAACTCTATAAACTTAAGAAAAGTGACCAAGCTCAAAGATCACCGCATTTACTCCTGAAATTCAGCCACCCCTAGGGTGAAATTGTCACTGCTTAATAGCACAGAGTGATGTTTCATGCTGTTGATAGGGAAGTAAGCAAGAAAGAAAAAGCCACAGTTACATTTCCAGGCAACATAGAGTAAGAATTCCTTCTATTTCAGTAATGTATCCAAATTGTTAAGAGTACCTCAGGCTGTGACTCAGGTCTCTGTCCTTTGTGTCCAATTGAAATGACATGGATATTTGAGCTGGCAGAATGTCAAACTTACACATAAGTGAGGTCTCATCTAAGACACGAAATATGAAGCCTGAACTTTGAGCCTCTATTCAGATTGACAAAACAAGATACAGAATTTAATTCCTGAGATGGAGAGGAAAAAATCAAACCATTTTGGATAGTTTATAACATTTTCTTAAGTAAACACTATCATAATATTAACTACAAAGGAAAGAATATATTCTTCCAATATAATTTGAGACCACATGCATTACCACAATACACTTAGTTTTTTAAAAAAATCTTTAAACATACATCCTTTGCTTTTTAGTGTTCTAAACAGGCCTTTGGCAGCAGATTTGCACAATGCACAATTGTTGTTGCTATTGTTTTTTAACATCAAGTCAGAATTGATTCACAATTGACCATGCAGTGGGTTTTTGGAGATTGTTAATCAGAGGGGAGGAGATTGCCCATCTTTCTCCCTCAGTAGCTGGTGGATTTAAATGCCCGCCTTTGGGTTGGCAATGCAACCTCTTACCACTAGGCCACTGGACTTCCCTAATAAAGTAATGAACAATTAGTTTATCTAATCTAACCCAATTGTCTTACTTTAAGCATCACAACTTCTTCCTTCTTCTCCATGCATCTATTAGTAGTAGGAACTCATAATATCCCAGTGATTTGCTCTTATTCTTAATTCTTTGTATGGTCAATGTTCCCAACTGTAGCCAGTGGAAGCCCCTTCAACCTGCCTCTGTAATTTGACATGACCCATAATTTTTCGGAGCATTTTCTTACCTTCTCATACAAGATATAGTAGGATCACATTTCACTTTTCTTGCCAGCCTTGAAATTAGCTATTTAACCAAGCTGTCCTGGTTTCTTTTACTATAAAACAAGATTTTTAAAAATGAGAACTGATGCACAAGTGGAGACTCGTGTACCAATGTTCATAGCAGTATTATTCACCATCTCAAGAATGTGGAAACAGCCCAGATGTCCAGCCACAACTGAATGGACTGAGAAGTTATGTTACATTCACACAATGGAACACTGTGCAGCATGCAGAAACAATAATTTGGTAAATTATTACCTAACTTGGGAGAGACTAGAAAGCAGTATGCTGAGTGAACTCAGTCCCTTAAGGACTAATACTGTACAAAAACATTATTGTAGAATGAGTATAAAGATCCAAGGTGGGGAAGGGAGGAAGGAGAGGAGTGAGGATGTGCAGGAGGTGTATTAATCATGGGGTTGCACAATCTGATGGGTGGGGGTTTAGGAAAATGGGAAGGAACTGGTGTGAAAAACAATGTATTCAAATTTTGTAAATGACTTAGTATAATAAAAAAATTAAAACGTATATTCTGTTATAAAAATAAAAAAACTCCAAGATTTGAGTACCAAGTATGCTGGGGTGCCTTGTTTTTAGTCCTCTCAGCTCTCTCACAGACACTTGGAGGTGGTATTGTTAGAGGTCATCAGGTTGACTTTGACTCATAGGGACCCTCTGGATAACTTTTTTGAGTTTTGCCCTATCCTGCACCATCCTCATCATCTTAGAGGTAAAAGGGCATAATTAAATAAACAAACTCTTTTTCCTTGCAATTATTTGTCTTCTTCTCTTAGATTGTAACCCTGTCCACTGGTAAAACCAGCCACTTTTATTTAACATTTATATAGGATTTCACAGTTTGTGAGTCACGTTCGTTATTTCCTTTTGTTCTCACAACAGCATTTTTACATAAAATCAGACCAAAAAGATTCCTATTTTCATCAAGTTGATTCATGTGTAGGACAAGTACAGTAGTGGAATTACTCCATTTCTAAGGTTGTAATGTGGAATCTAACTGCCTAATTTTTTTCCCACAGACTGGCTAATGCTTTAGAACTTCCAACCTTTGGTTAGTCATCAAATTTGAACCACTACACCACCAGGGAGTTCTGGTGACTTATTGATAAGGAGTTATGTTGTTTGAAATCACTAGTTACTCTGCAGGACAAAAAGAGACACCATATTCCCATGTGGCATACTGTCGCTCAAAACCCACAGGAGATTCAACTATGAGTCAGTTCTGACTCAATGGTACACATAACACCAGGGTTCCTTAACCCTCGGATAAAGCAAGGAAAACATCATTATCATCAATTTTTAGACAAGGAAATGAAGACTTTTAAAAGTTAAGCACCTGAAAAACCCTAGAAGTCCTAATCCACAGCATAAATAGTCTTCCAAGTATCCTGAAAAACCTACAGCCAGGAGAAGATAAAGTAGATGAATGGGATTTTCTAAGAATCAAATCTCTATGAATATCCAAAAACTTCTCCAACAGGGTAAAAAGAGGAGCCACAGACTGGAAAAAAGTACTTGGTAACGGCATATCAGATAAGGTACTTATATCCAGAATTTATAAAATACTTGAGCACCACAACAAGATAAAGGTAAATAATCCAATAGAAAAATGGGCACAGGATATGAACAGACACTTCACCGAAGAATACATTCAGATGGCTAACAAGCCCATGAAGAAATGTTCAAAATCCCTAGCTCTAAGAGAGATGCACATTAAAACAACTATGAGACATCATCTCACCCCAGTAAGAATAGCAAAATTTAACAGAACAGCAAGCAACAAATGCTGGTGAGGTTGTGGAGAAACTGGAACCCTTATTCACTGTTGGTGGGAGTGTAAAATGGTGCAACCACTGTGGAAGGCGGTATGGCACTTTCTCAAAAAGTTGTAAATAGAGATACCATTTGACCCAGCAATTCCATTATTAGGAATATACCCCAGAAAGACCATAATCAACATCCAAGCAGATATATGCACACCCATGTTTATCGCAGCTTTGTTTGCAATAGCCAGGAGCTGGAAACAACGTAAGTACCCATCAACAAATGAATGGATAATTGTTTGAACAGATACTTAATCAAAGAAGACATTCAATCACATGGCCAACAAACACATGAAGAAATGTTCAAAATCCATAATTCTTAGAGAGATGCAAATCAAAATAACTATGAGATATCATCTCACCCCAGTCAGAATAGCAAAACTTAACAGAACAGCAAGCAGAAAATTCTGTCGAGGTTGTGGAGAAACTGGAACACTTATTTACTGTTGGTGGAAGTGTAAAATGGTGCAACCACTGTGGAAGGCGGTATGGCGTTTTCTCAAAGAGTTGCAAATAGAGATACCATTTGTCCGAGCAATTCCACTATTAGGATTATACCCCAAAGAGACCATAACTGCCATCCAAGCAGATATATGCACACCCATGTTTATCATGGTTTTGTTCACAATAGCAAAGAGTTGGAAACAACCTAAGTGCCCATCAACAAACAAATGGATAGAGAAGCTGTGATATTTTCACACAATGGAATACTATGTTGCACTGAAAAACAAGAAACTCATGCAATATTATTCAAAATGGGTGACCCTGGAGGACATTATGCTAAGTGAAGTATCTCAGTCACAAAAGGACAAGTACTGCATGGTGCCATGTTGTAAAACAGGATTGACCTTGAGGTTGGGGGGAGACTGAGAAAGATGGGTTCAATAATGTATACTGCATTGAAACAGATGAGGGAGAAAACTGTTTAAAAGGGATAGGTGATTAGGTATTTTTGTCATGACAGGAGTCTAGAGCAAAGGAGTGGACCTGAGGGAGGGTTTGTAAAACAGTGAAAGAATTTTTCTTTTACATTTCCAAGAGGGTAGTGTCCTAGGGGGGAGGGTTGGGAGGGGAGAAAAGTGCAGCAATGATGAATGAATGGAAATCCAAAGTCTCTGTAAATTTTTACTGAAATTAATAATAAATTTTAATTAAAAAAAGTTAAGCAGCTATCTCAGTGTTACAAGATTAATAATATATTAAAATGACAATAACTGTTGTTTTCAATGCTAATCCTTAAATGTGACTGGATACTTCTGTCAGTAAAAGTAATATGAAGGAAATTTCCCTCCATATCTACAAAAGTGCTCAATTCCCACCCTAATCAACACATATACATGTGACACATGGGTCTTTATTCTTTCTAAGCTTTAATGGAATAATACATTTACTTACTCCTTCTTTAACAAATCTTTGTCTGAAAAAAAATGTGGCAAACCAATAAAACTCAAAACAAAGATTCTCACTACTGAGGCAGTTGGCAGCAACATGATAGGTGGAGAAGAGATCGACGTTGTTAACAGTTACAGCTTGCTCAGCTCCACAGTCAACACTCATGGCACCAACAGTCAGGAAATCAAAAGGCATATTACACTGGGAAAATTTGCTGTCAGGGACCTCTCTAGAGTACTGAGAAGCAATGATTTCAGTATAGAGACCAAGGTGTGCCTGATCTAGGCCATGGTCTTCATAATTCCTTGCTATGTATCAGAGAGCTGGACAATGAATAAAGATAACAGAAAAAGAATAAATGCATTTAAGTTGTGGTGCTGTAGAAGACTCTTAAACATACCATGTGTTGTTGTTGTTAAGTGCCATCAAGTCATAGGTGACTCATTAACAACCCTATGAACAAAAGTCCTGGACACCTGTATAACTTTTGTCCTTTCCCGAGATTCATAGGGTTTCCAGAGGCAAGATATTATGGAAGTTTGTTTTAAACATATCATGTACTGCCAAGAAAACAATTTTGTCTTGTTGAGGCTGAAATCAAGTTTCTCCTTGGAGGTTAGGTTTTTGAAGCTCCATCTTTCATACTTTGGGTATGTGCAGGAAGGAGCTGTCCTTGGGGAAGGGCATGATGCTCAGAAGAACAGAGGGACAGCACAGGAGAGGAAGACCCCAGATGAGATGGAATGAGACAGTAACTGGGGCAACGGGGATAGGTGTGCTATGGTCAGTGAAACTGGTAGGGTCACTATGAGTCACAGTCGACTCAGACAGTAACAACAACACATTGTTACAAAGTTTGAATTACTCATAGCTAAGCATTCAGTGGTTTTTTTTTAAATTAATGAGTTATATTTTCTACAATTCTGGATTCTTTTCTCTGTCTTTAAAATGATTCATTTGAATGTGGTATTGATTTGAGAGGGAGCCCTGATGGCGTAGTCTGTAGGGAGTTGTCTTGCTAACCGAAAAGCGGCATCTGTCCGCTGGCTCAAAACTCCACAATTTACAATCTTAGAAAATGCATAGTAAAGTGGACTGTGGACTTGAGGGAGGGGATTGTGTAACAATGAAATATTTTTTTCTTTTCAGAGAAAAATGAACTGGGGGGAGGTGTGAGAAGGGACAAAAATGTGCAACAATGAATGAAGGGGGAAAATGAAATGGAAAGAATATGCTGTAAAAATATATATGTTGCATTAAAAATCTACTACAGGAGGGAGCTCTGGTGGCCTAGTAACAAGAAGCTGAGTTGTAATCCTGAAGGCACATGGTTCAAGCCCACCAGCTGCTCCATGGGAGAAGGACGAGCCATCTCCTGTGTGCTTAACTCCTTTTTATAATCAGCCAGAGGGTCAACTCTGGGTCAGTTCTGACTCTACAGTTCACAGCAACTACAAGAACACACAGTACAGGAGGAGATTGCCTTTCTTTCACTGTCTGAGAGGAAAACCACCTGCCTTTGAACTAGCAGCACAATATCCTACTCACTAGACCTCCAGAATACTTTTAGAAGTTAAATTTCCCTACATTAAACTTATTTTAGGAAAAGTCGAAAAACTATACATGACTTACCCAAATCCTGAAGCAACCACAACACTCAAAACTTCTTTGTACAGTCATGTAGCTTACAGGAGACTACTAGTTCTCTTTCTAGACAAAAATAACCCATACCCCTTACAATTGAAATGATCAAACAACTTTCAATGCTGTCAAGTTGAAACCAATTCATTGCTGAACTTCAGTGGCTTTTCAGATACTGTAAATTGCACGAGAGGGGATTGCCCATCTATCTGCCATGGAACTGCTGGTGGATTAGGTTCATCTTTGGGTTAGTAGTACAACTCCTTATATATGCTGTTGTGGTTGTGTGCTGTTGAGTCAGAAGCACAGGAGAATGATAGGTAATCTCCCCCCAGATGAGTTACAGTCTCTGAAAGATTGTTGGAGGGTAAGCTATTCGGTCAGGTACAACTCTATGAGCACACAACATATTACTCCATAGGGAACTCTAAGGGTGTAGTCCCTAGGAAGTTGCCCTGCTAAGCCAAAAGTCTGTGGAGCTTGAATTCACCAGCAGTACTAAGCAGAAGAGATGGGCAATTTATAGCCTCAGAAATCCACTAGAGAGTCAGCCATAAGTTAGCTTCAACTCCACAGCAAAGAGTTTTTTAGTTTATTATTCACATATTAAAAGAATTCTTTCTTTTTCCAAGAAAACTCTTTGACCTCACTTTTCTTCAAAATGGAAGATGTATAGGGAGAAGAGAACAAAAGGAAAATGTATTTTCCCAATAGAGTATCTTGACTTCTCAATGCCAAGAAGAATTTTATTTGTTATTCCAATGTTTATGAAAACAACTTGCAGTTCATCTCAACTTTTCAAGAAAGGTAAAATGCTGAAGCAGTAAATCATACCAAGAGGAGACTGCTTATCCTTTTCCCACAGAGAAGCTGGTAGATTAGAACTGTATGCCTTTGAAATTGCAGCACAGCTTTTTACCACTGGAGGCCACCAGATCCCCTCTACCTGCATATGCTACCAGAGCTCCATTAGGGTTTGTAGATTGCAATGTAGGGAGCACTGGTGGCCTTGTGGAAAGAAGCTAAGCTGCAATTCTGAAGGCATGTGGTTTGAAGTCACCAGCTGCTCCATAGGAGAAGGATGGGCAATCTCCTCCAATGCAATTAACTGCCTCTGAAAACCCATCAGAGGGTCAGCTATGGGTTGGTTCCAACTCCACAGTACATAACAACAGATCGCACTTATTGCCTCATCTTTCCCCATTTAGACTAGAGATCTAATTTGGCCTGTTCTAGGTCAACCTATGCTGAGAAACTATATTTCTACTCCAAATGTATAGTCGGTTGTCAGACTGATTGAGTCAGCCATTCATTTACATTTCTTTCCCTAAAGAAAATAAGTTGCCAATCCATGTTTCAGGTCAAGACATTCACCATTTTTTTTCTTTGAAAACACCAATTATGTTCAGCTGTGGAAATTCCACCCTTTCACCAGAGAATGGATCCATTAAGAGAGACAGAGAAAACACCACAATGACAGATGATGCTGGATTAAGTCACACAGCTAAACAGCTGGGAGGCTGGGAGAGGCACTTTACTCATCTTTAATACCAGTTTTGACAACTAATACAAGGCTTAGACAAGGTCATCTTGCAAGCCCCTTCCCCACTCCAAAGTAGTAATTTTTTTATGTGCAGCTCTAAGATCACCTATTTCTTCTTCTTTGGCTCTGGTTGTTGGTGCATATATCTGAATGATAGTGGTATTCACTGGACTTCCTTGTAAGTGTATGGATATAATCCTGTCACTCACAGTGTTATACTTAAATCTAGATATTACTTTTTTAACTATGAAAGCAACCCCATTTTTTCTCACCTTTTCATCTCTGGAGTAGTATATCATATG
>NW_006399797.1:12557757-12561849 GCF_000299155.1 Elephantulus edwardii | reverse complement strand
ATACATTTTGGTCTTTTCTTCCTCTTCTGTCTTTGCAATGACCGTTTGCACTCTTCCTGGATGATACCCTTGATATCCTCCCACAACTCATCTGGCCTTCACTCATTAGTGTTCAAAGCCTCAAACCTGTTCCTGAGATGGTTCTGAAATTCAGGTGGGATAGAGCAGTGAAATAGAAATCCCTCATTGTGGAGTTAGCCATTAGTTACTGTGTTGTCCCTGCCCTTAGCCCAGTGCCTTGACCCACTTATTTCCCAGCTCCACCCTCCACCAGGATACCCTTACACTTCTACCAAATCCCTTCAGAATTTATCTTCCATTGTCCAACCCTTGATCTTACAGCTTGTATCTGAAGCTTTCTTGGCTTCTGTGATTCCAAACACGTCAACTGCTGGCAATTTTTTATGCTGAGACTAGTGTCTTTTAAGTTTAGTTGTACTGTCTCTGAACGGAAGGTGATGTGTCCTGTAGACTCCTGTACAGATTGCGGCCCTCAGCCTGACTGATCTTGGCTCAGCCTTGGGGCTTTTGTACCTGTGGGGGTGGCAAAAGCTTTTGCCGCAAGTCACTTCTTTATTGACTGGCCCCCGATTCTGTCCGTGCAGCTTCCAGTCTCCCCAGTTCTGCCAACAACAGCTCTAAGATAGTTGGGTATGTTTTATTTCTTAAATGATTTTTCTTGCTATTTAAACATTCTCTCTCCTATTAGACTAACATATAACTGAGTAAAAGCCATAAATCTTCCTAAAGCACATTCTATGCACATTTTTATCTTATTCCTATCCATAAGTAATTTATGTATTTTAGATGATGGGCTCATTAAAAAAATTTTGATCCCTCTAAGTACTTCACTCACTGAACAGGTATGAATCTACATAGCTCCTTTTAGACTACTGTGTTAGGAATTCATGCAAACTCTATTTTATTGTTGAATTTTTTTAAACTCAAGTCAATATTTTCCAGAATTTTTCTATTATACAAGATTACTTAAAGGTCAGCCATCTAACTCATACCTTGGCAATTAATTCAATGAATTCTAAAAGGTTAAGCTCACAGAAAACAGACCCTTTCTGAAAGCTCTTAATATAGGTAAGATTTCAGCTATCAACTAAGGCTTTATTTAAGAGCCCTCATAGGTTATGTGTTTGGCTGCTAACCAAAAAGTCACCCATTCACACCACAACAAGATAAATATAAACAATCCAATAGAAAAAATAAGCACAGGATATGAACAGACACTTCACCAAGGAAGACATTCAGATGGCCAACAAGCACATGAAGAAATGTTCAAAATCCCTAGCTCTAAGAGAGATACAAATCAAGACAACAATGAGATATCATCTCACCCAAGTAAGAACAGTAAAGTTTAAACACCAAATGCTAGCCAGGTTGCAGAGAAACTGGAACCCTTATTCACTGTTGGTGGGAGTGTAAAATGGTGCAACTGTTATAGAAGGCGGTATGGCGCTTCCTCAAAAAGTTACAAATAGAAATACCATTTGACCCAGCAATTCCTCTACTGAGAATATACCCTAAAGAAACCAGAACTGTCACCCAGGCAGATATATGCACACCCATGTTTATTGCAGCTTTGTTCACAATAGCAAGGAGTTGGAAACAACCTAAGTGCCCATCAACAAAGGAATGGATAGAGAAGCTGTGGTATATTCACACAATGGAATACTATGCTGCATTGAAAAACAAGGAACGCATGCAATATTATTCAAAATGGGTGACCCTAGAAGACATTACTCTGAGTGAAATATCTTAGTCACGAAAGGACAAATACTGCATAGTGCACCTCTTGTAGAATGGGATTGACATCAGAGTGGGGTAAGACTGAGAAAAATTGGATAAATTATGTATACTGCATTGAAACAGATGAGGGAGGGAACCATTTAAAAACGATATATGATTGGGTATTATGGTCATGACAAGACTCCAGAATGAAGGCTGCATAGTAGAGTGTATGGGGGGTGGGAGGAGGGAATGGGATTGTCTACCAATGAAAGAATTTTTCTTTTACTTTTCAAAGAGAAGAGCGAACTGGGAGGGGGGAGGTAGGCATGGAGAAGAATGCAACAGTGAATGAATGGAAATCCAAAATCTCTGTAAATGTTCATTACAATTAATAAAATAATTTTTTTTAAAAAGTCAACCATTCAAATATTTTAGGTACTCTTAGGAAGAAAGATGAGGCAGGTTTACAGCTCTAGAAATCTGGTAAGAGGCTGTCTATGAGTCAGAATCAACTCTACAGCAGTGGGCTTGGTTTTGGTCTACTCTACATGTCTGTAGTGGTCTCTCAGTAATCAACCAAAATGTTGACAGTTTGAATCTATCCAACAGAATTAAGTCCTAGAATGGCTGAGTTTTCATTTTGTTTAATTTTTAAATGTCTAATCAGCAGCTCTTAATACCAGCAGTCAGGAAATCAAAAGATGAATTGCACTGGGAAAATCTGTTGTCATGGACCGCTCTAGATCCTGAAGAGCAATGATGTCAGTCTAGATACAAAGGTTCTCCTAATCCAGGCCATGGCTTTTAAAATCACTTTTTATGCTTTAGAAAGTTTGACAATGATTAAGGATGACAGAAGAAGAATAGATGCCTTCAGTTCTGGAGAAGAGTCTTGAACTGGACTGCCAGAAAACAAATAGGTCTGTCTTGGAGAGAGTAAAACCAAGTCTCTTCTTGGAGGCTAGGATTTTGAAGCTTTGCCTCACTTTGGGCACGTGGCCAGGAGAGATTGGTCCTTGGAGAAGGACATCATTCTCGGAAGGTTGGATGGACAGCATAAAAGAGGGAGACCCTGGATGAGATGGATTGATACAGTAACTGGGGCAAGGGGGGTTTGTGTGTTCAAATTAGTGAGACTGGCTCAGAATACGGAAGGATTTAGAGCTGGTGTCACTATGTATCTCAGGGTATTCAACCAATAATATTCTATGACAGGTTTGGAAGCAGGAATGGCATCCACTTCCAAAACAACTTGCCTCTGGAGACTCTATGAACTTTGTTAAATGTCGGTAGTTGTAGAGGGGCTTCAGGCCTTTTGTTCATAGGGTCACTATGAGTCATGCTTGACTCGAATGCAATTAACACCACCACCAATACCAACACAATCAAATGCTTTCAGTATGATGATCATTTTTAACCACAGAGAAGATGAAATAAAATGAATATATTTTCATTTTTTAAGCTCAATTAAGAATGATCTTTATCATTTTTATAAGCTATAAATCTTTCCTAGCTATTTACCTTTTGTAATTTTTTTTATTATGTCAGAACTTGGTCTATGCCAGTAATCTGTACTAAGTAATGCTCTTTTTAAATCTTCTTTTATCAAATAAAAATGCTGGTTTTTTAGAGAGGTATATGAATTAAGTAGTTAGTTCACAAAAGGATAAATACAAATATGGGGACAAAATATAGAGAAAGTGTTCAGTCTCATTGGTGGTTGTAGGAACACAAATAAAGGCAAAGGAAAGCTACATTTTTACTTGTCAAATTGTAGTAGAAGCTCAATTGTTGTTGTTGTTGTTATGTGCCATTGAGTTGTTTGCGACTCATAGCGACCCAATGTACAACAGCCCTAAACCGTGCTCTTTCCTGTGCCAATCTCATTGCCTCCGACACACCCATCCCGATTACCCCAGTCACTGAATCAATCCACATCATAGAGGGTCTTCCCCTCCTGTGCTGTCCCTCTACTCTACCCAGCATGATGTCCCTCTCTAAAGACCTGTCTCTCCTTCCAACATGTCCAAAGTATGTCAGACAAAGCCCCAGAATCCTTGCCTCCAAGGAGCAGCCTGGTTTAACCCTAGGTTGAATCTGTCTGTTTTCTTGGCAGTCCATGGTACATTCAATGCTCTTCTCCAGCACCACAGCTCAAAGGCATCAGTTCTCCTTCTGTCCTCCCTAGTCATTGTCCAACTCTCTGATGCATAACAAGTGATTGCAAAAACCATGGCCTGTATCAGGAGCATCTTAGTCTCCAGAGAGACACTGTTGCTCTTGAGTACTTTAGAGAGGTCCCTAACAGCAGACTTTCCCATCGCAACACGTTTTTTGATTTCCTGACTACTG
>NW_006399797.1:12547426-12557657 GCF_000299155.1 Elephantulus edwardii | reverse complement strand
GCAAAAACCATGGCCTGTATCAGGGGGACCTTAGTCTCCAGAGAGACACCGTTGCTCTTGAGTACTTTAGAGAGGTCCCTAACCACAGACCTTCCCATCGCAATACGTTTTTTGATTTCCTGGCTACTGGTGCCAAGAGTGTTGACCATGGAGCCGAGCAAACTGAAGCTGTGAACAATCTCAATCTCTACAAGGGTGATGGGATATAGATGTTATCATATTCTGTTGTTGAGAAAGTAAACTGTTATAAACATGCTATAAGGCAATATCTGATTAGTGTCTTTAATTTCGCCCTTCCTATTAAAATAATTCATTATAAAGAAATTACAACAATGTGGTATAAGGAAACATTCCAACAATGACTCATTCTTTAATGTAAATAACTGCTTCTGTCCATAGATGATTTCTTTATGCCTAAAACATTTACTTTAATATTTCTTATAGTCTGGGTGTTCTATAATGGATTCTTTTGGGATTTGCATTTCTGAAAAGTCTTTATCTCCTCTTTGTTATTGAGATGCTATTTTTATTAGGTATAAAATTCTAAGTGGAAAAACTTTTTTCTGTACATTAAATATGTGACTTCATTATCTTCTCATATATATTGTTAAAACAAGAAATTTATACTCAACTTTATTTTCATTCCTCTGTGGATGTCTTCTGTCCCCATGTGAACATTTTGTCTGTATTACTGTTTTTTATCATATTAATTAGAACATGTCATTGTAATAGGATCTTTTCATGATTGTTATATTTTTGGTTCATTTGGCTTATTGCATTTGAGAGTTTATACTATTCATAAAATTGGAAAAGAATTTTATTATATTCTTTCAAATGTGTATTCTATTCTCCCTCTCTTTCTTCCCCTTTGGGTACTGTAATGACATGTACTTAGTTGTTGTGATGGTGGTGCGCCAGCAAGTCAGAACAAACTCATAGGTGACACTCCAGTGGGTTTTTAGAGCCAGGAAATTGTACAGGACTCTAATTGCCCATTCCTCCCTGACAGAGCAGCTGGTGGATTCAAACAGCATGCCTTTCAGATTGCAACTAGCTTCTTACCATTAAGCCAACAGAGTTTCTTGAGTCCTCTTGACGTTAAAACACTGATCAATAGCTTATTGTTTCTCTATTAATTTAATTTCAATTCTTTTCTTTGTTCTTTATTTTATATATTCTTTTTTAACATAAATAGCTATCAGTATTTATTATAAGGGACATTATTGCATTTGTTTACAAAATCTCCTTAAGAGATAATTTATTGTGGAAGGCCATCATCTGAGGCATCATTGGAGGCTAGGATTTTGAAGTTCTATCTCACATACTTTGGGCATGTGGCCAGGAGGGACCTGTCCTTGGAGAAGGACATCAGCTTGAAGGGACAGTGTGGGCCAGGAAGACCCAGGATGAGATGGATTGATATAGTAACTGGGGCAATGGTGGTAGATGTGTCAGAGTCAGTAGCTATAAGTCACAGGCAACTCGATTGAACATAATAGAATAACTAGTAAGTTGTATATAAATGTCCAAAGGGAGAAAGGGAGGAGACAGGGGCAGGGAGAGGAGCTGAAATAATAGAGTTGTAGTTTGACGGGTGGGGAGGGGGAGCGGTGAAGGGATTATGAAAGAAAAGAAAAAAAGCAAAATAATTTTGGATATTCTTTTGATATATTTTAAAACATACTAATCCTTATGTAATGTCCTATCTGCCATTAATCTCATTCACAGTTTTATCTCACACATTATAGTTTTCATCTCTATAAATTTAAGCCTTGTTAAGTCTTTTATGTCTAACATTTTTTAAAATCAGGAAAATAGTTATATTAACCTTTTATATCTTTACTAAGCTAACATCTATGCCAGCTTGGAATTAGTTTCTGCTATTTTTCCTCTTCATTCTGGGTCACATTTTTCTCCTTTTCTATGTCCAATAATTGTTTGTTAAATGCAAAACACTGAATCTTGTTGAGAGCTGGACTTTTTTTTTCATTCTGATATTCTTAAAGTTTGTTCCAAAATGAACTTAATGGAAACAGTTTGATATTTTGGTTCTTGTTTTAAAAACATTTGTTAGGTAGCACTAAGGTAGCATTTTTTTGTAGGCTGAGTATTCTCCTATGAAGGGCAAACCCCTTGTGAACACTCAATGCCCTATAAATGATGAGGTTTCTGTTCTGGCTGGCAGGAGCAGGACTAGTCCTAGTCCTCAGCACTGGGCACTAGTGGTTTGGAATGGTTCTTTCTTCAGTCTGAAGTAATTTCTTCACACACATGTGCTGATCCTTTCAGTGTTCTTCTAAATGGAGTAGCATCTCAATAGATGTCCAGGGTTCAAGGTATGGTACTCAGCTCAATAAGCTCTAACCATCGTATTGTTGTTAAGAGTACTGTTGAGTCAGAACCAGGGCAGTAAATAGTATGGGAGGAGATTGCCCATCTTTCTTCCTCAGAGTGGCAGGTGAACTTGAAACACTTGTCTATGAGTAGGCAGCACAATTCCTTACCACTAAGCCACCACAGCTCCCTAGCCACCTTCATCTCTTAAATTCTTTCCTGTGTGTCTTTTCAACTCAGGATTTAACTAAGTAATTCCCTTTCCCTGCATCACAGCCTGGAAGCTCTTCCCAAGGCAATAAGCTGGGCCATTGTAGGATTCAGCTCATTTTTCACACATTGTGCAGATCACAGTATTTTCTTGTCTGATTTCTTAATATCTTAAAAACAGCTTTTAAATAGATTTGGCCCACTTACTTAGGCGTTTCAGGTGGGAGGATAATTCTAGTCCTTATTGTGCCATCATCTGTCTAAAATACTTTTTTCAATGCTTAGCTCATCAGAGAAATTTTTCTTTAGTCACATTTTTTTTTGTATCTCCAGGTGTCTGCTTCATTTATATTAAAATGTATTTTTTTTAAGCACTCATTCTGGCATTTAACCTAACCTCATTATAATCTCAGTATAGCTCCGTGTAACTGTCTTCCATTTAGAGTCATGAATGTTTTGGTAGGCATTTACAGACCTCTGAACTTCTATTTGCCTGCCCACATATAAATAGAGTCTTGTGATTATTTCTGCTGAATGGGGTATGAGTGGAGGTCACATGTCACTTTGGTGTCAAAGATTTAAAAGAGAGAAAAATAAGTTCTTCATTCACTCTTTCCTCCTACAGTTAAGGCTGAAATCATAGGTTAACACAACAGCATCAAGAGATAAGGGAATTTCTACCAACCTGAGTCCCTAAAATCTCTGAGCTGTCTGCCTACAAAATGCCATTCAATATATAATGGGAGCAAGAACTAATATTTACTGTGTAAAGACAGTGAGGTTTGAGAGTGAATTTGCCAATGCTATAAACAATAACACACTCAGAAGTAAGACATCTCTTCTGAATGAAACATTTTTCTAAAATCTAATTTTTAATAATAGAATATCAAACAATTAATTGGTAATAACAATAATGTCTTTTTAAAAAACCTTTACAAAGTACTTTTACAGCAAAGCAAAAAATGTTATTCTAAATATTTAAATGACAATGTGAATGCTGTACTCAATGCCAGAGATGCTACAAAAAAGTATATGCAAAGAATTACAAATAGTTGATCTAATTCAATACTGGGTGGCAAAATAGAGAGTTTATTCTAAGAATAATTTAATATTAGAAAATCTACTTATTTAAATTATTTACATCAAAATGTTAGAGAAGGACAACAGTCTCTACAGATACTAAAAAAATATTTTACTTCCTGATTTTTTTTAAAGAATTAAGAACACAATCAAGTGTTCTGGGATTCTTCTGAGTTAGCCACAGTTTGTTGTGATCCACATAGTCAGATGCCTTTATAACAAGCTTAACAATTAAACACAGAGCTTACTAATATTTTTTGTAAGTAAACCAGTATAAAATAAAAATTTTATTTAAAAAAATATATATCTTAAGACACATAGACAGGAAAGTTCCAAATGCATCTGTCAGTCTTTCTTTGCTTGTCAGCAGGCAGACCCTTAGCAAGAAAGAAGTGATAGACTTTATTTTATTCTTTTTAATCATTATTTTTCCATTTTAGACTTTATTCTTTATTATTATTATTATTGGAATGGGAATAAATATGGATCTCTGAACACTTGTATAACTTTCATCAGTTTTCCAACTTCATAGAGTTTCTGGAAGCAAGCTATATCAGAAGTGGATGCCACTCCTGCTTCCATGCTTGTTTTAATCAGGCAGCTCCTCCAAACACTGTCCATCATGGGTAACCATTATCACATTTAACACATCAGTGTCACAGTATTTAGCATCACAGATTACTCTGTGAAGAATTGGGTCTATTTAGACTATCCTTTAACTAAGTTGTATTTGTGACTGCTCCAAGTAGAAAGTAGAGAGAGAACAATGTTATGTGTTTCTAAGGTTCACTAGTATACAAAGTCACTGTACTAAACGGAATTGGCTGACACAGAAGAATTTAATGAAATAAAGTATAAGCTAGAGTCTGTAGTGATGAAGAAAGGTTAAGCTACTCTGAAAGAGTAGGCAAAAAACAAGTCCCCAGAAATGTACAGCATACCAATTGATATATTTCAACAAACTGACACTGCCCTGGATGCACTCACCAAGTTGTGCCAAGAAATCTGGAGGAAAACAACCTGGCCTACTGACTGGAAGAGATCCATATTTATTCCCATTCCAAAGAAAGGGGACCTGACAGTGTGTGGAATATTTGAACAATATCATTAATATTATATGCAAGCAAGATTCTGCTGAAAATTACCAAAAAAATGACTGGAACAGCTTATCAATAGAGAACTGTCAGATGCAGAGGTTGGGTTTAGAAGAGGCCATGGCAGTAGAGATATTATAGCTATTTGTAGATTAATCTTGGATTAAACCAGGAGGCTGTCGTCAGAACAGAGCAAGGAAACACTGTATGGTTCAAAATCAGGAAGGGTGTACACAGAGGATGTGTCCTATCTCCACACCTTTTCAATCTATATGCAGAACAGATCATTTGGGAGGCTGGGCTCTATGAGGAGGAAGGTGGCATCAGGATTGGAGGAAGAGTCAACAATCTGCATTATGCAGATGACACAACTCCGCTTGCTGAAACTGAGGAGGACCTGAAGCCCTTGTTGTAGAAGGTGAAGGACTGAAGCCTTAAATATTGATTGAAGCTCAACATCAAGAAAACAGCAATTCTCATCACTGGGCTGATTGGTAGCACTATGATAGACGGTGAAGAGATTGAGATTGTTCACAGTTTTAGTTTTCTTGGCTTCACAATCAACACTTTTGGAACCAGCAGCCAGATAATCAAAAGATGAATTACATTGGAAAAGTTTGCTGTCAGGAACTCTCCAGAGTATTGAAGAACAACAATGTCAATCTGGACACTAAAGTGTACCTAATCCAGGCCATAGTCTTTGCAATCACTTGCTATGCATCAGAGAATTGGACAATGACTAGGGATGATAGAAGGAGAATTGATGCCTTTGAGCTGTGGTGCTGGAGAAGAGTGTTGAATACACACCATGGATTGCTAGGAGAATAAAGAGCTTTGTCCTATAGAGGGAGAGGTCAGGCTGCTCTTTGGAGGCAAGGATTCTGAAGCTTCATCTGACATACTTTGGACATGTTGCAAGAAGCGACCAGTCCTTGGAGAGGGATGTCTTGCTTGGGAGGTTAGAGGGACAGTGCAGGAGAGGAAGACCTTCTGTGAGATGGATTGATTCAATGACTGGGTAATGAGGGTAGGTTTGTCAGAGACAATAAGGTTGGCACAGGATAGTGCAGGGTTCAGAGCTGTTGTACACAGGGTCACTATGAGTTGCAAGCGATTTGATGGCACACAACAAGAAGAAGAAGGTTAATATATAAGACATTGCTTTGACCTTACTAACGTTTTTCTTCTTGGGAAGCTTGCTCTGGGAAAACTAATTACCATGCAGTGAGAAAGCCCAAACTAGCCCACCTGGAGAGATGACATGAAAGTGCCATCGTGAAAAGGAACTGAAAGCCAGACAATAGCAAGAAGCAGCTGCCAGACATGTGACTGATTCTTCCAACTGAGTTTCAGACATCAGGGAACAAAGATGTTGCAGTCCCTCTGTCCTGTCCAGATTCCCAATCCTTGAGCATAATAAATGGTTGCTTTATGCCAGTAAGTATAGAAGTAATTTATTACACAGTACAGTAACCAGAATAGAGACAAGAGCTTTAAGACCTGCGTTTATAGCTTACAAGACCCACCATCTCAATACTACACCAAAATTGATTGCCTAACATATCCTTTTACCATGGAGCTCGCACAACGTTTTATTTCCTAGTGAGACAGACTTTAAGAGAACAGTAAACTAACCTTTATTTTTGCACCAGATAGATAAGGGAAAAATCCACAATCAACACAACAGAAAACAAAATATCTGCCAACAGACAAGAAAATTGTAGCAACTAAATTTTTAAAACTGGAAAGAAAGAGTTCTGAAGACCATAAGAAGGACTGGTTTATTTAGAAAGAAACACAATATTTATTACGGAAATATGCCAATTTTTCACAACTTGACATGGAGTTTTTAGAGAGAAATCTAAGTAGATTTGTTTTGCAATTACCTATTAATTTTAAAATTCTTCTGGGAAAGTTAAAAGGGCATATAATGAAAAATTGGAAAAGCATCGTACACTTCAGTATTCATCCAAAAAGAAATAAAAGAAAATTATAAGTTTTTCAAGTAAAAGTGCAATATTAAGAACTCTTAACAATAAAATAGGATTGGAATAGAGATTGGCTAATAAGAAATAACAAAATCAAGCCAAATCCATAGCCTCAAGATTCTGACTCATAGCAAAGCACCATCAGGTTTTCTTCTGAGGCTGTAATCTTCGTGGGAACAGACCACCTCATCTCTCTCCCGAGGAGCAGCTGCTGTTAAACTACAGGTATTTTTGGCTAGCAGGCAGACGCCTTCATCACAGCACCCACCAGAGCTCCTAAAGAGAATGAAATACAGAAATAGCAGAAACAATGACTAGTAGTGGCTTTAGGGCTAATAGAAAGTCCAAGGAAGAGTTGCCCCAAGGCTGAAATCCAGACCTTGTTGAAGTGGCATACAGAATAGCAGAGAAGTATCAGTCTTCTGCATCAGTGGAAATAGCGAGAGAGATACGTTCTAGGGTGTTGGAGCAAAATGTTTACAAGGAGATGTTGCACCAGAAATACTTTCCTGAAACACTGTCCAAGGAGAGTGGTGAGGAAACCTGTTGGTTAAGGGATGACTACTGTGACAGTGACTACTGTGCACTACAGGAGCCTGTCACTACAGGAGCCTGCAGGCGCAAGCTGTTAAGAGAAGCCACTCATGGTTGCAGGCAAGCTCAAGGAGCCAGGAAGACCCTATGTCTGGCAGTGTCTCTTTAGCACCCTCTACTGGCAAAATTTCAAGATGAGGCCGACTCACTCTACAGTCTCCTTTATGCAGATGGCATAATCTTGCTTGCTGAAAGCAAAGAGAGCTTGAAACTCTCATTGAAGTTTTCAAGACTACAGTCTTCAGTATGGATTACACTTCAATGCAGTGAAAATTCAAATTCTCATAAATGGATCAAATCAGCATTATAATGAATGATGAAAAGATTGAAGTTATCAGTGATGTCATTTTACTTGGATCTACAATCAACACCCATGGTAATGTTGTTGTTGTTGTTATTGATTGCCATTGAGTCAAGCACGACTCATAGCAACCCTATGAAGAAAAGGCCTGAAGCCTTTCTAGAAATATAGTAATTTATCAAAGTTCATAGAGTTTCCAGAGGTTTGCTGTTTGGGAAGTAGATTCCCCTCCTGCTTCCAAATCTTTTTTTAAACTGGGAGCTTCACCAAACACTGTCCACCATGGGTAACCGCTAAGGACTAAGTGGTACTAAATCCAAGCCATAGTATTTTGAATTACTTCATATGCATGTGAAAGTTGAACAATGAATAAGGAAGACTGAAAAGAATTGATGCCTTTCAATTGTTGTATTGACAAAGAGTTTTAAATAGTTTATGGATTGCCAAAAAAGTAAACAAATTTGTTTTGGGAGAAATGCAGCCAGAGTGTTTCTTTGGGACTAGGATGGTAAGACTTAATTTCACCAACTTTGACCATGATATCAGGAAGATCCAGGCCCGGGAAAAAGACATTATACTTGGAAAGGTGGAAGAGAAGAGAAGGGAAGGGAAGGGAAGGGAAGACTTTCAATGAAATCTGTTGACATAGTAACTGAAATAATGGGCCTAAGCCCAGTGGCTATTGTGAGGATGGCATAGTATCACACAAGGTTTTTATTTGTTGCTAAAGGTTGTAATCTACTAAGCAGCATCTATCAACAACACCTAGCAAAATTTAACATCATGTCAGCTGACAAATAAAATATATTTAAAGGACCTAACGCCACTATATCACAGCAGTCAAAGAACCTGGAACTGGGGTAATAAACTGACCATTGCACAGAGAATCACAATTACTTAATATTACAATACGCAACACTGGTGCCTTAGTGCTATTGCATTGCACTGCCATCCCCAAGGCATTTTATTTGAAGCCACTAGGTGCTTCAGGGGAGAAAGATGGTCAATCTCCTCCCATCAGAAAACCTGCTGGAGGGTCAGCTATGAGTCAGTAATGTTTGAACGCAACAAGTTTTGAGAATATTACAATATACTTTAAAAACAACATGAGAGTGGAACAAAAATAAAGACACTGATGGAATAAAAGAAAAATCTCATTTAGGTTCCATAGAGCCCACTAAGACTCATCCCTGTGAACAATGGATGGAAACCTTGCCCTGTCCCGCATCATCCTCACAATCTCTGATATGCTTGAGCTCATTGTCATAGTCACAACGCCAATCCATCCTGTTGAGGGTCTTTCCTCTTCCTCTACACTCTACTTTTGCTAGCATGATGTCTTTTTCCAAGGACTGCCAGTTCCTAACAACATGGCCAAGTGTCACCATTCTTGGCTTTAAGGACGACCTTGGGTGCTTTAAGACATACTTCCTTTAAGACATACTTGATTGTTCTTTTGACAGTACATCAGATACTCAGTACTTGTATCCAACATCAGCTTAAAAGACATAGATTTTACTTAGTCCTTTCTAGTTCTTGTCCAACTTCCAGATGCATAAGAAGTCATTGAGAAGACTATGGCTTGGGTCAGAAACACCTTAGTATTTAAACTGACATATTGCTCTTTAGCATTTTGGAAAGGTCTTTGACAGCAAATTTTTCCAATGCAACATACTTTTTGATATCTTTACTTGCTGTTAGAAGTTGATTGTGGATTCAAGTAAAATGAGATCAATGACAACTTCAGTATTTTCTCCATCTATTACGCTGTTGTGTGCCATCGAGTTGCCTACAACTCATAGCAAACCTATGTACAACAGCACTAAACACTACTTTATCCTGTGCCAATCTCACTGTCTCCGGCATACCCATCCCATTACCCCAGTCACTGAATTAATCCATCTCATAGAGGGCACACACACACACACACTGTTGCTGTTGTTGTATAACCTCAGATCAGAATTGACTCATAACTGACCTTCCAGCTAGTTGAAAATCACACAGTAAATCAAAGAAACAGTAAATCACACAGAAGGATATTGGCCATCTCTTTTGCATGAAGCTTCTGGTTGATTTGAGTATGTGCCTTTAGGTTGTCAGTGCAACTCATTATCACTAAGTCATCAGCGCTCAGGGTGACCTCATGAATATCAGAGCAAAACTGTGCCCTACAGAGTATAAACATGAATTTTTTTTTATTAAATCAACTTTCAAGCCTTTCTTCCAAGTTTCCTCTGGACAGATTGAAACCTCTAACTTTATCCATTAACAACTAAACATGTTAGTCATTCATACACCTTGGGAAAATTTATTGTAACCTCTAAATCTATCCATTAACAAATGAGCATGTTAACCACATCATTTTGGAATATATATATATTTTTTTCTCCCATATAAATTACTCTGTGTGTGTGTATTTCACATATCTATGCATATATATGTGTGTGTATATATATATAAAATTTATTAAAGGTAATCAAGGAACTGAAGAACAGATTCAAGCCTAGAGTTGCTGTAATCAAGGATGCTTCAGGCAGAATATTAAATGATCCAGGAAGTATTAAAAGAAGATGGAAGGAATATACTGAGTCATTATATAGAAAGGAATTGGCAGATACAGAGGAATTTAA
>NW_006399797.1:12544420-12546096 GCF_000299155.1 Elephantulus edwardii | reverse complement strand
GGAGGGTGGAGGGACAGCGCAGGAGGGGAAGACCCTCTATGAGATGGATTGATTCGGTGACTGGGGTAATCAGGATGGGTGTGTCAGAGGCGGTGCAGTTGGCGCAGGATAGAGCAGGGTTTAGAGCTGTTGTGCATAGGGTCGATATGAGTCGGAAACGACTCGATGGCACATAACAACAACAACAACAACAATATATAATATTCTTGAGGAAAAAAATATTTTTGAGGAAAACAAATTTAGATTTCCATTTCACAGCACATGTTGTTATTTGTTGTTATGTGCTGTGAAGTCGCTTGTGACTCATAGTGACCCTATGTACAACAGCCCTAAACTCTGCTCTGTCCTGTGCCAATCACACTGCCTCTGACACTCCCATCCTGATTACACACCACATACTAACAAAAAATTCATATCTTTTATTCAAATTAAATGTAACAGAGTTTAATGCTTCAAATACTATTGCACTGATTTTTCATGCCCTTACAAATTCCAACATAGCTCCAAACATTCCAAAATCTTATAACTAAAGATAAAATTCAAGGTTAAAATAAACATTTTTAAATGTATAAAACTGAAGTTAATATTTTTTTGAAGTTAATATTTTTAACCCAGAGTCTTTCTAAATTAAAGATCATGTTTAAAAAGTTAAAGAAAAGATTGTTATATTTCTTAAAATTTGAAATCTCATACTTGGAAAGCTATTATAAATAGAATTTTAAGACCAATGACAAGCTCTGGTGATTTAGTGGCAAGAAGCTGCACAGGAATCCCAAAACCGGGCAATCTCTGGTACAACTTACTGCCTCTGATAATACACTGGAGGGTCAGCTATGGGTTGTTTTCAACCTCCTGGCATACAACAACAACAATGATGAGTTATCACAATTGCAGAACACATGATATCTTTCTACCTATAATAAATATAAAATTACAAATCAATGACAAATTCATATAATATATAAAATATATTAATGTAGTTAACAGCACAGACTCTAGTTTCAAATGATATGGATTCAAATTCTGAACCTAGTAATTCTTTACAATCACGGGCAAACTATTTATTTGCTCTAAGTCTCATTATAAAAGGTGATTCTAATAGTACTTGACATGTCAATTGTTATGAGCATTAAACAAAACAGTCTAGCAAATAAATAAGTAAAAATGAAATCTATGGAACCAAACTTAATTTCTTCAGCTTTACCCTCTTTGACCATTAGACAGCATTATACATCATGATTTTTATTTTTCTCATTCTAGAAATAATTTTATTCTTCCCATCCCTAGAAGAAATTGTTGAAGAAGCTCAATATCATTAGTCAAAACTAGGCCAGAGTGGACTGTGGGTCAGATTATCATTTACTCATTATGTGAGTTCAAATTGAGACCTAAGAAAATGAAAATAAGTCCACAGGAACTAAGACACAATTTTGAATCCATCTGAATTTCAAGATTATTTTAGGACTAGGCTTGAGGCATTTGATCACCAATGATTGAAGGGAGGGTGAGTTGTGGGATGGTATCAAGGATATCATCCATGAAGAATTTTCTTTTAAGAGAATGATCATGACAAAAACAGAAGTTGTTGTTGTTGTTATGTGCCGTCGAGTCGTTTCTGACTCATAGCGACCTTATGCACAACAGCCCTAAACCCTGCTCTATCCTGCGCCAACCGC
>NW_006399797.1:12542709-12544170 GCF_000299155.1 Elephantulus edwardii | reverse complement strand
GAAGCCCCAGAATCCTTGCCTCCAAGGAGCAGCCTGCTTTAACCCTCTCTAGGATGAATCTATTTGTTTTCTTGGCAGTCCATGATACATTCAGTCAGAAGAGACTGTAAAAATGGCATTGGAGCATTGAGAAGCCAAAACAAATAGAAAACATGCCAAAGTAAAAGATCTGAACAGAATATTAAAATGGAATGTTCCAAGAGCTGGGATTGGAGAATAAAAAGGGAAGAACTTTCTGTGCATTTCTCAAGCTGAGGGAACTGAACACCAAACTCAAGCCTTTTATTGCAATATTGAAATTAATATAATACAATATATTGAATGACCTAGAAAGCATCAAAAGAACATGGAGGCAATACACAGAATCACTGTACCAGAAAGAATTTCTTGACACTGAAAAATTTCAGGAATACCATATGAAGAAGAGCCAATGGTAATGAAGGAAGAAGTGGAAGCTCTATTGAGGGTATTAGCAAAAAGTAAGGTCCCAGGAATCAATGGGATACCAATTGTCTTGTTTTAGTTAACAGATGTAGCCTTGGATGAACTCACAGTCTTTGCCGGGAAATGTGGAGTACAGGTGTCTGGCCAGTAGTTTGGAAGAGTTCCATATTTGTTCTCATTCCCAAGAAGGAGATCTAAATGAATATGAAAACTATTCAATATCATTAAGATAACATGTAATCAAAATACTGCTAAAGATCATTCAAAAACGTCTGGAGTACATTGATAGTGAACTTCCAGAAGTGGCACCAGGACTATCATTGCTGATGTCAGATGGATCCTGGCTAAAAGGAAAGAATACCAGAAGAATGTCTATTTGTGCTTTACTTACTATGCAAAAGCTTTTGACTGTGTGGAGCATAACAAGTTGTGGCTGTCATTAAGAAAAATGGGAGTCCCAGAGCACTTAATTGTGCTTATGTGTATACTGAACCAGGAGGCTGTTGTGAGAAGAGAACAGAGGAACACTGCATGGTTGAAAATTAAGAAGGGAGTGTGTCAGGATTGTATTCTCTCTCCATACCTATTTAATATACATGCTGAACAAAAATTATTTGAGAAACTGGACTCTATGAAGAGGAATGTGGCATCAGGATTGGAGGGAGATTATGTAATAATAATAATAATAATAATAATAATAATAACCACCTGAATTATGCAGATGACAAAACCTTGCTTGCTGAAAGTGAGAAGGACTTGAAGCATTGTTGCAGAAGATCAAGGAATGCAGCCTTCAGTATGGATTGAATCTCAATATCAAGACAAAGATTCTTACCATTGGACCAATAGCCAATATAATGATGTATGGAAAAGATTTTACAAAATCATTCTATCTCCAGCTTCATTCCTGTCATTGAATTTTGTAAAATCAATGACTTATTCATTGCAAATACATTTTATAAGAGACACAAACCCAGATTATACACATGGACTTCACCTGATGGTATGCATAGGAAT
>NW_006399797.1:12527583-12540629 GCF_000299155.1 Elephantulus edwardii | reverse complement strand
GATTGATTCGGTGACTGGAGTAATCGGGATGGGTCTGTCAGAGGCAGTGCGGTTGGCGCAGGATAGAGCAGGGTTTAGGGCTGTTGTGCATAGGGTTGCTATGAGTCGAAAACGACTCGACGGCACATAACAACAACAACAACATGGAAAAGAGATTGAAACGGTCAACATCTTCAATTGACTTGATTCAAAAATTATCACACTTTGTACCAACAGTCAGGAAATAAGAAGACACATTATACTGGGAAAATCTGCAGTTAGGAACCTCTCCAAATTATTGAAGAGTAATGATGTTAGTTTAAGGACTAAGGTGTGTCTGAGTCATGCCCTAGTCTTTCTGATCACTTACTATACATCTGAGAGCCAGATAATGAACAAGGATGATAGACAAAGAATTAATACCTTTGAGCTGTGGTGTGGAAGAAGAGCATTGAACTTCCCACGAATGGAAAAAAAAACCCCAAACACATACGTCTTGGAGAGGATGCAACCAGAGTGCTTTTTGTAGGCAAGAATGATCAGGCTTCACTTTGTATACTTTGGGAATGGTGCTAGGAGGGACTATTCCTTGGAAAGGGACATGATGCTATGAAAAGTAGAAGATCGAAGAAGGAAAGGAAGACCCTTCACCAGGTGGATTGATGCGGTAACTGCTCAAATGACCTCTTGTGAGTCAGAAAGTTTGAGGATGATGCAGGATAGATGGTGTAGGATAGGGTTCAGATCTTTTGTTCATAGGGTTGCTATAAGTTGTACTTGACGGTACCTAACAACAACCATCTGTATTTTATTTCTGTCATTGGCCGTGTATTATTTATGTGAATTATTTAGTATTGAAATTATTGGCACTTTCTTCTCTCTTTATGGATTTACTGCTTATCCTATAAAAGTTCCACTCTCCGCTGTTTATTCACCTACAGCCTATTTCTTAATCCACATCACTGGTAGCATTCTCATTCCTATCACTATCCATCTGTATCAGTCAGTTTTAGGTTTGGTTGAATACTGCAAACACTAGATCTTAAATATTTTCAGGACATTTAAATGAAAGAATCTGTGTCTGGACAGTCCACAGCTAGGTCTGAGAACAGGGAAGCTAGTAAGAGAACTCCAGTGGGTCTTTACGAGTTCAGCATTCTCCCCCCACTCACCAGCTTGGCATTTTTAGAGGATATCCTTGATTTCGTGAGCCAAGACAGCTGATTATAAATCCATTGTTAAGCAGACACTCTCTATTTATTATTACAATGTAAGAATTGGACCCAAAGTACCATCTTTCTGATGCAGAGAAACAAGGCTTTGAACTGGTCAAAATGATTCCTTCATATCTGACTGAAACAAAAGGCAGTTTACATGTTGCATAGCAACGGAATCTTGTTTATTGAATTTTGATCCAAGTATGACACAGGTGCGGGAGAAGGATGGGTAATCTCCTCTGTGATTAACTGCCCCTGAAAACATGCTGGAAGGTCAGCTATGGGTCAATTCTGACTTGACAGTACATAACAACAGCAATGACCCAGATAGGTCACTGTCTTTGAGTAAGCACCACTTCTTGGTTTTTTGCTTCAGTTAAAACCGGAAATTTGGTTGCTATGCAATGCTGTCATTGCCTGTGCCCTCGTGGCCCCTGACTGAACCTTTCTAAATTGGTTGGAAGGCCTAGGGGATGAGAAATTAGCAGCTTTTCACATTCTGACCCATAATTATCTCCCTTAGATTTATCTTAATGACAAAAAAAATTAAGCTAAAATCTCTCTTAGAGCCATATCATTGTTTATATTCACATTCCCATTACCTTTGCATGGACCTTCGATATCATGTAAATGGGTATAATCCTTACATCTCTTACAATGTCTCATCTTTAAAAATATTTTAAATTAACCTACGAGATTTGCTTTCCTAAAGAATCTCAAGAAGGTTTAGCTAGAAGAGCCTTCACCTCAGAATTTATGGATATGTGATCTAGACTTTGCTTTGCTCTTAACAAGCTGTTGGTATCTCATCAAAATCTCCAAGATCTCTGAGACTCAGTGTACTCTTCTGTGACATTAAGTTCAAGCTGTCAACCTTTGGGCACACAGGGTGCCTCAGGATTATGTTCCATAAAGTTTCTTCATGGTGACGGGGATGTCTTATATGGCTTACAGCTTTGGATCTCACAATCTTTTAAGTGACAAGCACAATTATCGGTAGCTTAAATTCAGGTAAGATACACTCCTAGCCCAGCAGGTATTAGAATTAGAACTAGGAGACTCCCCAGTCTTATTGCTAGAACATGCTGCATTTCATTGTCATGTAACCTTTTTAAAATCACAAGCCTCTCACATTTAGAAATAACCATGTGTTCCCCACTGCCCATCCATTCACTTATTAGCAAAACTATATTGAGCACTTACCATGTGCTAGCTAGGTGCTTGACTGGGGTTAGCAACAAGGAAAGAATCCACACGGACAAGGGCATGTACAAATGTACATTAAGTTTCCAAATGTATGCTAAAATAAGTTTTCTGTTCTTTAAAATCACCCATTTGTGGTATTTCTTACAGCAGCTCCATTGTTGTTGTTATGGACCTTTGAGTTGAAACCAATTTATAGCTGATCCTCCAGCTGGTATTCAGAAGAAGTAAATCATATAGATTCCTTATCTTTTCCCTGCTGAGCTGCTGGTGGAATCATACAGGAGAAATTGACCTAATTTTCTCTTCCAGAGCAACTGGTGAATTAGAAACACGTATCTCTGGGTTGACAGAACAACTTCCTACCCACTAAATCACCAGAGCTGCCTAGTAGGTCTAAGAAAGAAAAACAACTAAAATCTATTCTTTGCTGAATACATGCTACACCCTTATGTGACTACTAGTTTTTTCTACACTGAAAAGACACATAAACAGGACCCTTTCTCTTTTTTCCATTACTAGCCACAGGTATTATTTCCAATCAGCATGTCAGATACCAGGAGCTTTTCATTCTGACCTATCAGCAAAATGTTTGAACCATATTGTCCTATGTTGGTTGTATAACTGGCCGACCTTCTTTAAACCAGTTCCAATCTCTGCTGCTCAGCCATCACTGGGTAGCAGTCTACAATCTAAAAGTATCTTATTAAACTCACTGTTTTAGGGCACAATCATTTGCTCCAAGGAAGTTCATCAATGGCACCTCATGGATTCCGGAGCTGCTTGAATTCTACTGAGGTAGAAAAGTATCCTGGAGCCTTGGAAGTGCATTCTAATAATAGCATCTAGGTCCCTTGTTGTAATGTCAAGCATGGGTGCATAAAATAGATGGAGTCCAACTGTGCCCATTATGTACTTGTGTCACACACCATTAATGATGGGCAAGACATCAAATCAAGCTTTCTCAGCCTTACCCTCAACAAGCCGTTCCATCAGGAGAGCACCTCATTCAGTCAATCAGGCACTGGAAGGTCATTTCAAGTATTTTCATCACTGCTGTTTCAGCCAAATGTATGATATTCCTCCAATAATGAAATCCTTTCAGAAAAGAGCCTAAGATACAAACTGACATTTGTAAGAGTACATAGAAAAAGAATTCAATTTTGTTCTTTAGTTTATGCGTGCCATGTGCTCATGAATTTTCACTAATCACCTGCTCACCCACACCCACTTCTTCATTGTGAACTAGATTAAGTAAGGAAGTGTGTGTCTTTGATAATGTCTGTGAATTTATTCATGGAATGCCTTGAAAAGATTATTTGCAATTTAAGTGTATTGTTTCCAATATTAGTTTAATTTCTCCTTTCCTGAAACATCATTCATGATGTCATTTCATTAATATAATTAGTGTTAAAAATAAGTTTATATTCACAAAGACCACAGTATGTTTTTACTATCATTCTTTTTTTCCCCTTACTACTTTAATTTAACCTTTTGCTTAGCAATTGCTTCCCAAACATGTTCTTTTCATGGATAAAGTAACACATGAATCACCAGACATTATATGGATTTTTTTTTATTTTTGAGAAAAAAAATCCACTCTTTGCCATTCTTTACTATATTAACTGTTCATATTTGCTCTTGCCAATTTTACCCATAATGACTTGAGATCTGGAAATCCAAAATTTAATCCTCTTTCTCGCATGTTGTGCAATAATTAATTGACCTTAAAACATCAGGATTTGCCTTTGAGATGAACTGAACATGCTCTTAAATACAAAACTGAGCATGGATATAGCCTGAAGCAGTTTCAAACTTTAACTTGGAATGTACTTCAAAGTTTAGCACCTTAACTTCATGAGTAAGGAAAATGCTGTATCAACCTAAGGCAAAAAATCAGAAAGGTAAAACCCACTTTAAATGTCAATCTTCTCTCTCTTTTTTTCTTACCCATTTCAGTGTCTTCATCTATGAACCTGGAGAAATGATGATAGTTATGAAAAGGCTTCAGGCCTTTGGTTCATACGTTTGCTATGAGTCGTGTTTGACTCTGTGGCAATAAACAACAACAACAACAACATGCTACCAATACATAGTTCTAAACTTCCAACCAACTCTACTTGCCCTCCCCCCACCACTAAAACTTATCTACTCCCATAGTATCCTACAATCTCGGACTTGAAATAGAGCAAGAACTCACCTAATCCAAACCTTCATCCAGTGTTACCAATTCTAACAGTAATATTTATCAGAGAATTTATGTTATCTCTTCTTGAAATCTTAAAATGAAAAATTCACTACCTCTGGAGGTAGCTCATTTAATTGGAGACAATATAACTGATTAAAAGCCTCTAAATTCTTGTTTAAAAAGGCAATCTCTTTGCACTCTGACTCTAAAACTAATGAATCAAAGTATGTGAGCAAGCTGATTTTCTTATTTTGTGTTAAAAAAAAATAACCAAAGCCTTTTAGTTGACCCATATATAATCTAAAGGTTTAAGTGCTGGTGTCGTGTATCGTATACTGTGCTGCTAAACAGAAGGTCACTGGTTTGAATCTAGCAGCTAGCAGCTAGCTGCTCCTTGGGGAGAGATGGGCAGTCTTCTTCCATTAAGATTTCTGGCTTTACAAGACTAATAGGGGGGTCACTATGAGTAGTCTGACTTGATCACACTGGGTGGGTAAAATAGTCAATATTATCAGTTTTCTGAATCTTCTATTAGCTCTTATCCCACTTCTTCACTAAAAAGGGTACTTTCAAAGGTCATAAACGAACTCCCTTCTGCTAAAACTCACTATCTGGTCTCTGCAACAATTCTTTCTGCTTAAAATTCAGTCTCCTCATGATCTAAAATCACTAAGGGTGCTTCTCTTCCTTTTTCTCAACACCTTTTTGGGTCTTCATTTGCTCTTTCTTTGAAGGAAGTTGCTTCTCAGGCTTTCATCTATAACCATTTCTCAGACTACCTGTGCTCCAACTACCACCCATTTACTCCAAACAACCATCAAATCAAGCTTTCCCAGCCCTATTTCAATAAGCCATTCCATCAGGAAATCACCTCGTTCAGTCAGTCAGGCACTGTGAAGTCATTTCAGGTATTTCCATCTGCTCACCTCTGTTTCATGTTTTCCACTGCTCATAGCAAATTGGCAAACTGAATGCTTCAGAAATAATATTGTCTCCACTGCAATCCACCTGATCTGTTTCACTGTGTTTGGAACAAGAAAACTGGTATCAACGAGGATAATTCCAACTCTAACTAATAGAAAGCACTGCCTCAATTGATTTGAACAACAAGAGAAATTTATTATTTCACATACAAATAATTCTGGAGATAAGACAGGTCCTTGGTTGGTTAATTAATTCAAAAGCTAAATTACATTAAGAAAAACCCAGGTGATTTCCGTCATGTACATTTGGGTTTGGCAGTACAACTCCTTATCCATTGTTATTGTTTTTATTACGTGGCATTGAGGCAGAATCAACACATAGCTGACTCTCCAGCAGGATTTAAGAGCCTGAAAATTACACAGAAGTCTGTTACGCATCTTTTTCCTGTGGAACAACTAGTGAATTTGAACCGTGTTCCTTTGGGTTGGCAGAGAAACTCCTTACCGGTAGGCCATGACAGCTCCTTCCTTACCCACTGTGGGTGAGAATTATCAATTCAGAACTCATAGCTGACTCTCCAGCAGGTTTACAAGGCAGTTATTGCATGAGAGGAGATTGTCCATCCTCCTGTGGAGCAGCTGGTGGATTTGAGCTATGTGCCTTTAAGATTGCAGTGCAGTTTCTTACCATTAGGCCACCAGAGCTCTAGAATACAAGAAAAGGAGAGCAGAGAGGGACTGTTAGAAATAGGCACCACACGATTTGCCTTGAGGAAGGTGGATGGGTGTCAGAATGAAATCAGTGTAACTAGAAAATAGAACTAGTTGTTGTTGTTATGTGTCGTCAAGTCGTTTGCGACTCATAGCGACCCTATGCACAACAGCCCTAAACCGTGCTCTATCCTGTGCCAATCTCATTGCCTCTGACACACCCATCCCGATTACCCCAGTCACTGAATCAATCCACCTCATAGAGGGTCTTTCCCTCCTGCGCTGTCCCTCTACTCTACCCAGCATAATGTCCCTCTCTAAAAACCTGTCTCTCCTTACAACAAGTCCAAAGTATGTCAGATGAAGCCCCAGAATCCTTGCCTCCAAGGAGCAGCCTGGTATAGTTCTACTTATTTTGCAAAGTAGACTGGTAAATGCCATTTTCAGCTTGATATATCATCCATGTTATCAAGACTGTCTATCGACGGGCAACCAGGAACTCTGCTATCAGGTAAATGATTGTTGTACAGGTGGCCTCCTACTCTCAACATTCCCTCCAGCCATCCAGGCTTGCTATCAGACATCTTTAATTGCCTCCTCATGTTATTTAATATATTCAATAGGATGCTTCGCCTCACTGGCTCTGGATTAAACAATTTAACCCTTTTCTCTTGTTCCTAAAGCCCCTGCCTTAGATGAGAACTCCTATAATAGCTTCCTAACACCACACACTATCCCTAAACAGACTCCTATTGTTTTAGTCTACTCCCCACACTAACTTCAGTGTTTTTCCTAAATTAGATCACTACAATAGCATTCTTTTGTTTACAGAATGGTGGTAAACCATTTCATATGCTAATTTAAAAAAACTCAATTCACTTGCCTCAACCAACCTTTCCCATTCCTTCCTGACTATAATCATACTAGAGCAAATCTTCCTAGAGCTACCCATGTTTTAAGATTTCTGTTTAGTAACACATTACAGTGTGCTGATAATATATTTTTTATCTTTCTCTACTAAATATGGTAAATGTTTTTAACCAATAATTTATCAATGTGCTTTTCTATGTTGCATCTTTTCTGTAACTGTGTATATGTGCATTCCTACTATGGCATCTCTATAATTTATTTTTGTGATTTGGCTCTGGTGGTTATCTACAGGTATGTAAATATTATTCTTAACTGAGCCAAACAAGCAAAGGAAAAGTAACCAACTGAAATTGAAACACAGTTGCAAGGAACTTCAAGACACCTTAAAGGAGATGATTGAAAAAACAGAGTACCTGTCATCAGTCAATCAGAATTGGTGAAATTACCTTGATGTTGAAATCCATAAAAATATTACTATCAGAGGGATTAAACATTCACTGTTTAAACTGGAAGATTCCTAGCTTTACACTGTTGATATGTTATGACTCCAGAGGTTTGAACACAGCTAAAGAGAAATAGCTAGGGCGTGATGCTGGAAATACTTTTCCCCAAATATATGCTATACCAATCTATGTAGTCGTCCTATTTCTAGGAAAGCATCTATGGTCATGTACATATAGGCAGAATCAGGTTTGCCATGAAGCTAACACAGCTTCAGGACTCCTTCTACACAAATCCTTACACAAGTCCTTGAATGGGCCAAGCTACATATTCATATGACTGTATAGAATCTATTTAAATGATTTAAAAGCAACAGAAAAATATTATCTTTTAAAAGATGCATCACTTCTATCTAATACAGAGTCTGAATTAGCATTTTGTCTGTTGTCCTGATAACGTTCTTTATCTTATTTGGTCCAAGTCAAGGTCATGTGTTGCATTTACATTTCAATCTCTTTGGACTTCTTTAATCTGGACAAGTTTCTCTAATTTCCATGGAATTTCATAACCTTTATACTTCTGAAAATTACAGGCCAGTTATTTTGCAAAACAACTCTGAATTTAGATTCATTTGATGTTTCTTCATGATTAGATTTCATTTGTGCTCTCCCTCACTCCCAAGAAATAGCATAGAAATGTGCCATGTTATGCTTATTTCATCCCGTTGGGGGTGCATGATTTTGATTTGTCTCACTACTGGCGATGTTAATTTTGATAATGATGAAAGCAGTGCTTGCTATGTTTCTCTAATGTAAATGTACTTTTTCATCCTATAACTAAGGTATTTTGTGGGGAAGTAATTTGTGACTAATAACCTACTGTTTACCAGACTTTAACTTACTAAATTTAGCCTTGGTACCTAACTTGAATTATTAATCCCTGTTTAAATTTTTATTTTCTATTTTCTATTAATCTCTGGTCAAAATTTTATTTTCTAATTATACCCTTCCTTTGTATTTATCAGTTTGTATGATCTCCCAAATAAAACAGGCTTGGAAGCAGGAGTGGCATCCACTTCCAAAAAAAAGCTTGCCTCAGGGAAACTCTATGAACTTGGAGAAAAGATGAACGTTTTGTGTTCAAGACTTTTGTCCATAGGGTCACTATGGGTCATCTACGACTCTACAGCACTTAACAACAACAACAGCAACAATTCTACTTAAGAAAAAAAAATTTCTTATGCATATAGCATGGACCACCAAAAGAAAAACAAGTCCGTCTTGAAAGAAATGCAGCCAGAGTGCTCCTTAAAGAAAAGATTGAGACTTTGTCTCAGATTGTTGTTGTCAAGTGTCATCAAGTCAAGTGCAACTTACAGTGATCCTATGAACAACAGATTATAGTGACCATACAAACAACAGATCTGAACTCTGTCCTATCTTGTGCCACCCTTATCATCTCTGATATACTCGATTTTATTGCTGCAGCTACTGTGTCAATCCATCTCACTGAGGGTCTTTTTCGCTGACCCCTCCACTTATCCAAGCATGATGTCCTTCTCCGAGGAATAGCCACTTCTAAGAGCATACCCAAAGTGAGACAAAGCTTTGCCATCTTTTCCTCCAGGGAACTCTGGTTGCACTATATCTAAGACGTATATGTTTGTTCTTTTGGCAGTTGATGAGGCACTCAGCACTCATATACAATACCACAACTCAAGGGCATCAATCGGTTTTCCTTATTCATTGTCTAGTTCTCACATGCATAGCAAGTGATTGAAAAGACAATGGCTTCAATCAGGTGCACCTTGGTTTTTAAGCTGACATCATTGCTCTACAGTACTTTGAAGATACTTTCCCAGTCTACAGAAAGACTGCAGACTTTCCCGGTGTAATACATCTTTCAATTTCTTGGTGGCTGGTACTGATGGTATTGATTGAGGATCCAAGTAAGAAGAAATAATTGACAACTTCAATCTTTTCTCCATCTATCATGAAGTTGCCTATTGGCCCAGTGATGACAATCTTTGTTCTTGATCTAGAGATCAGATTGAAGGCTCTAGTCTTTAATCTTCTAAAGCGTTTTAAGTCGTCACTTTTAAGGGAAGACTTAAAAGTATTTAAAGTCCTCACTTTTGACAAGCAAGCTTGTGCCATTTACATAATGAAGGTTGTTGAGTTTTTTCCACTCCTGATATCACTTTATTTTTTATGAAGTCCAGCTTCTCGAATGATTTGTTCTGCAGATGTGTCGGACATATATGGAGAAAGGATATAGCCCTGATGCATGCCTTTCTTGCTTTTAAATCATACAGTGTTTCCTTGCTCTGATTAGACACACTGAGTAGCAAGACTTGAGGGAGACTGGAGCAAGACCGTGGTGAAAGCGAGACCCTGTGGCATAGCTGTGATGAAGCTGTGGCAAGGTGAAACCAGAGGAAATCAGCCCTGAGATAAAGTCCACAGTTAAAGGTTGTACTGTGCTTGCTGGATTATTGAAGGAGATGCTGACTTATTATTGCTCTGAAGCAAACCTTACTGGATGATTAAGATTTGTGCTACTGAACTGAACCAAGACTTTCACTAATTGAGGGATTGTGTTTTGCTGTTAATCTGGTCGGAGACTGTTGGACTTGCATTGGATGATATTCTTATTCTTTGGCTCCCCTACTCTCTACCCTAGTATGTGAGTTAACACTGGCTAAACTAACTTCTTACTTCTGGTGTGTCTCTAGAGGCACAATTTTGCTGGGCTAAGGGCTCTTTATCCGCTTTCTGCTCTGGGGCAGTGAAGGGCTGTGCTATTCTCATTCCCTCTGGCCCTTTCCAAGAGATGCTCATGGCCCTGCACCTCATGTTCCATTTTCTGCTCACCAGACAGTAATTTACCACTAGATCCTATATACAACCAAGCCTTGTGACAATGATGTTGTTGTGCGCTGTCGAGTCACTTGCAACTCATAGTGACCCTATGTACAATAATCCTGAAACCTGCTCTATCTATCCTGTGCCAACTTTTCGGTCTCTGACACCCCTACCCTCATTACCCCAGTCACTGTATCAATCCAACTCATTGATGGTTTTCCTCTCTTTCTCTGTCCCTTCACTCTTCTTAGCATGTTGCCTCTCTCTAAGGACTGGTCCCTCCTTGCAAGATGTCCAAAGTATGTCAGATGAAGCCTCAGAATCCTTGCCTCCAAAGAGCAGCCTCTTTTCACCCTCTCTAGGACAAACTTGTTTGTTTGGCAATCCATGGTATATTCAATACTCCAGTACCATAGCTCAAAAGCATCAAATCTCTTTCAATCATCCCTAGTCATTGTCTACCTCTCTGACACATAGCAAGCAATTGCTAAGACTATGGCCTGTATAAGGTACACCTTAGTCTCCAGACTGATGTCGTTACTCTTCAGTACTCTGGAGAGGTCCATGACAACCAACTTTTCCAAAGCAATTTGTTTTTTTATTTCCTGGCAACTGGTACCAATAATAGCTGTTACAATAGTTATTATAAAAGATGAGAACAAAGATCTTATTAAGATCATTTATAAAGTTTTTGGAATATACACAGTGTATAGGACATTCCCTTAATTCTGCTGGAGAAAAAGGCTGACTCCACAGTTCCTCAAGTTATTGATTACTTTTGCATTTTGTAATAGTTTTTTCTGGGGTGGGGGTTTCACCTCCTAGGCAGAATATTTAAAGCATATACCAACTTGGACTTCATTTTTGCTTAAAGTCTCTGTGGAACAATATGATGGGCCCATTACAGAGCTATTAAAGGTTTACATCAGGATCACAAATAAGAGCCAAGTGCTAGAACTAATAGAACTAAAAAATAATGTTTTAATTGAAATCCAGAAGTAATTTATGAATATTTGAGTAGAACAAGTATGAAATTACATATTCTTATTTGGGCTATTTATGAAGGGTACCATCTTCTATCATATTTAAAGTAATTTAATAAGAGATTGTAAAAAAGATAAAATTAATTAAATATTAAACATGATAAAGAGAAACAAAAAATTTATAAAAATTAGTTTGATACTGAAATTTAGTTCACTCATAGGAAGAGATAGATTTTTTAAAAAAATAAAAGGAATAGAAAGGTTTTTTAGATTTTGATGATCCAATTAATGGAGAGAAATGGGATCTATGAATACAAAGGGGAAAACCCATTAAATACTTCACTGATTTGACACAAAATAGCTGACATCAAGGAAGATTAAATAAAATTCATTGCATTCAATGCATGCTGCACCAGTGAAAATATTAATGACCACAGGCTAATGATGTCATTAATTCAAAGAGAATTAAAGATAAGTCACTGAAAAAAGACTTGAAATATTTGGTATAGGATATAGCTGATATGTAAAAGAACCTTGATAGATATTTCCACAATTTGATAATACTTCTAAAAATTTACTTGTCATGATCATCAAAAAGTTGTGAATTGAAATAAATCTTTTCTAAGCTGTTAATATAAATAAAGTTTTATCTGCTTCTATGAATTAGATTTTATTATCACACCCCAGAACTGTTAATACCATAGAATTTTTGTATTTGTGAATATGACCTTGTTTAGGAATATTTTCTTTGCAGGTGCTATTGATTAAAATGAAGTCATACTAGAGTAGGGTGAATTTTAAGCTGATATGAGTCACAAATTCATAATAGAGGAGACAAATGGAGAAAACAATTCTGTGAGAACAGAGGCAGGGATTAATGTGTTTTAGATACAAGTCAATGAAGACTATGGATCAACCACCATCTCCAGAAGCTGGGATCATGTGTTCTCAGAAAACAATTTCAGACTTCTAATCTCCAGAAGTTTAAGACACTAAACTTGTTTTGTAATCCTCCCAGTTTATAACACCTTGTTAACTACAATTCTAGGAAACACATATATTGTTGTTGTTGTTATGTGCCGTCGAGTCGCTTGCGACTCATAGCGACTCTATGTACAACAGTCCTAAACTCTGCTCTGTCCTGTGCCAATCGCACTGTCTCTGACACTCCGATCCCGATTATCCCCGTCACTGAATCAATCCACCTCAGAGAGGGCCTTCCCCTCCTGCACTGTCCCTCTACCCTCCCAAGCATGATGTCTTTCTCCAAGGACCGGTCTCTCCTCACAACATGATCAAACTATTTTAGACAGAGCCTCAGAATACTTGCCTCCAAAGAGCCACCCGGTTTAACCCTTTCTAGGACAAATCTGTTTGTTTTCCTAGCAGTCCGCGGTATTCTCAATACTCTTCTCCAGCACCACAGCTCAAAGGCATCAATTCTCCTTCTATCCACTTTGGTCATTGTCCAACTCTCTGATGCATGACAACTGATTGCAAAGATCATGGCCTGTATCAAACGCACCTTAGTCTCTAGGGAGACACCATTGCTCTTCAGTACTTTTGAGAGGTTCCTAACAACAGACTTTCCCATGGCAATGCGCCTTTTAATTTCCTGGCTACTGGTGCCAAGAGTGTTGACTGTGGAGCCAAGCAAACTAAAGCTG
>NW_006399797.1:12515386-12526408 GCF_000299155.1 Elephantulus edwardii | reverse complement strand
ATCCCGTGCTGCCTTTTGAAATCTTCTATTCAACTCTTTAGTATCTTGAATTCTTCCTTGTGCTTTGGCTTCTCTGTGCTCCAGTGCAATTTTTCGAGTCTCTTCTGACATTCATTTTGGTCTTCGCTTCCTCTTCTGTCTTTGCAATGACCGTTTGCACTCTTCCTGGATGATACCCTTGATATCCTCCCACAACTCACATATAAACTACATTTAATGAATTACCTTTCTTCTATCAGAACTTTTCTGACTCATGACTGAACATCCAGTGTATTTTCAGAAGCTATAAATGGCTCAAAACCTGCAGAAAAGTTCTACCTTGCATAAGTAGAACTACTCCCTTCTGCACCAGAGCTCACTCTTCTGCCTGTATTCCATTATAAAATTGCTCCTATATGACTAGGCTATAAAAGAATACAAGCCCTTTAAAAATATAGAGGAAAAACCACAGAATGCTGTTTGCTGGTAAATTAATTCAACTTTCTTTTATTTCTGTGAAGTTTGTGTTATTGATCATCCTTTTTTAGTTGTTGTGAGCTACTTTTTTACTAGGTAAATGTCAACTTTAGTATTTAATTATATGTTTATATTTTCACCATTGTTTTTTTTTTAAAGGAAGTCATCCAAAAATGTAGTCTTTAGAATTTACAAGGTCTAAATCTACACTTGCTTTTAATATCTAAGCTCTGGTCATGTTGTTCCTGCCTCTGGGTGTCCTATGGTGTTGCATTACCAGAAACCTTGAAAATTTGCTTTTCTATCCTTTCCATTAACCTCCACTGGGGACATAATCTCTAGTTACTTTAATTGTGGAAGCATGGTACTACAAATAATCAGTAGCTATAGGACCAATATGGGAAAACACTTTCCACACTGTAAGAGATAGTGGTGGAAAGACTCTGAATAAGACATTGTGAAAGATGGTGGTGGAGAGAGGGTGAAGAGATCGTGACACTGCTGTGAAGAGACTGGCAGGATGGGGACAGAGGAATCCTGAAGAAGAATCAGTAGTTAAAGGTGTTTCTTGCTGGATGATTGCCATTAAAACTGACTTGTAACTGCTCTGAGATAGACTTTGCTTGCTGGATAATTGAGGAAATCAGAAGTGCATTTATGCGGCTGAACTGAACCTGGTCTTGCACTTACTGAGGAACTGTGCCTTGTTAATCTACCTACGGACTACTGGACTTGCATTGGTCTTGGACTTGCATTGCATGATATTCTTTGCCTCTCCCACTCCTCAACCTATTTCTCTAATAAATCCCACAACTGTGAGTTAAGTCTGTGGGTCAAGTTGCAACAAACATTGGACCCAGTGATTGATAGAAATGGGTTCAGGAGCATGTAGGGTGTCTTACCATGTATCTATCTATATGTTTGGTATTATGGATGTTATTGATGGGTACAGTTTTCCTTTATGTAGCAGATAGAAGTCAGACTTGACCTCCCCCATGTTGCATCTGCTCCTTATACCAGTGCTTTCATTTTTACTTTATTAATTATTTCCAGGCCTTTCCCTGAGCTTTTTTGTGTTTGTAATACAACCCTTATGGCCAGTTTTATGCTGGTGAAGATGCACTTTCATTTTCTGAAACTATGGTTAAGATATCATTTACCAAGAAGAAATTTACTGAATAGGAGCAGAATGTAGTGGGAATAAGAGAAATGTTGGATCCATAACACTTCGAGAGAATTAATCATTTCCTTGTACTGGGCACAGAAGACCAAAAACTTTTGAAAAGAACTTCTCGTTTCCTGAAATATATTGCAATCTATTATCTTCCTTTCCCTTATAGACAATGAGCTTTTTTAATGCTTACTTTCACCCTTCCCTATGGGATATTTCATTTCCTCCCTAATATTTAACACATTAGTTCATTCTCTGTTTAAACTCTTTTACAATGCTTCACATCATTGTGCATGTAACTACAGAAGCCACTTGTAAAGTCTACTACTGATGTTATTCACGGTTATTCTCATCACTGTTTCATGTTCAGACAGATTAGCACAAAGCCATATGACAACAAGCTTTTGATGTATATTGTGCCCCAAAGTAGTTGTGACACCTTACCTGGGGCTTACATGTCTAAAACTGTCTGCTGCGTGTTGCATAATTAACTGAAGGCATCATCATTTATGAGCAACTTCATTGTGTACTTGGATGTTGTTTATTAAAATGAGAAGATACCTATTATCACTAAGTAGTTTATTACTGACTTTGGCTTACACTCAATATAGATTAATTTAGTTAAAATATAATCAAGGAGTTCTTATGCACTGGGAACAATTAATGTATTGGGGGTACAAAAATTTATAGGATTAAGTCTTTGACAACTAAGATATTGTTATGTTGTTGTCATTGTTCTTAGGTGCCATCAAGTAACTATAACTTACAGTGACCATAAGGAAAACAGATGTGAACCTCGTTCTATCCTGAACCATCCCCAGGATTCTGATATTCTTAAGCCTATTGTTACAGTCACTGTGTCAATCAATCTGCATTTCCAAATATGAGATCTTTCTCTAGGGATTAACCCCTTCTAAAAGCATGCACAAAGTTTATAAGACAAGCTTCACCATGCTTACTTCTAAGGAGTATCTGGTTGGAATTCCTCCAAGACAGACTTCTTTGTTCCTTTGCTATTCCATGGGATATTCAGAGCTCTTCTCTACTACTGCAACCCAAAGACATTAATTCTTATTCTGCCATCTTTATTCAAGTTCAATTTCCAGATGCATATAAAGCATGTGAAAACATCATGCCTTGGATTAAGCTCATCTTAGTCTTTAAATTGAAATCTTCACCCTTTAGAATTTTGGAGAGATCCCTGACAGCAGATTTTCCTAATGCAATGCCTCTTTTGTCTTCTTGACAACTGTGTGTTGACTGTGAATTATAATAAAATAAAATCATTAGTAACTTCACATTTTTTCTTCTTCATTTATAATGATGTTGCCTATTGGTCTAGTTGGTAAGGATTTTTTTTTTCTCTTAATGTTAAGATGCTCTTTGAAGTCTTGGTGTTGAAGGGTGTAGTTTTTTTATATTCTGTAGCAATCACTTCAAGTCCTTCTCACTTTCAACAAACAAGATTATGTCATCTGCATAATTCACATTGTTAATGAAGCTTCCCCTGATCTTGATGCCACATCTTCCTCATAAAGTCTACCATCCGAATGATTTGCTCAGTATACAGATTGAACAGGTATGGCAAACGCATACAGCCCAGCCAGATGTTTTTCATGATTTAAAGCCATTCAGTGTTGCCTTTTCCTCTTCAGACAGCAGCCTCGTGGTCTAGGTATATGTTTTCATGGGCATAATTAAGTACTCTGGGATTCCTACTCTTCTCAATGATAGCCATAGCTTGTTTTATGATGCACACATTCAAATGCCTTTGCATAGTCCATAAAACACAGATGGACATCCTTCTGGTATTCTCTGCATTCAGCCAAGATCTATCTAACATCAGCAATGATATACCTGGTGCCATGGCCTCTTTATAACCTAGCTTGAATTTATAGCAATTCCCTGTCAATGTAATGTTTCAGTCATTTAAAAATAATCTTCAGCAAGATTTTACTTGCATGTAGTTTTAATGATACTGTTTTATATTTTCTGTATTCTTTTGGATCACTGTATTCTTGCAATGCACACACATACACGTACTATAAAATAAGTAGCAATATGAAAGTCACCCTTTCAATACAACAAATTGACAGATTACTGTGCCCAAAAGTCCTAACCATAAAATAAGGGAGTATACAAATTTAAAACAAGCAGGCATGGTATGGGAGAAGTGATGAGATAAACTCAAGGTCAAATTTTGATTCTTGTGGTTTATTTTCATTTTCATTAGCCTTAGTTTGAATTTGCACAGGAGTAGTTGATAGTCTGTTCCACAGTCAGCAGCACCTGGCCTAGTTTTCACAGCCGATGCTGCTCTTTTCTATTCATTTTTTTCCACAGCTATAATCAATCCGGTTTCTATGTAGTCCATCAGGTGAGCTCCATGTATATAGTTGCCATTTGTGTTTTTTAGAAAAGATTTTTTCAATGAATAAACCATTGATTATATAAATTCTATAATTCTATCTTCAGCCTCATTTCTGTTACAAATCCTTCTTCCTTGTTCCAAACTTCTGCATTTTAGACATCAGTTATTATTTTAAGTCTTGGTTGCATGTTTGATCAATTTCAGACTGCAAAAGTTGGTAGAAATCTTCTACTGCCTCCTCTTTGACTTGAGTTGTTGGTGTATATGTTTGAATGATAGTGATATTGACTGGTCTTCCTTGTATGTATATAGATATTATCCTGTCACTCAAAATATTGTATTTTACAATAGATCTAGAAATGGTCTTTTTTACTATGAATACCACCCCATTTTCCCTCACTTTTTCATTTCTGACATAGTAGCTCATATGATTGTCTGATTAAAAATGTTCCATGCCAAACCTTCTCAGCTCACCAATGCCTAGTGTGCCAATATTTATGCATTTCACTTCTTTTTAACAAAGTCAAATTTTCCTGTTTCTCGCATTCATATTCATACTTCTTATATCCCACATTCCAAGCACTAGCGTCTGATTCTTCCTCATTTGTGTTTCCCAATATGAGGGTTCAGCCTCCAGTGTCATATCTAGTAGTCTAATCTGAGTGTGCTCTATTGTACATAGGGTTTCAAAGTTTTGTTATTTCAGAAGTGGATGACCAATCCTTCTTCCTTGTTTGTCTAAATTTGTATACTGTGCAATATCTGACAGATAAGCAGTTCACCTAAAAGAGCAGACAAAATATCCTCCACTATTGTGTTGTTGTTTTTGTGTACTGTCGAGTGGGAAATGACCCCATAGCTGACTTTCCAGCAGGTTTTTAGAGGTACTTAATCGCATGGGAGGAGATTACCCATACTTCTCCCATGGAGCAGCTGGTGGCTTCGAACCACGTGCCTTTGGAATTGCAGCCCAACCTCTTGCCACTAGGTTACCAGAGCTCCCCCATTACAACTAAAAGATTTGGTCTTGGTCCCCTCCCTTCAGCAAGGTGTGTTGTTGTCTGGTCCCCTCCACCCATCCTGCCAGCATTCCCTGCTCACCTCCACACAACTCCCCTGATATGATGGCTCAGGCCTCCAGTCTGATCATTGTCTCTACACTCCCCAGTTATATGGTGCTTTGAGCCCATCTTGCAGGCCTGGCAGGTCGGTTGCAGACCAGATGAGGTGTAGGAGGATATCAGAAATATAATCCATGAAAAATGCAAAAAAGTCATTACAAAGATAGAGAAGGAAGAAAAGACCAAGATGGATGTCGTAAGAGATCCTGAATCTTGCACTTAGAATGCTGAGAAGCCAAAGCAAAGGAAATAAATCAGGAAGTTAAGGAATGACATAGAAGATTTCATAGAGCAGCTCAAGAAGATAAAGCAAATTATTATAAAAATGTGCAAATAGCTCGAGTCACAAAATCGAAAGGGAAGAACTCCCTCAGCATTTCTCAAGCTGAAGGAATTTAAGAACACATTCAAGCCTCACATTGTAAAATGCAAAGTTGTTATGGGCAGAATATTAAATGATCTAGGAACATGGAAGGTATGTGCAGAATCACTGTACTAAAAAGAATCGGCTGACATAAAAAAATTTGATGAAACAACATATGATCAAGAGGCAATGGTGTTGAAAGAGGAAGTCCAAGCTGCTCTGAACAAGTTAGCAAAAAAATAAGGCTATAGGAATTGATGGAATACCAGCTGACACATTTCGACAAACAGTTGCTGCCCTGGACACTCTCAAAAGGTTGTGCCAAGAAATTGGAAAATCAGCTACCTGGCCAACTGACTGGAAGAGATCTATATTTATTCTTATTTCCATAAAAAAAGGTGATCCAACAGAATGTGAAAATTATTGAACAACATCACTAATATCACATGCAAGCAAAATCCTACTGTAGATTTTCCTAAAAATCACTGGAACAGTAGTACATTGAAAGAGAACTATCAGAAATACAAGCTAGGTTTAGAAAAGGCTGTGGCACTAGGGACATCATTGCCAATGTCAGATGGATCTTGGCTGAAAGCAAAGAGTACCAGAAAAACGTTTGTGTTTTATAGACTCTGCAAAACCATTTGACTGTGTGGATCACACAAATTGTAGCTAACACTGAGAAGATTGGGAATCCCAAGAACATTTTTATTGTGCTCATGTGAAGCCTATACTTAGACCACTTGCCAATTGTCTGAGCAGAGCAAGGAAACACTGCATGATTCAAAGTCAAGAAAGGAAGGTATCCGGGATATGTCTTTTCTCTATACCTTTTCAATATTTAACTTAATTCTTTTCAATCTTTAACATAATTTGGGAGGTGGTATTCTATCAGGAGGAATGTGGTATCAAGATTGAAGGAAGACTCATCCAAAAGCTGCATTATGCAGATGACACAACTTTGCCGATACTGGGGAGGACCTGAAGCACTTGCTGCAGAAGGTCTAGAACTGTAGTCTTTAATATGGATTGAAACTCAAAATTAAGAAAACAAAGATTCTCACCACCAGGCCATTGACAGAATCATGATAGATGGAGAAAAGACTGAGGTTGTTAACAATTTCATCTTGCTCAGATTCACAATTGATATTCTTGGCACTAGCTGTCAGGGAATAAAAGACCACAAGCACTGGGAAAGTATGCATCGAAAGATCTCACTAGAGTGCTGAAAAACAATGATGTCAGTTTAGAGACTAAGGTGCACCTGATCTAGGCCATGGTCTTCTCTATTACTTCTATGTATCTGAAAGTAGAACAATGACTAAATATTATAGAAGAGAATCAATGCCTTTGAGTTGTGGTGCTAGAGAGGAGTATTAAACATTCCATGGACTGCCAAGGGGAAAAAACAGGTCTATTGTAAAGAAGGTGAAACCAGGTTTTTCCCTTGTGGGCAAAGCTATTTAAACTCTTTTTCATATACTTTTAGTACGTCACCAGGAGGGACAAGTCCTTGGAGAGGGACATCATGCTTGGAAGAGTGGAGGAACAATGCATGAGAAGATGACTCTGGGTGAGATATATTGACACAGTAACTAGAGTAACGGGAAAAGATGTTTCAGAGACCATGAGACTGGCTCAAAATAGGGCAGTTTTCACAGCTATTGTCCATAGAATTGTTATAAGTCATAGTCTACTTGAGGAAACATAACAGCACAATAAAATAATAGAGATGTGTCAATGGTGTGTCAAGAAGTAGGTCCTCCAGCCTGCGCCACCATCTCTGCTCGCCTCAGAGAACCCTAGGCTAGTCTGTCTGACTAAAGATGGTCTTTTCCATTTCAACTGATGAATGCCACTAGTCAGAAGAGGTATCTCCACTAATCTGAGGCCTGAGTGCAGGACAAAAAAATGGTACAGCCTGCCCACTCTGAAAGGAAAGCTCTAAAAGCCTCTGGCTCCAGATACAGGATAGCATGGATATGGCCTGATGCCGAGCTGATGAAGGGAATGGAGAGGAAACTGCCCACCACCAAGTGATAGTGGGGGAGGTGTGGGTAAAGACATGGAGAATGAGGGGGAGATTGGATCTTCTCAGCTACATAGATCATTGCCGTGCTACTACTCTCTTTCAAAGTTGAGAAAGTCAGCATATCATTTTGAGACCAATATTAGATGCAGAGTAGTCTGCTGATTTGAAGCCTAAAAAAAAGCCCTTATAAGCTATGTCTACAACAGCAACTTCTGATAATGATGTCTAGATTTTTTCAGAATTAACAATTTAATTATAAATCCATTTTGTCACTATAGCTATGGTAGATTTAATTTTCTAATGATGGAAGCAATAATACCTATTATTGAAAATGGTTCCAATATAATATGATCATTATAATGCCCTATTCAGGAAATGTAGACATGTTGGACAGTGGTGGAACTCCATGATTATAACAAGCTTGGAAGCAGGAGTGGCATCCACTTCCAAAATAGCTTGCCTCTGGAAACGCTATGAACCTGGAGAAACGATGAGAGTTATACAAGAGTTCAGGTCTTTCCTTCATAGGGTTGCTATGAGTAGTCTATGACTCGATGGCACTTAACAACAACTACCCTCTTGGGGTTTTATGTCACATAGAAAATGGCTATGCTGCACTGTTTATGAGCCTGTGTTCTGTTGCTCTCCTTATTCAGAGTTTCAATTTAGGTTCACAAACTTTTCAGTTGCTGTGGATGTTGCCGTCACTATCCTGTGGTCCCTGGTTCCTAGTTGTTCAAGATGTAATCTTTGCAGTTCTGTGTTCAGTTGCTCTCCTTATTAGATGTTTCATTTCAGCCCCTTCTTTCAGTCAGTGATTGAAGTACCTCCTATTCTTTTTCTTTTTCTAAATAAAACTTTTATTTTATACTGGCTTACTTATACAGTTTGTGTACATTGTTTTTCACACCAGATCTTTCCCATTTCCTTTATCCACTTCTCCCTCCACCCATCAAATTGTGTGACCTTATGATTACCATTCGTACCCCCACACATCATCACCCCTGTGCTTCCCCTTCGCCCCCCCTTGGATCCTCATACCCATTTTACTGGTTATTTATTTCTACTATAATGGTCTTTATACAGCACTTGCCCTTATGAGACTGAGTTAGTTCACTTAGCATAATGCTCTCCAGTCCCTCCCAAGTTAGGTAGTGATTTTAAAAATCATTGCTCCTGTATGCTGCATAGTATTCCATTGTGTGAATGTACTATGATTTCTCAATCCATGTGATTGTGATTGGACATCTGGGTTGTTTCCATGTTCTTGTGATGGTGAGTAACACTGTTATGAACATTGGTGTACAAATCTCCATTTGCGCCTCAGTTCTACTCACTAATGACCAGCTGAATAAACTTTAATCTGAATAGTTGGGGTTTCGTCAGTTCCCCATTTCACCACCCACCTGTACTGGGCACAACCTTTTTCCTGAAGAGAACAGGCCAGAGCCATTTTGAATCCGGTGTCTAAAATTACAGATTTATGTAAAACAGAGAGACTTTGGAGTCAGAAAAATTGAGATCTGAATTCTTAATTTGCCTCCAACAACTATGGAAATTTTAGTCTGGCCTTAGGTTTTGTCCTATATGAAACAGAATAAATAATACTCACATTAGAGTTTTATTGGTAAGAAGCTGTGCTGCAATCCTAAAGGCACCCAGTTTGAATCTACCAGTTGCTCTGTGGGAGAAGGATTCTCCTCTCATGCAATTAACTGCTTCTGAAAACCTGTTGCAGGGTCAGATATGGTTTGGTCCCAACTTGATGGCTCACAACAAGAACAATGTGTGTGTGTGTGTGTGTGACATAATTTTTTTTTTCAGAATTCACTATAGTATTTTTCAACTCAGTCATTAAAATTCATTTCTTAGGACAGATTTTTTAATTTTTTTCTATTAATTTCAATGAACATCTACAGATATTTTGGATTTCCATTCATTCATTGTTGCACTTTTCTCCCTGTCCTCTCCACCCTCCACTCCCAGTTCGCTCTTCTCCTTGAAAAGCAAAACTCCTTCACTGGTACACATCCCGAGTATACTCCACTCTGCAACCGTCATTCCGGACTCTTATGATAATCATAATGCCCTAAAATATATTACTTTTAAACTATTCTCTCCCTCATCGGCTTCAATGCAGTAAACATAATGTATCTAGTTTTTCTCAGTCTTATCCCCACCCTGATGTCAGCCTCATTCTACAACAGTGGCACCATATAGTATTTGTCCTTTTGTGACTGAGATATTTCACTCAGCATGATGTCCTCTAGGGTAACTCATTTTGAATAATATTGCATGAGTTCCTTGTTTTTCAATGCAGCGTAGTATCCCATTATGTGAATATATTTTAAAGCATTGTGAAATGGTAGATTAGGAGAAGGAAGTTTGGGTCATGAAACTGTTCAGGGATTTCTTTCTCTATTTTCATTGGAAAACTATGCTTTTCCCTTTAAGAAATGAAAGAGCTGGAGGGTATAAGTGGCACCAAAGACAAGAGAAAGTTCCCAATGCCAGACTCCAGCCCAGCATGAATACAGGCTAGCCCAACACAGGGCAGGGACCATACACGTCCCTTATAGAGCTAGCAGCAGTAGAGACAGATCTGCATAGTTTGGTGGGTGGTGGGATGGGGTGAAAGAAATGAGAAGGATCTAGCAAGAACCTGAAAAAACAGGGTAATGATGGGCAAGATCCAAAGGTGATTAATTTTATAAGACATAATACATGGGAATGATTGTATAAAACATAAAATGAATGCAGAATAGTGTGAAATGCAATGTATATGAACATTATAAGCACAACTATATAAAATTTAAAAAAGGAAAAGGAGCAGTGGCAGCAGCCAAACGCCCCAGAAAAGTAGCAGTAACAATGGCAACACTTAGGAGTGGGAGAGTCTCAAAATTCCTCAGATTTCTAACTTCCTGACCTTGACATTGTATTTGGTTGCTGCAGATAGAGCCTATAACCTACCCCTGTGCTTAGAAAGAAAAAGAATTGGATTTAAGACTGGAAAGGGATAAAGAAGCTGATTTGAAAAGGATTCTTCTGGGCAAATTTGAGAACTACTTGTTTCATTGAATTAATATCTATTTCATCTACCCTACTATTATAGCCTTTCCCCAATTCTCTGGTTAGAGATACACCTATCACCACAGGCAGACCTGCAAGCCCCGTGTACTACGTTTTTCACATATCAGATGCCTTGTGTGTTTGTTTATGTTTATATATGTGACATATTCTATCTTCATAACTCTTCACAGTGTTATTATTAGATGAGAAGTCTTAGTTTTGAGAGATGATTCTTTTCTTCAAGATCATTAGAAAAGGAGAAAACTATGATACATACATCCTGGCTCCTACCACCTTTTCTATGCTGTCGATGCTTGGCTTTTCTAGAATGAATTGTGAATGAGTTTTGGGCCTGCTTCCCTCCTCACAGTGCCCAAGAGGTCCAAATATAAGCACTTAAATTTTCCATGGCTATTACTTACTTGGTCTGAAACA
>NW_006399797.1:12485466-12513732 GCF_000299155.1 Elephantulus edwardii | reverse complement strand
TGGGCTCTATGAGGAGAATTGTGGCATCAGGATTGGTGGAAGGTCTATTAACAATCTCCGTTATGCAGATGACACAACCCTGGTTACTGAAACTGAGGAGGACCACATGCACTTGCTGCGAAGGGTCAAGGACTGCAGCCTTCAGTATGGACTGAGGCTCAATGTCAAGAAGACAAAGATTCTCAAAGATTACTTACTTGTCTTCTTATGAACTGTAGATTGTGCTCCAGAAAATTGTTAGAAGTGCTATTCAATGATTTAGTTTTGCTTCAGTTAAGTCCTTCTCTTGTACTTTCATATGTATACATATGCTCACAGTGTGCACATGTGAAAGTCTTGATAGCTGAATTAACATTTTCTAGAGAAGACTGACTGCAATTACTTCATCACATGTAGAAACAAAAGAATGCCTCTCTCCAATGGTTGTATAACTTAACTTCTTCCAAAAATCTTTCCTGAGTTACCTATTAAGTTGTTCATTGTAACACAATTTGAAGTAGAATACTTGCCTCTTAATTTGTACTTCATATTTCATTCTGCTTTATTTAACAAACAAAACATATATTCCTTTCTAACTTGATTAACCAGTTCTGAATGAAAGTCTTCCTGTTTTCTTGGTATCCATACTGAATCCTATTGGTGCTCATTAAATATGATCACTATGTGTGTGTATTGTGGGTGTGATGGAGGATGAAGAGAAACTGAGATTTGAAAAATAAACAGTGTGTAAACTGTATTTCCCCCAGGCCATACCAGCCTTGATGAGGATAGAGAGGCAATAGGATCAAGCTATTTTTAACAGAAGAGTGTCTGTTTGGTTCTGGTCCCTCCAGATGAATCATGAGAGGCTCTAGCCCCCTTGGGGAGCTATGAAGTAGCTGAGGAAATCAGTGGGGTAGGGAAGGAGTGGCACTACATGGTCTCCCAGACTTAATCTCCCTTAGTTGTCACTGGGGATCCTTCACTCCCTGAAGTGCTTGCTTTTGGCTATCAAGTTGTTCTGGGGATATCTGAAAGCAAGTTGTTGTGGGCCTTCTTTAATTTTTCATTTTGGTATTTGACTTTTATTTCTTTTTTTTTCTCCCCTCTCCTTGCCTTCTCAACCCTATTAATTTCCAAGATGGATGCTGCGGATTCTTGGTCTTGTACCATCTGTTGTTGTTATGTGCCATTGAGTCACTTGCAAATCATAGTGACTCTATGTACAGCCCTAAACCCTGTCCCTGACACACCTACTCTCATTACCCAAGTCACTGAATCAATCCATCTCATCAAGTGTCTTCCTCTTTTGTGCTGTCCCTCCACCTTTTCAAGAATGATGTCCCTTTCCAAGGACTGGAGCCCCCTTGCAACATGCCCATAGTATGTCAGACAAAGCTTCAGAATTCTCTCCTCCAAGGAGCAGTCTGGTTTCACCTTCTATACGATGCGGCTATTTGTTCTCCTGGCAGTCCACAGTATATGTAATACTCTTCTCCAGCACCACAGCTCAAAGGCACCAATTCTCATTCAATCATCCACAGTCATTATCCACCTTTCTGGTGCCTAGCCTCCAGACTGACATAGTTGCTTTTTGGTACTCTAGAGAGGTCCCTGATAGCAGACTTTTCCAATGCAATTTGTCTTTTGATTTCCTAGCTGCTGGTACCAAGACTGTTCATTGTGGAGCCAAGCAAACAAAAGCTATTAACAATCTCAATCTTGTCACCATTTATCATGATGCTGCCAGTTGGCCCAGTGGTGAGAATCTTTGCTTGATGCTGAGCTTCAATCCATATCGATGGCTGCAGTCCTTGACCTTCTATAGCCAGCGTTTCAGGTCCTCCTTAGTTTCAGCAAGCAGGGTTGTGTTATCTGCATGACATAAGTTGTTCATGTATCTTCCTTCAGTCCTGATACCACAATCTTCATCATAGAGCCCAATCTCCCAAATTATCTGTTCTGCATATAGACTGAAAATATATGGGGATAGAATAAATTTATGGCATACATCCTTCGTGATTTTGAACCATGTAGTGTTTTCTTGCTCTGTTTTGATAACTGCCTTCTGGTCCAAGTATAGGTTTCACATAGCACAATCAAGTGTTCTGTGATTCCCACTCTTCTCAGAGTCAGCCACAATTTGTTGTGATCCACACAATCAAATGCTTTTGCATAGTTAATGAAACACAGATTGACATTCCTTTAGTACTCTGCTTTCAGCCAAGATCCATCCACCATTAGCTATGATATCCCTGGTGCCATTGCCTCTTCTAAACCCAGCCTGCATATCTGGCAGTTCTCTGTTGATTTGCTGTTTGAGGCATTTTTGAATAATTTCCAGCAGAATATTGCTTGCATGTAAAATTAATGCTATTATTCAATAATTTTCACACTCTGTTGGATCACCTTTCTTTGGAATGGGAATAAATATAGATCTCTGCCAGTTTGTTGGCCAAGTGGCTAATTGTCATTTTATGACTGACTTAAGTCACATAGCATCATTTGTTCCAGGTTCATCCATATTATCCAGTGTTTCACAAATTCTTGGCTATTGCACTATCGTTTTGAGTCAGAACAGACTCACAGCTTACCCCTCCAGTGAACTTTCAGAGCTTGTAAATCACATAGAAGGAGATTGTTCATCCTTCTCCTGAGGAGCAGCTGGTGGATTTGAATTACTTGTCTTTGACTTGACAGTGCAAATCTTTACCACTAAGCTACTGGAACTACCTGGTGCATAATACCATAGTTTCTTTATACATACATATTTTTTTTTATTTCTTGAAATCTCTTTTTTAATTTTACACTGATTTACCTACAAAGTTCATATACATTGTCTCTCACAGCATATTCCTCAAACTACCCTCCCCTTTACCCATCAAACTGTGTGACCCATGATTATTTCCTACCTAGCCCTACCCCTCTGTTGCTCCCCTCCCACCCCCTTATATCTTCACACACATTTTACTAGTTATCTATTTCTACAAGAATGGCCATATACAGTATTTGTCCTGATGGGACTGAATTAGTTTACTTAGCATAGTACTCTCCAGTCTCTCCCACGTTAGGTAGTAATTTACAAAATCATTGCTCCTGCATCATGTGAATGGACCATAATTTGGGCTGTTACAATGTTCTTGTGATGGTGAATAATGCTGTTATGAACACTGGTGTACAAGTCTCTATTTGTGCCTCAGTTCTCACTCTCTCACTCTCCAAGCAGTGGAATGGCTGGGTCATATGGAATTTCCATGTTCAGCTTTCTGAGGAAACAACAAATTGCCTTCCAGAATGATTGCACCATTTTACAATACCACCAACAGTATATAAGAGTTCCTATCTCACCACATCCTCTTCAATATTTATAACTTGCTGTTGTGTTAAACTGCCACTGCTACTGGAGTGAGATGGTCTCTCATTGTGGTTTTGCTTCGCATCTCTCTTATTGCTCACTTATTGTGATTTTGAGCATTTCTTGGTGTGTCTGTTGTCCATCCACATATCTTCCTCTGTGCAAAGTCTTTCCATGTCTTTCGCCCACTTTGTAATTGTGTTATTAGGTGTTTTTGGTTTTTTTTCTTGTGGAGGCCCTGTTGGATTCTGTAAACTTTTGATGTGAGATTTTTGTTTGAAATGCCAATGCCAAATTTTTTTTCCTAATCATCTTTTGATGGGCACTTGGATTGTTTCCAACATTTTTTATTATAAATAATACTGCTATAAACTTGAGTGTGAGTATGTTAGTTTGTGTTGTAGGTTTTATTTCTTTGTTGTTTTTTGTTTGTTTGACGGTTTTTTAGATTTTAATGAAAGTTTATAAGGAACTTGGATTTTCATTCATTCATTGTTGCACATTTTCCTCCCTATCCTCCTTTACCCCCAGTTCACTTTTTTCTTTGGAAAAATATTTCTTTCATTGTTATACAGTCCTACCCCCCTACCCCCTCACTGCTTTACTATGCATCTCTTATTCTGGACTCTTGTCATGCCAATAATAATAATAATAATAATAATAATAATACCTAATCATATGTTCTTTTTATACAGTTCTCTCCCTTGTCTGTTTCAATGCCATGTACATTATTTATCCCCTCTTTTCTTAGTTTTCCTCCAACTCAGTTCTGTTCTATAACAGTGGCATTATGCTGTATTTGTCTTTTTGTGACTGAGATATTTCACTCAACATAAAGTCTTCCATGGTCACTCATTTTGTATAATATTTCATGAGTTCTTCGTTTTTCAGTGCTGCATAATATTCTATTGTGTGAATATACCACAGCTGCTTTATTCATTCGTTTCTTGATGGGCACTTGGACTGTTTCCAATTCTTTGCTATTATGAACAAAGCAGCAATAAACATGGGTGTGCAGGTTTTATTTCTTTGTAATATAGACCTAGTAGTAGTCAAATGAGATTGCTGTTTCCAACTTTCTAAGGATGCACCAAACTGTTCACCTTGGTGCTTGCACCATTTTATATTTACCAGCTGTACATGAGAGCTCCACTTTCTCCACCCTCTCACCAAATTTGTTGTTTTTACTCATTGTTGTTTTGGTATGCATCTCTCTAATAGCTAATAAAGCTCTGGTGGCCTTGTAGGGAAGGGAGTGTCTGGTGGTTCAAATCCATCAGTGGCTCCTCAGGGAGAAGACAAGCAATCACCTCTTTTATACTTTACAGCCTCTGAAAACTCCCTGCACGGTCAGCTGCGACTCAGCTCCCATGTATTTGTTAGCCATTTGAATGACTTTTTAGTGAAGTGTCTACACAAATCCTCTCCCCATTTGTAATTGTCGTTGTCTTTTTCTATTGAACTATTAGAGTTTCCTATTAACTTTTAAAGATGAATTTGTTGTCAGATGTGTTATTGCCAAACTTTCCCCTCTAATCTTTAATTTCTCTTCATACTCTCCTGGAGATGTATTTAGATATATATAAGGATTTAATTTTTAAGAGAATGTGGAAACTACAGAACAATTTCACTGATTTCACATGCAAGCAAGATTTTACTGAAGATTATCCAAAAACGACTGGAACAGGACATCAACAGAGAACTACCAGAAGTCCAGGCTGGTTTCAGAAGGGGTCGTGGTACTAGAGATATTGTGGCTGATGTTAGATGGATCTTGGCTGAAAGCAGGGAATACCAGAGGAATGTCTATCTGTGTTTCATTGACTATGCAAAGGCATTTGACTGTGTAGATCATAACAAACTGTGGCTGACTCTGAGAAGAATGGGAATCCCAGAACACTTGATCGTTCTAATGCGAAACTTACACTTGGACCGGGAGGCAGTCATCAGAACAGAGCAAGGGAACATTGCATGGTTCAAAATTGGGAAGGGCGTACGCCAGGGATGCATCCTATCTCCATACCTTTTCAACCTATATGCAGAACAGATTATCCGGGAGGCTGGGCTCTATGAGGAGAAATGTGGGGTCAAGATTGTGGCACGATTTATCAACAATCTGCGTTATGCGGATGACACAACCCTGCTTGCTGAAACTGAGGAGGAGCTGAAGCACCTGCTGCAGAGTGTCAAGGACTGCAGCCTACAATATGGATTGAGGCTCAATGTCAAGAAGACAAAGATTCACACCACTGGACCAATTGGCAGCATCAGGATGGATGGTGAAGAGATTGAGATTGTACACAGCTTTAGTTTGCTTGGCTCCGTAGTCAACAGTCTTGGCACCAGCAGCCAGGAAATTAAAAGGCGCATTGCCATGGGAAAGTCTGCTGTTAGGGACCTCTCCAAAGTGCTGAAGAGCAGTGGTGTCTCTCTGGAGACTAAGGTGCGTCTGATACAGGCCATGGTCTTCGCAATCACCTGTTATGCATCAGAGAGTTGGACAATGACCAAGGAGGATAGAAGGAGAATTGATGCCTTTGAGCTGTGGTGCTGGAGAAGAGTATTGAGAATACCATGGACTGCTAGGAAAACAAACAGATTTTTCCTGGAAAGGCTTAAACCAGGTGGCTCCTTGGAGGCAAGGATTCTGAGGCTCCGTCTAACATGCTTTGGACATGTTGTGAGGAGAGACTGATCCTTGGAGAGGGACATCATGCTTGGGAGGGTGGAGGGACGGCGCAGGAGAGGAAGGCCCTCTATGAGGTGGATTGATTCAGTGACTGGGATAATTGGGATGGGAATGTCAGAGACAGTGCGATTGGCACAGGACAGAGCGGAGTTTAGGGCTGTTGTACATAGGGTCGCTATGAGTCGCAGGCGACTCGACGGCACATAACAACAACAATAACAACTCAAAATAGAACAACAGAATGTAAAAACTATCAAATAATATCATTAATATCACACACAAGTAAAAACTTGTTGAAGATTGTTTAAAAGAAAACACACACATACACAACAAACTCAGCTATAACAATATTTCAACAGATCTATCGGAAATTGAAGCTAGATTTATAGGACTCCAGGGCACCAGTAATGTAACTGTTAATGTAAAATGTGTCCTGGCTACATGCAAACACTATTAGAAGGCTATTTATTTGTGTTGTATTGATTAAGCAAAGGGACTGGCTGTGTGTATTCCAACAAATTAGGGGAAACTGAGAAAAATGGGAAACACGGAAGACTCAATTAAGCTCATGTGAAACCAACACCTAGATCAAGAAGTCACTGTCCAAACAGAGCAAGAAAACACTGCATGGTTTAAAATCAAGAAATATTATGTGTCAAGGTTATATCCTTTCTCCATAACTATTCAGACAGTACACTTGGTACCAGGAGATCAGGAGATGCATTGCACTGAGAAAGTCTGCAGTCAAGGACCTCTCCAAATTATTGAGGAGAAATGAGGTCAGCTTGACGACTAGGGCACACCTGATTCAGGTTATGGTCTTTTCCATCACTTGCTACGCATCTAAGAATGGAACAATAAGTAAGAATGACAGAAGAAGTAATGCTTTTGAAATGTGGTGATCGAAAAGAGCATTAGATATCCCATAGACTGCCAAAAGAACAAACAAAAAAATTATCATTCTTGTTTTGTCTTACATACTGGGCATGCTGTTAGGAGAGATTATTCATTGGAGAAAGATATCATGCTTAGAAAGGTGTAGAGTTGAAGGAAAAGAGGAAGATCCTCAATCAGATGGATTAACACAGTGACTGCAGCAATGGGCTTGAGGGTGCTGGAGATTGTGATGATGGCACAGGATAGGACAGGGTTCATATCTGTTGTTCATAGGGTCGCTATGAGTTGTACTGGACTTGATGGCACATAACAACAACAGCATTCAATCTGTATCTTGAGCAAAACATTCGAGAGGCTACATTTTATGATAAAAAAATGTGACCAGTATTGGGGAAAGACTCCTTGATAACCTGCACTATGTAGATGACACGGCCTTGTTTGCTGAAAAATGAAGACTAAAAACACTTCCTCTAGAAGATCAAAGACCCCAGCCTTCTATATGGATTACATCTGAACATTAAGAAAACAAAAATCCTGGCCATTGGGCCAATAGTCAATATTCAATGGATGAATGAAGAAAGGATTGAAATTGTCAGCTATTTCATCCTACTTGAATCCACACCTTTCATATTAGAAGTCAAAAAATAAAAAGACATGCTGCATTGGGAAAACTTGTTGTCAAGGACCTGTCTAAAAAATTCTAAAGAGTAATCATGTAAATTTAAAAACTAAAGTGCACTTGAGTCAAGTCATGATTTCTTCAATTACTTGCTATTCATCTGAAAGTGGGACTATACTATGGAAGACAGAACAAAAATTGATGTCTTTGAGTTGTGCTGTTGGAGAGAAGTACTGAATATCCCACTGACCTCCATAAAAACAAGCAAATATGCCTTGGAGAAGGTACAACCAGGGTTCTCCTTGGAGATAAGGATGGTGAAAGTTTTTCTCACATACATGGGCATCATAATAACATGGGCATGTTATTAGAAGTGGTTAGTCATTGGAAAAGTACATGGTGCTTGAAAATGTGCAGGGTCAATAGAGAAAGGAAGATCTTCACTAAGATGAATGGACACAGTGACTGTAAAAATAGGCTCAAGTGAGTTGTTGGGAGCTGCTGGATTCGACAGAAGTTTGTTCTGATTCTGGTGAGGCTTGGGAGGAATGTTTACTTGCCATTGGGTGTGAGTTGATAGATGGTGAAGAGATTGAGATTGTTGACAGGTTTAGTTTACTTGGCTCTACAATCAATGCTCTTGGTACTAGCATCCAGGAAATTAAAAGACAAATTGCATTGGGGAAATCTGCTTCCAGAGACCTCTCCAAGGTACTGAGGGGCAACGATGTCAGTCTGAAGACTAAGGTGCACCTGATACAGGCCATTATTTACTATGCTTCAGAGAGCTGGACAATGACTAGGGATGATAGAAGGAGAGCTGATGCCTTTGAGCTTTGGTGATGGAGAAGAGTATTGAATACACCATGGACTGTCGGGAGAACAAACAAATTTGTCTTGGAGACGGTGAAGCCAGGCTGCTCCTTGGATTCTGCTCCAAGGATTCTGAAGCTTCGTTTGACATACTTTGGACATGTTGCAAGGAGTGACCAGTCCTTGGAAAGGGATGTCATGCTTGGCAGGGTGGAGGGACAGTGCAGGAGAGCAAGACAGTGCAATCAATGAGATGGATTGATTCAGTGACTGGGGTAATGGGGATAGGTGTGTCAGTGAGATTGGCAAGGGATAGAACAGGGTTTAGGGTTGTTGTACATAGGATCGCTATGAGTCACAAGCGACTCAATGGCACATTAACAACAACAAACATTTAAAAAGTCATCAGTTTGGGGCTGGAATCTGGGTTGTGAAGTTGTCTGGAGCTGCTGAATTCTGCAGAGGTTTGTCTTCTGGTTCTGGTGAGGCTTGGGGGGGAATGTTTACTCACCACTGGGTATGAGCTGGTTTTATTTAGCCTCCTATTTAAAAAGGCATTTGGGCCACTGGGCCTGCAGCCCTCGGGTCTGGTTTCAATTGTTTTTGGTCCAACATTCTTCAAAGTGGTATAGCACTGGTCTGCCCATTTGCTGTACATAGGTAACTCATGGTTGCTGTGATGCTAAACACTGTGACACTGGTGTGTCAAAGATGATAATAGTCACCCATGGTGGACTGTGTTTGGTGGAGCTCCCCAATTGGAACAGGCTTGGAAGCAGGAGTGACATCCACTTTTGAAATATCTTGCCTCTGGAAACCATATGAATTTGGAGAAACAATGAAAGTTACCCAAGTGTTCAGGTCTTTAGTCCATAAGGTCACTATGAGTTTTCTACAACTTGATGGCATTTAACAACAACATGTTGGATGGTAAGGATGGCATCGAATTATTGTTTACAGGATCACTATGAGTTATAGTTGATTTGACAGCACATAACAAAGACAACCATCTAGCATATTCTTAGTTGATTGTGTGTTTTTGGTTCTATTTGATGGTCACATTTGTCAGATTTATTCCACAATTGAAGGTTCCTAAGTTTGCTCCATATTTTTCTTTGGTGATCTTCATAGCTTTGGATTTTATGCCAAGATCCTTGATCCATTTTTACTTACTTTGTTTTTATATGGTTTGACACATAAGTCTTGTTTTCATTTTTTGCAGATAAGTTTCCCCAGTACTATTTGTTAAAGAAGCTTACCTTATTCCTCATTTAATGGATTTCATCTCTTTGTCACATATCAGTCCTCTGTAAGTGGATGGGTTTATTTTGTGGTTTTCCATTCTAATTTGTTATATACCTGTCATTGTATCTGCACCACACTGTTTAGATAAACGACTGTGTAGTAAATTTTGATATCAGAAAGTGTGAGGCCTTATACTTTGTTTTCCTTCTTTGATATCCCTTTGCTTATCCGAGTTTCTTTCCTTCCTCTTTTCATCATAATACTGGCTGAGATGATATGGTTGGCTGCTCTGAATGCTGTTTCCAGTAGTAACTGCTGCAACATTAGCCAACTGGCTTCAGGCTGAACTAAAGAATTTATCCCGCCCCACACTTGGGTCATATCCCATTACAGGTCATAGAACCATGCTGCCCTACCTGTATTTTACAGTGTGGCTGGTGATCAGCTTCTTATCAGACACTTCCTTCTATGGCTCAAGCTATGATTTCTGGATGTAGCAGAGGCCAGAGGGAAATCCGAGAAACATAAACTTTGCTAACCTCAGAACTGCGCCTCCTCTCAGACAATTGCTCCTTGTCCTAGGATCTAGCTCCTACCTTTCAGCTCTCTTTGGGTAGATTCCTTCCTAATAAGACTCGTGGTTCTTTCCGGGCAGGCCGAATTTCAGGGCCAGCTCTCCAAACTAGTTGTGGACTATCAGGATTGTAGTAACTTCCAGATCGAGCCTCAGTCTCACTGCAGAGCTCTGCTGTACACCTCCTGCTGGGATTATTTTGAACAGCGAATCCTAAGGATTCTGTACTGTGCTCTCAAAGGCTATGTCCTATTTCTTTTACCCACATCAGAGCTCTCAGTGGATTTGGAGGTTTTTGGAGTTGTGATTTAAGACTACGAAGCTCTGTTGGCATAACAGTTAAGCTGTCAGGTGCTAACCAGAAGTCTAGTGATTTGTGTGTAGTCCGTAGTACCTCGGAAATACCTGGTGATTTGCTTTCCTAAACATTACAGGCTAGTTAGCTCCTAGGACAGTGTTGCCAAGGTGTCATGGTGTTAAAAACGTACCTGAGGACACACAACAACAGTTTAAGAGTCCTACTAGAAAATCGTCATTCTTCAATTTATATTTAAGAAGTAATCCTAAAATTCTTTAGCCAACCAATCCTTGACATTAAATCCATCAGAGTGCTTTAATGGTTATAGCTTGAATACATGTAGTGGCGGTGTTATATGCTATTGAATTAGAAGTGACTCATAGTTGACCACCCCCCCATCCCCCAGCAGGTTTTCAGGGACTGTATGTCTCATAGCAGGAGATTCCTTATCTTTCTCCTGTGGAGCAGCTGAGGGGTTTGAATCAAGTGCCTTTGGGCTGTTAAAGCAGCTCCTTACCACAAGGACACCAGAACTCCTAAAGATACATGGAATTAGTTATGACTAAGGGTTATTCCATTTATGGAAAAGTTGTTTAAAAGCTGGAAATTTGAAAGTCAGTCAAACTAAGCCTTATAGAATGGCTTTATGGCTAGTCCTTGAGAATGGAATTGACACAGGCCATTCCTAACTGCAGATTTCTCAGAGATGTACCTTAGGGAGTTTGTGGGGAGATTTCAGTCGATGATAGTATAAATTTGAGGGAACTGAACTAATATTTGAAATAAAAGGAAGTATATCTCTACTTTGAGAATTCTATGGAGAGAGGAGAGATTGAATTTCAATACATCTATGAATTTCATATTCTTCTACCTTCCAAAAAAAGAGATAAAAAAGTACTAATAAATATGTTTAATTTATTCTTCTTCTTTTTTAAAAATCTGACCATTTTGCGGAGTTTGCTTCAATTTTTGAAATATTTAAATTAAGTAACTGGAATCTTGAGTGTATAATCTCAGTTGTTAAAACATGGTTAATCTTAGCTAAGCTTGTAATGTGTTGCTTAGAGAAATACAACTTAATCTTCTTACTTCTTATACCCAGAGAGACATTTATGTATATGTAATTGGAATAATCCTGACTAATAACTAGACCTGGTGTCTTCAAGCTTCATGATATTGTGAACTTATCCCTAACTTCTCCACTCTCTCCAAAAATTCTCTTTAAGTGTGTAGAAACGAATGAATATATTTTATATTAATGTGTTTTTTTACTTTAATCCATTTATCTTGACTTTATTGATCTAAATGAAGCAAGCCAAGAGAAAAATGTCCAAGTGAAAACAGTTGCTTCAACAGCTTAGCAGAGATAACTCTCTTTCTGTGTTAGGTGCCAACAAGTTGGTTCCAATTCACAGCAAGCCCATGTAATAGCAGGATAAAACATCGCCCTTGTTGCAGCCTCTGTGCTAATCTGTCTTGCTGATTATCAAGCTTATCTTTGTCCTGGAACTGGTTGCTTATGTCCAAGCTATGTATAACAAAGTCTCCTCATCTTCACTTCTAAAGAGCATTTTAGATATATTTCTTCCAACACAGATTTATTTGTTCTCCTGGAATATTTGTTCTAGGGTATGTTCAATATTCTTCACCCAAAATAATAATTCAAATGCGTTAATTCTATTGTCTTTCCTGTGGCCTTTTTGTTTTTCAGTGTCGCTGAAGACTGAAGGAAGACTCATCAATAACTTTAGTTATGCAGATGACACACCCTTACATGCTGAAATTGAGAACGACTTGAAGCACTTGCTGAAGAGGATGGATTGCACCTTATCATCCAGGAAACAAAATTCTCACCATTGGATCAATAGGCAAAATTATGATAATAGAATGGAGAAAAGATTGAAACTATCAAAGAATTCATGCTACTTGGATCCACAGTCAGTATACATGGTACCAATAGTCAGGAGATTAGCAGGTGCATTGCACTGAGAAAGTCTGCAGTTAGGGACCTCTCTAAATTATTGAAGAGCAATGTTGTCAGTTTGAGTTTTAAGATGCGCATGTTCAGTCCGTGGTCTTTTTGGCCACTTGTTATGCATCTGAGTGCTGAACAATGAAAAAGGATGACAGAAGAAGACTTGATAGCTTTGAGCTGTGGTGTTGGAGAAGATCATTGAACATCCCATTGACGGCCAAAGAAGAACAAAGACAGGTATGTCTTAGAGAAGGTGAAGCCAGAGTGCTTGTTGGAGGCAAGGATGATGAAGCTTCTGTATCTCATCCTTTGGGCATGTTGCTAGGAGAGGCCTTCCTTGAAGAGGGACATAATGCTTGGAAAGGTGGATGGATGGAGAGGGAAAGGAAAATTCTCAATCAGGTTGATTGACACAGTGACTGCAATAATGGTCTTGAGTGTGTCAGAGATTGTGAGGATGGCACAGGATAGGACAGGGTTCAGATCTGTTGTTCATAAAGGTTGCTATGAGTCACACTCAATGGTATCTAATAACAACAACATCTATTATCCAGTTTTCACATATATGTGAGGTGACTGAAATTATTGATGTCGATCAGGTCACACTAGTTTTTGCTTCTTAACACTTTAGATTATTCCTCACTAGTGGTTTAAATCCAGGTGTGGCTCCTCAGGGAGTGGTGGGCCATTCTCTCTCATTCCATTTACAGCATCCAAAAATGCATGGAGGGTCAGCTATGAGTTGGCTCAAATCAATGAAAATAAGTTTTCATTTTTTTGCTTTATTTTCAGTTGAACAATGGGAAAGGGCAATTGCCAAAGGGAACTAAAATTTGGTCTCTTTTTAAAGCAACAGAAAATCAATCACTAAAGGTTACTCAGAGAAGCAGGCAGAAAGAGAGAGAGACAGACAGACAGACAAAAGCATACTGATGGCTGCTGACAAACACAAGATCTAAGGCTAGTCAGCAGAATGTTACAGTATTCAAAATTATTCAGAATAACCTATGCAAATTGTAGAATGCTTATGAGAGAAAGACCCTAAAATAGCTCTTGCCTACCCTCCCACTCAGTGAGTGTTCTCCCCAGAGGGAGACAAGAGACAGGAAACTGCCATGACCTAACGTCTTACTGTATTTAAATGCTCAACATGGTCCTTAAAGTGCAACTCAGCTATTTTATCTGGTGTCCAATCAAAGAAACAGAAATCTCTCCCAATGCCCCCCCAAAATCTGATGGTATTAGACTTTCTGAGAGGTGGTCTTTTAGTTTCTTAACAGGAACCTTCTAGAAGAATTTTCAGGGTAATTTTCAACATCTCAATTCTGTCTTGATCTGATTTTAGAACACTGCTCTTGAATCATTTCTATCTCATTGTATACTTATCTCATTATAATTTTATCTTCATTCCTACCTCCATCATCTCTAAGGGAATACCTGTAATTTTTCTTCCATGTCCCACATACTCTAGTTTTAAAATGAGAAAGCTCTGATGGGGTAGTCTATAGAATGTTGCATGACTAACTAAAAGGCTGTGCCCTTCTGGTGGTTCAAGTCCGTCAGCAGCTCTGTGTAAGAATGACAGGCAGTCTCCTCCATAGCAATTTATAGCCCTGAGAAACTCACTGGAGGGGCAGCTCAGATCAGTTCCAACTCCATGACAAGAAGCTGATTGAGATATACACATGACTAATACTTTAAAATACATTTTAATAATGTATATAGTGCTTTGAGGTACTGCCCCAGTTTATCTCCTTGAATCTAATTCAAACTCCTGTGAAGCCTGCCCTGACCATATTATTTAAAATAACAATCTCACCTGCCAATGTGCCAACGTTCCTCATGGCCCCGTCATCTTCTCATACACTACACAATTGGTTTACTTGTTGTTTATCTTGTGCTTCTTTCCTCACTAGAAGGCAAAGTACACAAGGCAGAGACCTTAGTCTCTCTGCTGATGTGCCTCAATCAACTTGAGCACTACTTGGCATATGATAGGTGTTCAATCCATGTTTGCTAAATGTATCCACTAGGCTTCCACATCAGAACCCCAGACAGGGAATGGTTTAAGTTATATTACTCACTTAGAGCAGGTCCTATGTCTATGGTAAAATCTTTACTTGTGATCATTAAAAATGGGTCGTTGGTAATTAGCAAAATTCCTAAATGTTGTTCACTAGTTCCCCAGACATCTATGAAGAGAAGAATACAATATACAGAACAATTGACTATTTTGACAATAGATGAAAATCCATTACTTAAAATAATTTAGAGTAGAAATTCATATGAGGGAAATTTCTAAATCTAGCTAGCGGCCCATTTATTTTCAATTAAGTTCTTATTCACAAAATCCTATTACAACAAAGTGATTTAAAGAGATTCTCCATTTGCTCTTAAATATGACTTAACCTGGGTATTAAGGAGACTTCAATTAAATAGTTTGATGAGGACTCTACATTGGAGACCACAAGAATCATTTAAAACAAATGACACTTTTCATAAGCTCTGCTATTATCAAACTCTCAATAGTGCATGTCCTTTCCTGAAGTATATTTAGTAATGACATTGAAAGGCTTCAGTGTTGTCCTTTTAATTTTAATCTATGGGTGTTCTCAAAGATATACATAGATAGAGACAGATACAGAGAGAGACAAAGAGAGAGAGGGGAAGAGAGATGGAGTTATTTCTTATACCCACATTTTTCTTAACATTTGGAACACACCTCTGCCTGCTCCAATCAGCTATAACCAGGGTGGATCTGATGGAATTTAAAAAGTAACCAATTAACAAAGTGCCATTTTAGCACTGTGTGTCACATTTTTACCATTTTATTAAAATTCTAGTTTGTCCTGATACTCTTCCACAACCCCAAACTCAGCCATTACAATTTATACAGTTGATTTGAACCACAGAGATATAGAGACCACCATGCCTTCTGAGACAAAATTCAGGCAGTACACAGCTGCAGTTCCGGGAATGAGAAAGATTTAAAAAAAAAAAAAGTCCTGGATCCACCATTCCACAGCTGGGTATGACTTCAGGCATGTTTTCTAATTACTCTGAGATTCAGCTTCTGTATCCTAACAGGAGCCTACCAACACCTGCTTTGCAGTATCACAATGAAGATTACAGAAACAACCTGTAAAATCCCAGTGCCTTGTCTGCCATGTACAATGAATGTGCCATAAAGTGGAACTACAATCACGGTAATTATTTTTTCTGGTTTGACCATTACTTTGAGAAGTTTCATAGAAACAAAGTTTTAATATCATTAGTTATATTTAGCTAATTGCTCTTATTATGAACATTAAGTGGAATCAGTGTTATCCTAGGAAATCCATCCAGGTCTTTTGATCACTTTTTATAGGGACTGAATCTTTCCTGAGATCTTGGATGTAATCCAATCATTTTAAGAAGCCCCAGAACTCTACTGGTATTTATTTAAGCAAAGAGTCATACGTGTCTATTACTTATCTAAGTCACAAAGTGGTTGCTGGGGGTGGGGATGCAGTTTAAGTGTAACTTTCAGTATCACTACTATCTACATCAGTGAATGCATCTTCTGGGCCTTAGAGGACAAGATTGTATACTTCACTTGACACATCTTGTGTTTCACCCAAACATACCTTGTGAATTGTTTATTTCATTAAACATTGTCTATTTCACCTAAACCTACCTCGTCCTACAGCCACAGGAGAGAGGAGAGGCAAAGAGAGTGGGGAGAAGAAGTGAAGGGAGGAAAGAAGAGAAAATAATTGAAGAGAGAGAGGAAAGGAGAGAGGAGGAAGCAAAAAATAGTAAAAAGAGAGGGGGGAGAATGGAGGAGAGAAGTGGACTAAGTTGAAGCCAGCTGAATTGTTGTCAAAAAACATGGTGTCAGTAAAGAGGTTTTAAAGTTCTTTTTCCTCTCCACCTCTGGGCAAATAAACAGTAATCGAGATGGGTTTCCCATTCCCCTTTACCAAAAGAAAGAAAGTTTCAAGTGTTTATTTTCCCCTCTAACTAGCTAAGGAGCTGGAGTCGAAAAATCAAAAGGGCCGAACTTGCTCAGCATTTCTTAAGCTCAAGGAACTGAAGAACAAATTTAAACCTCAAGTTCCTATAATCAAGGATGCTTTAGGCAGAATATTAAATGATCCAGGAAGTATTAAAAGAAGATGGAAAGAATACACTGAGTCACTGTATCAAAAGGAACTGGCAGACACAAAAGAATTTAATGAAATCACATATGAGCAAGAGCCTATGGTGATGAAGGAAGAAGTTAAAGCTGCTTTGAAGGAAATAGCAAAAAATAAGGCTCCAGAAATAGATGGTATACCAATTGACATATTTCAGCTAACAGATGCTGCCCTGGACATGCTCACCAAGTTGTGCCAATACATCTGGAGAACAACCACCTTGCCAACTGACTGGAAGAGATCTATATTTGTTCCCATTCCAAAGAAGGGTGACCCAACAGAGTGTGGAAACTATAGAACAATATAATTGATTTCACACGCAAGTAAGATTCTACTGAAGATTATCCAAAAAACGATAGGAACAGCACATAAGCAGAGAACTGCCAGAAGTCCAGGCTAGGTTTAGAAGGGGTCTTGGTACTAGGGATATTGTAGCTGATGTTAGATGGATCTTAGCTGAAAGCAGGGAATACCAGAAGAATGTTTATCTGTGTTTCATTGATTATGCAAAGGCGTTTGACTGTGTGGAACATAAAACTGTAGCTGACTCTGAGAAGAATAGGAATCCCAGAACACTCGATCGTTCTAATGTGAAACCTACACTTGGACCAAGAGGCAGTCGTCAGAACAGAGAAAGGAAACACTGCATGGTTCAAAATTGGGAAAGGCGTACACCAGGGATGTGTCCTATCTCCATATGTTTTCAACCTGTATGCAGAACAGATTATCTGAGAGGCTGGGCTCTATGAGAAGTGTGGCGTCAGGATTGTTGGAAGATCTATTAACAATCTGCGTTATGCAGATGACACAACCCTGCTTATTGAAACTGAAGAGGACCTGAACACCTGCTGCAGAGTGTCAAGGACTGCAGCCTTCAGTATGGATTGAAACTCAAGGTCAAGAAGACAAAGATTCTCACCACTGGACCAATTGGCAGCATCAGGATGGATGGTGAAGAGATTGAGATTGTTAACAACTTTAGTCTGCTTCGCTCCACAGTGAACACTCTTGGCACCAGTAGCCAGGAAATAAAAAAAAATGTATTGCGATGGGAAAGTCTGCTGTTAGGGACCTCTTCAGGGTGCTGAAGAGCAATGGTATCACTCTGGAGACTACGGTGCGGCTGATACAGACTATGGTCTCTGCAATCACTTATTATTCATCAGAGAGTTGGACAATGACTAAGGAGGATAGAAGAATTGATTCCTTTGAGCTGTGGTGCTGGAGAAGAGTATTGAATGTACCATGGACTACCAAGAAAACAAACAGATTCATCCTGGAGAGGGTTAAACCAGGCTGCTCCTTGGAGGCAAGGATCCTGAGGCTTCGTCTGGCATACTTTGGACATATTGTAAGAAGGGAGAGGTCCTTGGACAGGGACATCATGCTTGGGAGGGTGGAGGGACAGCGCAGAAGGGGAAACCCTCTATGAGGTGGATTGATTCAGTGACTGGGGTAATTGGGATGGGTGTGTCAGAGGCAGTGAGATTGGCACGGGATAGAGCATGGTTTAGGGCTGTTGTACATAGGGTCACTATGAGTCGCAAAGGACTTGGCGGCACATAATAATAACACGTTTTTCCCCCACAGAAATTTCATAAATAAGATTATGACAACTCTTTAGGTTGGTAGTGCCACTCCTTACCACCAAGCCACAAGAGTTCCCTTGAGACAAATTTTTAAAACTTTTTTAAAAAAACGTGTGTGTGTGTGTGTATTGTCAAATCAGATGTGGCAGGACAAAATTTTACCTCCTTCTCCAGCAGAGCATCTGGTGGATTTGAACCATGTACCTCTGGGATTGCAGTGCAGCCCTTGTGACAACTTTTTAAAGGAGAACTATGGGCACTAGGAGCAAATATGAAAGACCAATGAACAATCTGCATTATGTAGATGACAGAACCCTGCTTGCTGAAACTGAGGAAGACCTGACACGCTTGCTGCAGAAGGTCAAGAACTACAGCCTTCAATATGGATTGAAGCTCAATATTAAGAAAACAAAGATTCTCACCACTGGGCCAATTGGCAGCATCATTTATGGATGGTGAAGAGATTGAGATTGTTAACAGCTTCAGTTGGCTTGGCTCTACAATCAACACTCTTAGTACCAGAAGCCAGGAAATGAAAAGATTAATTGCATTTGTAAAGTCTGCTGTCAGAGATCTCGCCCAGTGATGTCAGTATGGAGACTAAGGTGCACTTGATACAGGCCATGGTCTTTGTAATTACTTGTTATCCATCAGAAATCTGCACAATGTCTAGAGATGATAGAAAGTGAACTGATGCCTTTGAGCTGTGGTACTGGAGAAGAGTGTTGAACGTACCATGGACTGCTAGGAGAACAAACAAGTTTGCCCTGGAGAGGGTGAAGCCAGGCTGCTCCTTTGAGGCAAGGATTCTGAAGCTTCGTCTGACACACTCTGGATATGTTGCAAGGAGGGACCAGTCCTTGGAGAAGGACATCATGCTTGGCAGGGTGGAGGGACAGCGCAGGAGAGGAAGACCCTAGATGAGGTGGATTGATTCAGTGACTGGGGCAATGGGGATAGGTGTGTCAGAGACAGTGAGATTGGCACTGGATAGAGCAGGGTTTAGGGCTGTTGTACACAGGGTCGCTATGAGTCGCAAGTGACTCAATGGCACATAACAACAACGATAACAATGTTGTCTAGGAAGAAACACATAATTCAGATTGTGCTACTAAATATCTGCATAACCTTGAGCAAGTTCGTTAATCTTTCTAGATTCTAGTTATCTATTTTATGGGATAGAAGAATTTTACTATTGTCTCTCATAGGTTTATTGTAATGATTAAATGATAAAACACATGTAAGACAGTTTATAATTACCTGCTGTATGTTATTTTGTTATGTACTATCAAGCTCAAACTGACTCAGCTGCTGATCCTCTAGTGGGTTTCAGAGGCTGTCAATTGCATGGGAAGAGTTTGCCCTTCTTTCATCCATGAAGCAATTGGTGGATTTGAATTGCCTACCTTTGTGTTGGGAGCACAACTCTTTACCTCTAAGCCACCAGACCTTCCTTCCTAACATGTAGTAAGAACTAAGTATTAATATAATTATACCGTGGCTAATTACATAATTCATTACAATGTATCATTAACGCTAAACTACTGTATGGTTATTGGGTGCAACTAAGTCTGTTCTGACTCATAGTAACGTAATGTACAACAGAGCAAAACAATGCCAGTCCTCTCTCACTCATCTCATTATTGTAGATATGTTTGAGTCCTGTTTTTGCTTATGAAATTAATTGCGTTGAAAATTTCCCTCACTTTCATTGATCTCCTTTACCAACTATAATATCCTTTTATAGTAATTGCTCCTTTCTGATGATGTATTCAAAATATGCAAGCAAAAGTCTCAATATCCTCAATTTTAAGGAGTGTTTTTGTTGTGTTTACATGCACCTTAAAATTACGTATATACTAAAAAGGGCATGTTATAAAGGGCAGTAATTTTAGATGCTCTACAAGAGTGCTGCCCTTTGCACAAGTCTGATATAATCCTCTTCAATAGGTATGGACATAGCCTATAAATCTGATAATATATCATTGTAAATATGATGATATGTGTAACATTATATGTTAATGGAGAGTTGTTGTGTAATATGGTCAGAATAGCCTGAGTTAATCAGATTCTCATCAGCAGAGTTTTGTCTGGATGTTTGCAGACGAAGGAGTCAAGTAGATAAATTCCTGCTGGCCTTGAAGAAGATACAACAACCATGTTGTGAAATGTCCATAGAGGTCATGTGACAAGGAACTGTAATGTTCTCTAGGAATGGAGAGTGGTCTTCAGTTAAAAGTTAGTGGCAAAACAGGACCTTCAGTTATATCATAGCAGAGAACTTAATCCTGCCAATGATAACATGAGTTTTTTAGATGAGACTATAGTCCTTGCTGAAACCTTGGTGACCTTGATTTAAGCCTGTGAGGTTGATGGGAGAATCCATCTAAGTAAGACCTATAGGATTTTGAGATAATAAGTTATTTTAAACCACTACATTGTGATCTCAATCTTAAGTGAAAAACAAAGCTTTGAGTTGCTCTACTGACAGATGCTGTGGGCAAAATCTTGAAAGATTCAGGAAACATCAAAAGAAGATGGAGTGAATACCCGGATTTATTATACCAAAAATAATTAGTGAGCACTGAAATATTTCAGGAAATATCATATGATCAAGAGACAATGGTAATGAAGGAAGAAATTCAAGCTGCACTGAAGGTATTGGCAAAAAGTAAGTCCCCAGGCATTGATGAACTACCAAGTAACATGTTTCAACTAACAGACCCAGCCCTGGACGTGCTCATCAGTCTATGTCAGGAAATTTGGTGAACCGCTGCCTGGCTGACTATCTGGAAGAGATACATTCCCAAGAAAGGCTATCTAATAAAATATGGAAATTATTGAACAATATCAATAAGGGAGCTCTGGTGGCCTAGTGGTAAAAATCTGTACTATTATTAGAAAGACATCGGTTCAAATCCACCAGTTGCTCTATGTGAAAAGGATGGGAAATCTCCTCCTTTGTGATTATTGTCTCTGATAACCTGCTGTCAGCTATGGGTTGGTTTTGACTTAATGGTACACAGCAACAAAAATGATCATTAATATTACATGCAAGCAACATATTGCTGAAAGATCATCTCTAAACGACAGACTATAGGCAGAGAACTGCCAGAAGTTCAGGCTGTATTTAGAAGAGGCTATGAAACAATGAATATTATTGCTGATACCAGATGAATACTATCTAAAAGTAGAGAATACTTAAAGAATGTCTATTTTTAATTTATTTACTACGCACAAGGCATTTGACTGTGCCAATCATAACAAATTATGGCTAACATTGAGAAGAATGAGAATCCCAAAACACTTAATTTTGTTCATGTTATTCCTAGACCAAGAGGCTGTTGTGAGAACAGAGTAAGGGAATAATACTTGGTTTAATATTAAGAAAGGTGTGCATCAGAGTTGTATCCTCTCTCCATATCTATTCATCCTGTTTGCTGAACAGATCATTTGAAAAGCTGAAATCTATGAACAAGAATGTGGCATCAGGATTGAAGGAAGACTCATAAACAACCCATGTTATGTAGATGGCACAACACTGCTTGCTGAAAATGAGGAAGATTTGGAGTGATTATTGCAGAATATAAAAGACTACAGCCTTCAATATACATTAAATTTCAACAAGAACACAAAAATTCTCACCACTAAAACTGTCAGTAATTTCAACATACTTGGCTCCACAATCAATACCCTCAGTGCCAGCAGTCAGGAGATCAGAAGACATAGTGGACTAAGAAAGTCTGCAGTCAAAGACTTCTCCATCACTGAGGTGCAATGATGCCAATTCCAATTTAAGACTAAAGTGTCTCTGATCTAGGCTATTGTTTTTTCAATCACTTGTTATGCATCCTTCCATAAGGAGCGCATCTCAATGTTAAGAAAACAAAGATTCTTACCACTGGACCAACAGGCAACATCATGATGGATGGAGAAGAGATTGAAACTGTCAAAAGCTTCATCTTGCTAGGATCCACAATTATCATCATTGGTACCAGCAGTCAGGAAATAAAGAGACCCATTGCTCTGGGAAAATCTGCAGTTAGGGACTTCTCCAAATTATTGAGGAATAATGGTGTAAGTTTGAGGACTAAGGTCCATCAGATTCAGGCCCTAGTCTTTTCAATTACTAGCTATGCATCTAAGACCTGGACAATGAATAACAGAAAAGAATTGACACCTTTGAGATATGGTGTAGGAGAAGAGCATTTAACATCTCATGAAGGACCAAGAGAACAAACAGTGGATGGTGCAGCCAGAGTGCTCTTTGGAGTGAAGAATGATGAAGCTTCACCTCACATACTTTGGACATGCTGCTAGGAGGTGCTATTCCTTGGAAAAGGACATGATGCTGGAAAGGGTGAAGGGTTAATGAAGGAGAGGAAGACCCTCAACCAGGTGGATTGACATCATGACTGCTGAAATAGGCTCTTGTGTGTCAGGAAGTGTGAGGATGGCATAGGATAGAATATGGTTCAGATATTTTGTTCATAGGGTCACTATGAGTCATACTTGACTCGATAGCACCTAACAACAACAACATGCATCTGAGAACTGGACCATGAATGAGCATGACAGAAGAATTGATGCCTTTGAGCTTTGGTGTTGGAAAAGAGTACTAAATATTCCATGGACTGCCAAAAGAACAGTTAAGTGTTCGAGAAAATCCATCCAGAGTTCTCCTTGAAGGCAAATATGACAAAACTTTGTCTCATATATATTTTGAGCATATTACTAGAAGAGGCTATTGTCTGGAGAAGGTCAAGGTGCTTGGAAAGGCAGATGATTGGTGAAAAAGAACAAGATCCTCAACCAGATGAATTTACAGAGAGAATGCAGCAATGGGCTCAAGTATATAAAAACTATGAAAATGGCACAAGATAGGACAGGGTGTAAACTTGTTGTTCATAGGGTTGCTATGAGTCATACTTGACTCAACAGCATCCCACACAACATCATGGTAATTATTTTTATGAGCTATAAAAATGCTTAATATTATTATATTATACAGAATTACATAATACCCAATAATTTGCATTGTTGTTGTTGCTGTTGTTATGTGCCATAAAACCAAGTACAACTCATAGCAACCTTATCAACAACAGATTGTACCATGCCCTTCCCTGTGTCATCCTCACATTTTCTGACACACTACAGCTCTTTGTGAGTCAGTGTGTCAATCCACCTGGTCAAAGGTCTTCCTCTCCTTCACGACCTTCCACCCTTCCAAGCATTATGCCTCTCTCCAAGAAATAGCCTCTTCTAGCAACATGCCCAAAGTATGTGAGGTGAAGCCTCATCATTCTTGCCTCCAAGGAGCACTCCAGCTGCACTCTCTACAAGATTGTTTGTTCTTTGGACCATCCATGGGATGTTCAATTTCTTTTCTCCAACAAAACAACTCACAGGCATCAATTCTTCTTCTGTCATCCTTATTCATTATTTAGCTCTCCAAATACATAGTAAGTCATTGGAAAGACTGTGACCTGAATAACACTGCATTCAGTAGTTTTCAGCTTTATATCTTTTTACAGAGATGCAAATATACATAAAGTTAGAAAGTTTATTTCTCTTACACTTTGTAGTTCTGAAGTGAGCAGTCCAGGGTAAGAGATGTCTATTTTACACAGAGGCTTTCAGCTGTTTCCCCTATCTTGTTGCCCTCATAAGAGTTCAAAGAGAAACTGCTCCTTATCTGCATGGTCAAAAGTGGCTCCCACACACTAAAAAATGTGAGACTAAGTGCAGGGTTTTGGGTAAATGATGCAAGCACTGTCCTCATCACTGTCATTTACATTGTTTCTGAGAATTCCATGATCACATCTAGCCTCAATGGAGAAATGCAATACTATCTAAATTTCATTTTATATTTATTTGTATAAAAATTCATATACATGGTATTTCATCCATGTATATTGTGCTTCACACATGCCTTCATTCACATTGTATTTCATATGATCATTTCCATACAATGAGCTTAATAAAATTAATCACCATTGATCTATGCCCACTACCACCCTGTCTTTTCAGGTTTCCATTGGATCTTAACTAATTCCTTCCTCCTCTCCCTCCACCCATCCAACCTATGACTCTGTAATTTCCTCACCCTCAGCCTCACTGTCCTCCTCCCCTTATTCCTCTGGATTTTTATACACATATTAGTTGTCCTTCTATTTTTACAATAATGGTCTTATGCAGTAGTCGTCCTTATGAGACTGAGTTAGCTCATGCATCGTAATGCTCTCTAGACCCTCCCATGTTATACAGTATTTTATAAAATAGTTGCTCTTGAGTGCTGCATTGTTTTCTATCATGTGAATGTACCAAAATTCCTCAATCCATTCACTTGTTGATGGACATCTGGACTGTTCCCATTTTCTTATTGTGAATAACACTGCCATATACATTGTTTACAAATATCTATTTGTGTCTCAGTTCTATTTTTCTTGGGGAATATTCCTTGCAGTAGAATAACTGGGTCATAAGGAATTTCCATGGTCAGTCTTTTAAGGAAACATTAAAATTGTCTTCCAGAGTGTTATACCATTTTACAATCCCACTAACAATGTACAAGAGTTCAATCTCTCCACAGCCTCTCCACCTTTATTGCTTGCTGTCCTGGTAAACATTGCCACTGTTACTGGAGTGAGATGGTATCTCATTGTGGTTTTGATTTGCATTTCTCTTTTTGTCAGTGATTTTGAGCATTTATTCATGTGTCTGTTGGCCAGCCAAATGTCTTCCTCTGAGAAAAAAATCTTTCTATGTCTCTTGTCCATTTTGTAATCATGTTACCAGTCTTTTTGTTATGGAGGCCTTGCAGTATTTTTATAAACTTTTGTTATGAGCTATCATTGTCAAATATTTTTTTCTCAGATGGTAAGTTTTCTTTTTATCTTATTGGTAAAAGGTTTTGATGCATTTTGTTGTTGTTGTTGTTGTTATGTGTCATCAAGTCGTTTGCGACTCATAGCGACCCTATGTACAAGAGCTGTAAACGCTGTTCTACCCTGTGCCAACCTAGCCATCTCAAACGCACTTATTTCCACCACTCCACTTACAGAATCGATCCATCTTATCGAAGGTCTTCCTCTCCTGCACAGCCCCTCTACTCTCCCAAACATGATGTCCCTCTCCAAGGACCAGTCCCTCCTTGCAACATGCCCAAAGTATGTCAGACAGAGACTTAATCTTCGGAAGATCTCATTCATTGATGTTGTCTTCTCCTTGTTGTCTAAGAAATGCAGTCTTGAGGCATGGAGTTTGAAGAACAGTAAAGAAAAAATTTGGTTAACAGTTAGTACTTTTCATCTCTGATACAATAAAATAATAGTAATCACTATAATATACTGTCAAATTACTCTCTAGATATGCTTTCCTGCAGGGCACTTTGGTTTGATTACTTCTAAGAGGGCCAAATTTAATTGTAGAGGTGGAGACACTTCACAATTTTTGTAATGCTGAGTCATACATTCATGAGACAATGCTGACCTCTGCCTGGGATAGAGGTAACATTAACAATTGTACTGCTTGCTGTTAATTACTATAATTCATAATCAAATGACTTTTCTTAGTGCTTTGCAAACAAGTACAAATGTGTTCCAATCAATAGGTTTTAATAACCCTGACATCATCACCTGTTACTTGGTGTGGGAAGAATGACAAAAACCCCAGACTACAGATCTCTTCCCTAGCGTAGCCTGGTGTTTCCCCCTCCCCTACCTTATCTCTCTACAAGAAGTCAGAGGAAGAACTGGAAAAGGTATATGCCATTTGTACTGTGATTTAGTCAAAGGACCAGGAGAAATGGATATTTCTAGATAGTTCCTTTGTGTATGTGGAAAGAAAGTTCATGAGGTCAGCTTCAGATTTGCTTTGAGGATTTGGTTGATCAAAATGCTCCTTTACTGAGACTCCCCAAAGATTGCAGAAGAATGGATGTTTTTCAGGGGAAAGATGATGAAAGTAAATTTTCTTCTGTTGGCTGAATAGTAACTCAACAATGTTTACTGATGTCAATAATTTTATATAAACAAAGCTATTTTATTTTCAAATAAAAGGGAATTTTTCTTACATATTTTTATAAGTCATTCCATAGAACCCTTTCTCTCCTGTGAGGCTGGAACTTGAAGTCCAGGGCTATTTTTTTAAAAAGACATGGATTTTGAAATTTGTACATAGTTTCTTGTGTCATTTCATCCAGAAATCTGGAGTAATTTTGTGCTCTCTAAGCTGGTACTACCATGAGACATTGGTGAAAAGTCTGGAATCTGATAGAATTTCCTACAGAGTACAAAACTCAGATTCTTCTATGATGTCACAGATTTAAAAGCATTTTTACAATTGGTAAGAACCTTCTCTTATTACATTCCCCACCCCACAGCAAATAGAAATAGCAAGTATGACTTTCTTTCAAAAAGATTTCAAAGTAGCAGAAATGAATTAATTTCATTTTAACCCTTTTTAAATTAATGGTCCTATTCTCTACATACTGATTTCAATACCTGAAGATGGAAAGCTCTGACGATTGTAAACTCTGGCTTATAGGAAAGTGAATCATGATTTACAGAATGACTCAAAGTATAGCTAGCTAATCTAATAGACAGGAAAATAAGAGGGATTGAGTCTGAGACAGAATAAGAGAGAAGTGAGCAATAAGACTCTCTTACTCTTATCTTCTTCCTAACCTTTCTTAATTCTAAAGACAAGAGTTGGATCTACGCTTTACTAAATTAATAGACTAGGAATGTTTCTTAGAGGTTATGTTTAGGCTCTCCACTTTCTCAGATCTTGTCACAGTTTGAACTGTGTCTCCATAATATGTCCTATCTTGGCTGGGCCATGATTCTGAGTGGTTTGACAATAATGTGATGCAGTAGTTGAAACCTTGACTAATCCTGCACCATCCTTAAAATCAATCTCCTCTGTGCTTGCAGTCACTATGTTTACTCCATCTTCCTAAGGATCTTCCTCTCTTTTGCTCACTCTGCACCTATCCAAGTAAGTTGTCCTTTTTCAAGGACTGGGCACTCCTGACAACATTCTTAACATATGTAAAGTTTTACTTTTTTTTTGCTTCCAAAGGGCACTCTTGCTGCACTTGTTATAAGACAGATTTGTTCTTTTGACAAACTCTGGGATAGTCACTACTTTTCACCAACACCATAATTCAAAGGCAACCATTCTTTCTTTATCTTTCAACTTTCACATGTAGGTGAACCGTTTGGGTTAAGCACATCTTAGTGTTTATTGTTGGTTTTGTGTATTGTTGAGTCAAGTACGACTCACAGAGACCATATGAGAAATAGATCTGAACCCTGTCATTTCCCATGCCATCCTCACAATGTCTGATACATTCAAACCCATTGCTGAAGTCATTGTGTCAATCCACCTGTTTCAGGATCTTCCTCTCCTTCACTATCCCTCAGCCTTTTCAAGCATTCTCACCAAGCAATAACTTTTCCTAGAAACATGCCTAAAACATATGAGATGAAAAACATCATTCTTGCCTCTAAGGAGAACTCTGGCTGAGCCTTCTCCAAGGCATACATATGTTTACTTTTGTTGGCAGTCCATGGGATATTTAGCACTCAAAGGCATCAATTCTTCTTCTGTTATCCTTCTCCACTATTCAGTTCTCAGAAGCATAGCAAGTGATTGAAAAGGCCATGGCCTGGATCAGGTGTGCATTAGTCCTCAAACTGACGTCATTGCTCCTCAGTAATTTGGAGATGTCCTTGATAATAGACTTTCCCAGTACAATACATCCCTTGATCTCTTGATTGGCAGTACCAATTGTACTGATTGTGGATCCAAGTTAGTAAAATAAAATCATTAATAGTCTCAATCTTTTCTCCATCTATCATTATATTGCCTATTGGCAGAGTGGTGAGAAAGTTTGTGTTCTTTAAGTTAAGATGCAATCTATACTAAAAGTCCAGTGATTGAAAGAGAATTTAGACAAGTCATCTCAGGAACAGGTTTGAGGCCTTGAACACTAATGAGCGAAGACCAGATGAGTTGTGGGAGGATGTCAAAGATATCATTCAGGAAGA
>NW_006399797.1:12481603-12483710 GCF_000299155.1 Elephantulus edwardii | reverse complement strand
TGATTCAGTGACTGGGGTAATCAGGATGGGTGTGTCAGAGGCGGTGCGGTTGGCACAGGATAGAGCAGGGTTTAGGGCTGTTGTGCATAGGGTCGCTATGAGTCGGAAACGATTCGACGGCACATAACAACAACAACAACAAACTAAGAAAGCAATACCATTTGCAATGTTGTCGTTGTTATGTGCTATTGAGTCCCCTGTGACTCACAGTGACCCTATGTATAACAGCTCTGAAACCGGCCCTATCATGAGCCAGTCTCAGTGACATAGACATACTACCTACTTCCATTGCCCTAGTTACTGTATCAACCCATCTCATCTGGGGTCTTTCTCTCCTTCGCTGTTCCTCCATCATTCTAAGCATGATGTCCTTCTCCAAGGCTTCGTCCTTCTTGGCCACATGCCCAAAGCATGTGAGACAGAGCTTCATAGGAAAAACTTAGTTTGACACTTTCCAAGGCAGACCTATTTGTTTTCTTGGCAGTCCATTGTTCAAGACTCTTCTCCAGCATCACAACTCAAAGGCATCGATTCTTCTTCTATTATCCTTAGCCGTTATCCAGCTCTCTGATGCATAGCAAGTAATTCCAAAGATCATGGACTGAATCTTAGTCTCCATGGATATGTGTTTTAGTCTCTAGACTGATATCATTGCTTGTTAGTGCTCTGGAAATGTCCCTGACAGTAGATTTACCCAACGTAATTTACCTTTTGACTACTGGCGCCAAGAGTGTTGATTGTGGAGCCAAGCAAGGTATAACTGTTAACAACCTCAATCTCTTCTCTATCCATCATGGTGCTGTCAATTGGCCAGTGGTGAAAATCCTTGTCTTCCTGATGTTGAGCTTCAATCCATATTAAAATTATAGTCCCTGACCTTCTGCAGCAAGCACTTCAGGTCCCCTCCTTCGTTTCAGCAAGCAAGGTTGTGTCATCTACATAACATAGGTTATTGGTAAGTCTTCCTCTAGTCTTGATGCCACATCCCTCCTCATAAAGCTCATCCTCCTCAACCACAAATTGAGATACTTGGGGGTGACCTAACTGGAGACACAAAAGATCTATACAAAGAAAACTACAGAACATTTCTGTGAGACACAATAAAAAAGCTAAATAAATGGGATAATATGCCCTGTCCATGGATAAGAAGACTCAATATTGTGAAAATGACAATCCTACCAAAAGCAGTCTACATGCTCAATGAAATCCCAATACAGATACCAAATTCATTTTTCAAGGAGATTGAAAGTGTCAAATTTATTTGGAGAGGAAAGAGACCCTGAATCAGCAAAGCACTTCTGAAAAGCAAAAATGAAGAGGGAGGTATTTCACTCCCTGACCTCAAATCTACTACACAGCAGTAGTAACCAAAAAATCAGCATGGTACTGGTACAACAACAGGCACATAGATCAATGGAGCAGAATTGAGAACCCAGAAATAGACCCAGCTATCTATGGTCAACTGATATTCGATAAGGAAGTAAAACTTATCAAATGGAGAAATGATAACCTCTTCAAAAAATAGTGCTGGCAAAACTGAACTGCTACCTGCATAAAGCTGAAGCAGGATCTACATCTCACAGCATATACAAAAAATAACTCAAGGTGGATCAGAGACCTGAGAGTAAATCCCAGAACTGTGAAGTTCATCAGAGACAAACTGTGATCAAGCTTAGATGGCCTAGCCTATGGTATAAAGAAACTGCCAAATATAGCAAAAAAAAAATGCTCAATCTGGAAAGGATTAAATTGATGAATAGGACCTTCTAAAGATTAAATCCCTGTGAGCATGAAAAACTTTTTCAAACAGAGTGAAAAGAAAACCTGCTGATCAAGAGAAAACACTTGGCAATACCATTTCAGAAAAGGGTCTCATCAAAAATTTACAGAATCCTACAGGGCCTCCACAACAAAAGTACTGATCACACAATTACAAAATGGAAAAAAGTAATGTTTTGTAATTTTCTTGGAAAAGGTCCTTTGTATTTCTGGTTAAATTTATTCCCTAGTATTTAATCTTGTGATTAGCTATTGTGAAAGGTATTGTTTCTCTTAGTTCTGGCTCTGTATTCTTTTTGTCACTGTAGAGAAAGCCAACTGATTTTTG
>NW_006399797.1:12474913-12476002 GCF_000299155.1 Elephantulus edwardii | reverse complement strand
ATAGAAAAAAAAACAAAATGAGAAAAAGGCATGGAAAGACTTTACAGAGGAAGATATTTGGATGGCCAACAGACAGATGAAGAAATGCTCATTGGCAATAAGGAGATGCAAATAAAAACCACAATGAGATGCCATCTTACCCCAGTAGCAACAGCAAAGTTTAACAGGCAAGTAAGTAAAAATTTTGGAGAGGATGTGGCAAGACAGAAACTCTTACTCATTGTTGGTGAGACTGTAAAATGGTACAACCATTATGAAAGTCAATTTTATGTTCCCTCAAAAAGGTGAAAATAGAAATTCCATGTCTCAGTTATACCACTGCTTGGAATATACCCCTAGAGAATGAGAACTGAGGCACAAATGGAGACTTGTACACCAATGTTCATAGCAAAATTATTCACCATCACAAGAACATGGAAACAGCCCATTATGTCCAACCACAAAAGAATGGATAGAGAAATTATGGTATATTCACACATAGGAATACTATGCAGCACGCAGGAGCAATTCACTACCTCACTAGGGAGGGACTGGAGAGCATTATGCTAAATGAAATAACTCAATCCCAGAAGCACAAATACTGTATAAAACTATCATTGTAGAACAGTATGTGTATCCAAGGGAGGGAGCAGAGGGGTGAGGATGCGCTCTGTGTGTGTGTGTGGGGGGGGTAATTACAGGGTTGCATAATTTGATGGGTAGAGGGAGGAGAGGGTCAAAGAAATGGGAAAGATCCATTGTAAAAAAGAATGTATATGAACTTAAGTAAATAAAAAGTTTCTATTACATTTTTTAAAAGGGTAGTGTTTGACTTTCTATAGCAAGTGCTTCATGTCCTCCTCATTTTACGCAATCAGTATTGTTTCATCTGCATAATTAAGGTTATCGATGAATCGTCTACCTCCAATCCTGGTGTCACATTATTCTTCCAATCCTGATGCCACATTCTTACTCATAGAGTCCAGCTTCTTGAATAATTTTCTCAGCATACAGATTGAAAAAGGTATGGAGAAAGGATACAAACCTAAAGCACACCTTTCTTCATTTTAAACCATATATTCTTTATATTTTCTTTATACCATTCTTAAA
>NW_006399797.1:12468417-12474392 GCF_000299155.1 Elephantulus edwardii | reverse complement strand
GCTCTAGTCTCCTGTGATGACAGAAATACCTAGTTATATATCTCTTTTAAACAGTTTTCTCCCTCCTCTGTTTCAGTGCAGTATACATTATAAACCATATATAATTTTAAACCAGGTATTCCCTTGCTCTGTTCACACAATAGTCTTTTGGTTTAGGTATATATATGTTTCGCATGAGCATGATTAAATGTTCTGGGAGTCTCATTCTTCTCAATTTTAGTTACAATTTGTTAAGTCCTACGTGGTCAAGTGCTTTTCCATAGTTAATAAAACTCCAACAGACATTCTTCTGGTATTCTTTGCTTTCAACCAGAATCTGTCTGACATCAGCAATATCCCTTGTGCCACTACCTCTTCTAAATCCATCTAGAAGTTCTGACAGTTCTCTGTTTATGTACTGGTGTAGCTGGTTTTGAATAATCTGTGGCAGTATTTTGCTTGCATATGATATTAGTGATACTATTTGATAATTTCCACACTCTGTTGGATCACCTTTCTTGGGCCTGGAACAAATAGACAGTTGACTAGGCAGCTGAGTCTTACATGAACTGTGGCCAATAGGATGGTCCAGAAGCATAAGTTCAGAGAAAAAAGACCTTCCTCTAGAATGGCCAGAGAACTGGTCCCTGGGATTTGGATGTGGAGCCTCCTAAATTGTGAGACTTATCTGTCAGTTTATTGTATTTGAAGACTGATCTGCATATTACTAATTACTTTGTAGTTTGGGTATCTGTAATTCTTGCTTGTTTATCATTGCTTTAATTAGCACAGCATGTGACTGTTTGCTATACTGAGGTAACTTGTGGGTTGCCGTGATGCTTAAAGCTGTGACACCATTGAGTCAAATGCCAGAGGGGTCACCCATGGTGGAGAGGTTTTAGTGGAGCGCCAAGATTAAGACAGACTAGGAAGCAGGATTGGTCATCCATTTCTGAAATAGCAGGCCTCTGAAAACCCTATGACTGATAGTATTTATCATGATTTTTATTTTTTTTCAGCTGCCAATTGGTTTGGGTTTTTCTTTATAGAAAATTTTTGTGCTGAAGTTTACACAACATATTGGTTTTTCATTCAATCATTCATAGATATTTTATTGTATAATCAATATTGTTCACCAACACCACAATTCAATGGCACTGATTCTTTTTTTGCTTGTCTTTATTCATTATACAACTTTCATACGCATGGGAAGTAACTGAAAATACCAACACTTGGGTCAGGTGAACCTTAGTCTTTATACTGACATCCTTACCTTAGCACGTTGGCAAAATTGGAAAAATATCTGCAAAAGACTCAAGCAAGACCCACACCTCACTCCATACACAAAAACAAACTCAAGGTGGATCATGGACCTACGACTAAAACCAAGGACTATAAACTTCATTATAGAAAAGCTAGGAACAACACTAGAAGTCCTAATCCACAACATAAACAGTCTTCCCAGTATCCTGGAAAACCTACAACCAGGAGAAAATAACGTAGATGAATGGGATCTTCTAAGACTCAAATCCCTATGCACATCCAAAAACGTCTCCAACAGGGTAAAAAGGGAGGCCACTGACTGGGAAAAAGTATTCGGTAATAACATATCAGATAAGGGACTTATATCCAGAATTTATGAAATACTTGAGCACCACAACAAGATAAAGGTAAATAATCCAATAGAAAAATGGGCACAGGATATGAACAGGCACTTCCCCGAAGACGACATTCAGATGGCTAACAAGCACAGAAGAAATGCTCAAAATACCTAGCCCTAAGAGAGATGCAAATTAAAACAACTATGAGATATCATCTCACCCCAGTCAAAATAACAAAATTGAACAAAACAGCAAGCAATAAATGCTGGCGAGGTTGTGGAGAAACTGGAACCCTGATTCACTGTTGGTGGGAGTGTAAAATGGTGCAACCCCTGTGGAAAGCAGTATGGCGCTTTCTCAAAAAGTTGCAAATAGAGATACCATTTGACCCCGCAATACCACTACTGGGAATATATCCAGAAGAGACCATAACTGACACCCAAGCAGATATATGCACACCCATGTTTATTGCAGCTTTGTTCACAATAGCAAGGAGTTGGAAACAACCTAAGTGCCCATCAACAAACGAATGGCTAGAGAAGCTGTTGTATATTCGCATAATGCAATACTATGCTGCATTAAAAAACAAGGAACTCATGCAATATTACTCAAAATGGTTGACTCTGGAGATTATTATGCTGAGTCAAATGTCCCAGTCACAAACGGACAACTATTGCATGGTGCCACTGTTGTAGAATGGGACTGTCCTTGGGGTTGGGGAGAGACTGAGTAAGATGGGTTCAATAATGTATGCTGCTCTGAAACAAAGAAGACAGAAAACTGTTTAAAAGAGGTAGGTGATTAGGTATTTCGGTCATGACAGGAGTCTAGAGCGATGGCTACATGGTGGAGTGGACCTGGGGGAGGGTTTGTAAAATAATGAAAGAATCTTTTCTTTTACTTCTCCAAGAGGGTAATGTCTGGTGGGGGGGAGCCTTGGGAGGGGGCAAATCTACAACAATGAATGAATGGAAATCCAAAGCCTCTGTAAATTTTCACTGAAATTAATAACAAATTTAAATAAAAAAAATATAATTAAGTTAGAGTAAGGATGGCAATGGAACCACCTTACCTCTCTAACTTGATTTGTGCCACTATTAGAACCTCTACTCAGAATATTATTGCTTTTCAATTTTTGACTCATGCACTTTTAACTTGTTAGTTAAATTTGTATCTTCTAGGCTGCAACACTTCCATGATACATCTTCAAGGATATGAATATGTATGGATAAGCACAATTGATAACAGTGCATCTAAATTCCAAAATCAATCTCCATAATAGTCTATGTGTTTCCTACTGCCAAAGGGGCCCTTTAGAGTAGTGAGAGAAGACCTTCACCCTGAAACCCACAGCGTCCCTTTTCAGCAGGAAGTAGCTAAGAGAATACGCCATCCCCTTTTCCTTATGAATCAGGGTGAAGTCTCTCTCAGGGAGGAGTGATAGGGAATGGCAAAGGACACACTGACAAAGGAGATTAATCAGAACTGGCTTTGACAAGCACTGTGGCAATTGGACAATTAAAACAGACATTGAGGGGGAAGAAGAACGAACTGGGGATGAGGGTGGAGAAAACAGTGCAACAATGAATGAATGAAAACCCAAGATCTCTGTAAATGTTCATGAAAACTAATAAAATTTAATTTAAAAAGAAATATTTCCTTTACAGTAGATTTGCTCAGTGCATTCTGTTTTTTTGTCCAGCAGTCAAGTTTCACAGACAAGGTTTAGAGAGATTGAGATGCCCTGTTATCATGATTGTAGGTGATATGGAGCCTATGCACTATTAACCTAGACAATCTGGCTGCAGAGAACAGAGGCTAACCCATATACTTCTATTGATCCATGGTTTGTAAAAAAAAAAAAAAAAGTTAAAAAAAAGTGCCCTGTAACCTTTAGCCCTGGAAGTAGATTCTGCTTCTTTCTTATTTCAGTATTCTGCAGTTTTGGGCTCTCTTTCGGCTTTAGTAATCTGAACAACCTTTTCCATTTTATTCCATTATGACTGTGGTTTCTCCTATTGTGGTTACTTAAGACACCTTTTTTCCTAATGTCAAACTCAGGATTTGAAATCTTTAATTTCCTTCCATTTGACATTTTACTGTTTCATAGTCCCAAGTCTCCTGTGGCTTTTAAAGGAGTGATTTCAGATATTCACTCCCAGCCAATCTGAGAACAATTCATTTCAAACTTGGGACATTGCCCAGAATTCAAGCAACTGGCAAGATCCTTCCTGTTTAGTTTTTAATTCCATTTGCTGTCTAAAGCTCAGTTTATAGGCACAACCTATTAGGCAAGAGGTGGGAAGGTGAGAAAGGTTTCATGTTCTTTAGCTGCTGTATTGTGTCGGGAAAACAAATGATCTGGATACTGGAGAGTTTCTTCATTCACCTGGATATTTTGGAGTCCTGTGGAGAGTAAAAAACTCTATGTGTCCTATAAGGCTTGATCAGAATTTAAAGAATAATAGTGCTAACTCACCCAATCATAGTAGTTTTTCAATAAATCTAAAATAAGTACTCCCATTTGAAGAAAAACATTAAGTGTTAATTGGTTTTCCCTGAGAATGATTTTAGAAGATTAATGTTAAGGAATAATCCTATGGTGAAATGGGCTTTTGGTAACCCAAAAGCATTTACAAAGTGGAGACAGCATAAACAGTGGTAGCATCTGCAGTAACTTAGCTTGAAATGGACAAAATGAAGCATTCTCCCAGAAATTTGTTCTTGTTAAAATGGCAATTAAGCAAGGAATGCTGGGGAATGTTAAAAGAACTATTTTGTTTTGAAATTGCATTTTACCTATTTCTTAATTTCTGGAACTTTTCTGTTTGTGACTTTTTCCCCCCATTAAAATTAAGATTTTTCAACAAGTAATCTAGTTGGTGGTGTTATGTGCTGTCAAGTCATAACTGGCCTCCTGCAGGTTTTCAAAGGCTCTAAATCCCATGGGAGGAAATTGCCTATCTCCTGTGGAGTGGCTGGTGGATTCTAACCATGTACCTTTGGGTTGGCAGTACAATTCCTTACCCCTGCACCTCTCGAACTCCTTTACTGGGAAGTAATTCGGTCCAACATGTAAAACTAGATTTAATAATGAGAACCTATTAAACATTTTTTAAGTAATCCTCTAAAAAATAAATCCTGAAAGTTCATGACTCAAAGAGAGTAATGATTCTAGCAATTATTTTAATGACAAGTAAAGCTGTTGGTTTTTTTTTTTTTATTAATGTTCATTGGGTTGTTGTTGTTGTGTACTACTGAGATGGAACAACCCATAGCTGACCTTCCAGATGATTTTCAGAGCCTATAAATTGCATGGGAGGAGACTGTCCTTCCTTCTCCCCAGAACACCTGGTGGATTTGAACTGCTTGACTTTAGGTTGGCAGTACAACTCCTTACCATTAAGCCACCAGAGCTTCCCAAGCAAAGTGAAATGTATTATGTGCAAATTGAAATTTTATTAAATCATAAAATTAACAGCACATGAGTTAACTATACTGACTGTGGGGCTGTTAGGTGACCTTGAGTGATCCTATAAGCAATGAATCTGAATCCCGCCCTATCCTGTGCCATCTTCATCATTTCTGACATACTCAAGCACACTGTCACTGTGGTAAATGACCCTCCATTTTCCAAGCATGATGTCTTTGGAAACAAGCACTAATTTGTGCAAAATGGTATGAAAAGAAGTAATACTTGCATAGTGAGGAATAAGAGTAAAAACAGTAAAGATCTTTTATGATAAACAAGCTAAAATTTTTCCACCCTTTTGTATTCCCCCACTTACCAGACACTATCTTGCCATTCTGTTCTGACATAGATTTTGGGTTTACTTTCTCTTGTATTTTTAGTGACCATTTTGCTATCTTAACAGATGATATCCTTAATAACATCACAAAGCTCATCCAATCTTCAAGCTTTGGTGTTCAGGGCTTCAAACTTAATGATTTTAAATTCAAGTGGTATAGACTCAAGATCCTATTTTGGTTCTCATGGACTTGTTTTAAATTTCTTCAGCTTCAATTTTAACTTCTTGTTACTGTTGGATCAGAACCCACCCCTCCCCATAGCTGACCCTCAGGTGGGTTTTCAGAGCCTGTTAATTGCACAGGAAGAAAGTGTTCATCCTTTTCCCAATCTCTGGCGGATTCAAACCTTGTACCTTCAGGATTGCAGCACAGCTTCTTGCCACTAGACCACAAAGCTTCATGAACAGGTAATTGAAGCTCTTTTTCAGTCAGCACCTGTTATGGTTTGGTTTTTTGTTTTGTTTTGTTTTTATTAATTTTAATAGACTTTTACAGAGGTTTTGAATTTCCATTCATTCATTGCTGCACTTTTCTCCCTGCCCACCCCCCCCAACACCAGTTCGCTCCCCTCTCCGAAAAGAAAAA
>NW_006399797.1:12455762-12468317 GCF_000299155.1 Elephantulus edwardii | reverse complement strand
TTCTGGTTCTGACTGTTGAAATTTAGCTTCTTCAATGATTCCTTCCAGAAATGTAGTCAATCTGATTCTTATGTAATCCATCAGGTGAGGTCCATGTGTAAAGCTGCCTTTTGCATTAATTTAAAAAGATATTTGCAATAAATAAGTCATTGAAGATAGAAAATTCTAGGATTCTATTTATGCCTCATTTCTGTCACCAAGCCTGTACGTCTCAATTACCCTTCCTTCTTCATTGTTTCCAACTTGTGCATTCCAATCACCAGCTATCATTAATACATCTTGATTGCATGTTTGGTGAATTTCTGACTGAAAAACTTGATAAAAGTCAACTTCCTCCTCTGTGAGTTTAGTTGTTGCTGCATATATTTGAATAATACTCTATTAACAGGTCTTCCTTGTGTGTCTCTGGATAATATTCTATTACTTACATCATACTTTAGGACAGAATATAAAATTGTCTTTTTAACTATGAATGCACCATCATTTTTCTTCTGTTTTTCGTTCCCAGCATAATAGGCCAAAGCCAGTTCATCTCATCTCACCAATGCCTATACGTTTGATGTTCATGTCATGCATTTCATTTGATATTTCACAGCTTCTAGTTTTTGAACATTTCATACTCCATACATTCCATGTTCCAACTATTATAAGACATTTATAGATGTTTCTCCTCATTTTGATTTATTTACAATCTGGGCCCTACCTCTAATACTGTATCCATGTTCCTCTGCTGTTTTCAGAGGGCTGCTGTTTCAGAAATGGATGGCCAATCTTGCTTCCTAATCTGTCTTAATCAGGGAGCACCACTAAAACTTGTCCACTGTGGTTGACCACTCTGGCATTTGACACATCACTGGCACACCTTTCAGCATCATAGCAAACCATAAGTAAAGCATATCATACTTGTGAATAAAACAAAAATCCTCACTACTGGACCAACAGGCAACATCATGATAGATGGAGACAAGATTGAGATTGTCAGTGATTTCATGTAACTTGAATACCAGCAGTAAGGAGATCAGGAGACATATTGCACTGGGAATGTTTGTAGTCAGGGATTTCTCCAAATTATAGATGAGAAATGATGCCTGTTGGAGGACTAAAGTGTACTTGACTCAGGCCCTAGTCTTTTCAATCACTTGCTATATTGCTGAGAGCTGGACCATGAATAAGGATGACAGAAAAACTGATGAATTGTGGTGTTGGATAAGAGTACTGAATATTCTACGAACTTCGAAAAGAACAAAGAGATATGTTTTGTAGAGGGTATAGCCAAAGCGCTCCTTGAAGACAAAAATGATGAAGCTTTGCCGTACATACTTTGGGCATGTTGGTAGAAGAGGTTATTCTTTGGAGAAAGATTTGATGCTTAGAATGGTCTAGGGACAGTGAGAGAAAGGAATATGATTGATTGAAACAATGAGAGGGAAAGGAAGCAACCCTTAATTAGGTTAATTGAAACAATGAATCAAGTCACTGGGCTCAAGTGTGTCAGAGGTTGTGAGGATAGCTCAGGATAGGACAGGATTTAGATCTGTTGTTCATAGTGTCACTATGACTCATACTCGAATCAATACACCTAACAATAACAACTACAATCTTACCATTCTAAATATTAACTGTAAAGAGCTAATATTTGCTTTTTGTGATTCTACTAATTGCTTTAGAATGATACACCTTTTCTAACCTCAAATTACTAAAATTCATACTTACTAATTGTTGTTGTTATTGTTATGTGCTGTCAAGTCACATGTGACTCATAGCAACCCTATGTACAACAGCCCTAAATTCTGCTCTGTCCTGTGCCAATCGCACTGTCTCTGACACTCCCATCGCAATTATCCCAGTCACTGAATCAATCCACCTCATAGAGGGCCTTCCCCTCCTGAGCTGTCCCTCCACCCTCCCAAGCATGATGTCCCTCTCCAAGGACCAGTCCCTCCTTACAACATGTCCAAAGTACGTTAAACAGAGCCTCAGAATCCTTGCCTCCAAGGAGCCACCCAGTTTAACCCTTTCCAGGATGAATCTGTTTGTTTTCCTAGGAGTCCATGGTATGTACCCTCGTTACTCTTCTCCAGCACCACAGCTCAAAGGCATGAATTCTCCCTCTATCCTCCTTATTCATTGTCCAGCTGTCTGATGCATAACAAGTGATAGCAAAGACCACATTACTGTATCAGATGCACCTTAGTCTCCAGAGAGACACCATTGCTCTTCAATAATTTGGAGAGGTCCCTAACAGCAGACTTTCCCATGGCAATGTGCCTTTTAATTTCCTGGCTGCTGGTGCCAAGACTGTTGACTGTGGAGCCAAGCAAACTAAAGCTGTGTACAATCTCAAGCTCTTCACCATCCATCCTGATGCTGCCAATTGGCCCAGTGGTGAGAATCTTTGTCTTCTTGACACTGAGCCTCAATCCATATTGGAAACTTCAGGTGAAAATCTTTGTCTTCTTGACGTTGAGCCTCAATCCATATCGGAAGCTGCAGTGCTTGACCCTCTGTAGCAAGCGCTTCCGGTCCTCCTCAGTTTCAGCAAGCAGGGTTTTGTCATCTGCATATCGCAGATTGTTGATAGATCTTCCACCAATCTTGACGCCACATTTCTCCTTAGAGAGCCCAGCCTCCTGGATAATCTGTTCTGGATACAGGTTGAAAAGCTATGGAGACAGGACACATCACTGGTGTACGCCCTTCCCAATTTTGAACCATGCAGTGTTTCCTTGCTCCATTCTGACCACTGCCTCTTGGTCCAAGTATAGGTTTCTCATTAGCATGAGTGTTCTGGTATTCCCATTCTTCTTAATTAGATTATTAAAAATTAAAAATGTATACTATGTACTAGATTGGCAGCATCATGATAGATGGTGAAGAGATTGAGATTGTTGACAGCTTCAGTTTGTTTGGCTCTACAATCAACACTCTTGGTACCAGCAGCCAGGAAATTAAAAGATTAATTACATTGGAAAAGTCTGCTGTCAGAGAGCTAGCCAAGGTACTGATGAGTAATGATGTCATTCTGGAGACTAAGGTGCACATTATACAGTCCATGATCTTTGCAGTTACTTGTTATGTTTCAGAAAGCTGGTCAATGACTAGGGATGATATAAGGTGAACTGATGCCTTTGAGCTATGATGCTGTAGAAGAGTATTGAATATACATGGACTGCAAAGAGAACAAACAGATCTACCCTGGAGAGGGTGAAGCCAGGCTGCTCCTTGGAGGCAAGGATTCTGAAGCTTCATCTGACATACTTTGGACATGTTTCAAGGTGGGATCAGTCCTTGGAGAGGGATGTCATGTTTGGGAGAGTGGAGGGCCAGTGCAGGAGAGGAAGATCCTCGATGAGATGGATTGATTCAGTGACTGGGGTAGTAAGGATAGGCATGTCAGAGACAATAAGATTGGCAAGGGATACAGCAAGGTTTAGAGCTGTTGTACATAGGGTCACTATGAGTCGCAAGTGACTCCACTGCACATAACAGAAACACCACAACTATTTACATCTTTAATTTGAAGACTTATCTATAAATAATATTTAAAATCATGGGAGAGTAAAAGAAACAAGTCCTTTAGACAAGACGGCATCTACAAGAAAGTACGTTTTAGCTTTTTCCTGATAATGGGATAAAGCTGCTACTGGAGAGGCATGAGGCAAGGTAGTATAATTTTGGACTCATAAAATCTTCATGAAAGCAACTCCTTACTAATCAAGTTTGGACAGGTTCAAACTTTGTTAGTATGGGATGCCACATGCTAATAAAACCTCTGAAGATTTTCCAGTTCTCAGTTTGTCTTGATTTCATTTATTCCAGGACCCCACATGATGATAACAAACTTCAAGAAAATGGGAGGGGTTGTTTCTAGTTAGTTTAATACTATATTTACTATATTTCTTTTTTACTTCATTCTTCTAACACCTCACAATAGAAAACACTCACCTCATCTGAAACAAGCTTTCCTAAAGGGTGAGGAGAAGAGCCTGAAGCTAACAATATGGGAAGGGTAAAGCCAGAATTTTATCCAGTGGGGTGGATGGAGTGGGGTCTGATCCAGATCCCAATGCTTTCTTTCCTGCTGGCACTTTTGACCTCACTCCACGTGTGTCATGTTCATTCTCCTCTACTACTTCCTAAGAAAGACATTGTTATTTAACTAGGGGTGATGAGCTAAGCCAAGGTGAGACCACCACCAACTGATAGAACAAAGTTTCTTGTTGAAGTGCTCTTCCACATGTGCAGTCTGACCAATGAGCTGGAAGGCAGTATGTGCAATGGAAACACAATAGATCTTGAGCTCAGACCTGTGTGTAAAATCTGTCTGCACCATGACTGAATGGAGTTTATTTTCTAGATTGTGCATATACAGGTGACATCATGTTTCCAGGAGGCCGCAGAATTGATGAGCCATGTCTCCTTTGTTACCTCTCCCTCCAGTGTGCATGTTCATGTATTAGTTTCCTAGAGCTACTATAACAGAATAGCACTAAGTGGGTGGCATTAAAAAACATAATCTTATTGCTGCAGGCCAAGACCAAGGTTCTGGCCATGTCAATCTCTTCTGAGGCTTTGAAGGAGAGTCTGTTCTATGCCTTTATTTTTGCTTTTTACTGCTCCAAGCTTGCAGCTATATAGTCACATTAGATTTTTGTCCTTTGTCTCTCTGTCTCTTCCTTTCTATGTGAGGACAGTGCTTTTATATGTTGTTATGTGCCGTCGAGTCGTTTGCGACTCATAGCGACCGACCCTATGTACAACAGCCCGAAACCCTGCTCTATCCTGTGCCAGTCGCATTGCCTCTGACACATCCATCCCGATTACCCCAGTCACTGAATCAATCCACCTCATAGAGAGTCTTCCCTCTATGCTTTTATATAATGAGAATAAATATTACTTTTAATAACATAACTGGTGTTGTTATGGTGTGTACAACATTGAGATAGAATCGACTCATGGCTGACCCCTGGTGGATTTTCAGAGGAAATAAACCTCAAGGGAGAAGACTGCTCATCTTTTGCCTGTGGGGGCTGCTTGTGGATTCAAACCGCATGTCTTTGGGTTGTCAGCCCAACTCCTCACCACTAAGCCACCAGAGCTCCCTAATGTAACTGATACTGTTATCAAAGAACCTATTTCCAAACAAGGTCATAGTTAGGTACTAGAAGGGTATCTTTTTTTGTGGGGACAATTCAATTAATAACAGTTCCCCAATGTGATCCATTACAACTTTTCCTTAGGGATCCTGTATATGGCAAACTTGCTTTCAGTGAATTTTAATCTCTCTCTCTCCTACTTCTGTCGGGTCCAACTCCACTCTACCTAGTTTCATCCTTCAGTTTTTGCTCAGAATTATAATTGGACTTGCCATGAGATAAATTTCCTAATTTGGCTATCTGGCTAAAAAAGCAGCCAGTGGAAAATCCCATAGATCACAGCAGAACATTGTGTAAAATAGTTCTAGATAATGAGCCTCCCAGGTGAAAAGCTCTCAAAACATACAATGGCTTCAACAATGGACTTCAAGCAGACCAGTGGTTAGGAAGCCAGATTCAAACATTTCATCCTTTTATACTTTGAATCATCATGAACTGAGTCAACCCAATGGCAGTTAGCAACAAATACTGTAATCCAAATGAAAAAATTCCCAAAGTGTGAAAGCAAAGTATCTTGCAGAAATATGATCAAGGCACACATACATTAAAAGAAAACTTACCATCATCAACAACAACCAAAACTCCGAGAATGACCATAACAGGAAGGGCTGTCCAGAGTTGCATGCCAAAGAAGCAAACAGTCCCCTTCAGGGAACTTGGAAGTCTGATGAGTGATGGCAAACGGCAGAGAATGCAGACCCACTTAGTCAGCATCGGAGTGACTGCAGTGAGGGCAGTTTTAATCTGGAACTAAAGTAGAATTGGGAGCCAAGGAGGAAAACATGAGTAAATCTGGAGCAAAGGGAGGAGTGTGAGTCAGCATGTTCAGCCGAGAGCCTTGACTGAGAGCTTTTGAATCAAAATATAGAGTTAAATCACACCAACCTAGTTCTGGGGTGGGTGCGGGGAGGGAGAAGAGAGCATGTGCACATTGACAATCGCATGTACGATGTGTGAGTTAAAATGCCCTTGTTCTCTTATGCAGGCCATATATTATATACCTCAGAAAGCGTAACAGAAGAATAGCATCACAGAGAGGGAAGTATGGGGAACGACCTCAGGGTTGGGCGGGGAGAAGGGTGTAACAATGAATGAATGGAATTCCAAAATCTCTGTAGATGTTCATTGAAATGAAAAATAAATAAATTAAAATATTAAAAAAAAAAAGAATATAATCTTTCAGGGAGAAATGCTTTAGTAAGCATCCTAAATATACCAGGAAACTTCCCTGGGTATTGCCTATGCGCCATTTTACTTTAAAAGACAGTCATAGCTGACACAAATACTTTTATCTTCTATCTTAATCAAAGATAGTGTTGTTGTTGTTGTGTGCCATCAAGTAGGAATTGACTCACAGATGACCCCCCCAGCAAGTTTACAGAGTCAGTTAATTACACAGAAGGAGATTGCCATTCTTCTCCTGCACAGGACCTGGCGGATTAGAACAGCATGCCCTTGGGACTGCAGCACAGCTTCTAACAAGAGGCCAACAGAGCTCCCTATCACTGTAGTCTATATTACATAATATTATGATCATATTTATACATTAATATTTATATTCATTTAATATATAATAGTGTAAAATGATATATTACAAAAGATAAGATTATAATAATATAACATAGGGGAGCTCTTGTGGCCTAGTGGCAAGAAGCTGCACTGTAATCCTGAAGCACACAGTTCAAGGCCACAGGCCCTCCTGAGAAATTAACTGCCCCCGATCACCTGTCACAGAGTCAGCTATGGGTCGGTTCCAACTTGACAGTAAGCAACAATCATATATCATATCATATCATATCATATCATATCATATCACATCATTTGTTGTTGTTGTTATGTGTCTTTGAGTCGCTTGCGACTCATAGCGACCCTATGTACAACAGCCCTAAATTCTGCTCTGTCCTGTCCCAGTCGCACTGTCTCTGACACTCCCATCCCAATTATCCCAGTCACTGAATCAATCCACCTCATAGAGGGCCTTCCTCTCCTGCACTGTCCCTCCACACTCCCAAGCATGATGTCCCTCTCCAAGGACCAGTCCCTCCTTATAACATGTTCAAAGTATGTTAGGCGAAGCCTCAGAATCCTTGCCTGCAAAGAGCAACCTGGTTTAACCCTACCTAGGATGAATCTGTTTGTTTTCTTAGCAGTCCATGGTACACTCAATACTCTTCTGTAGCACCACAACTCAATTCTCCTTCTTTCCTCCCTAGTCATTGTCTAGCTCTCTGATGCATAACAAGTGATTGCAAAGACCATGGCCTGTCATATCATAATATTTAATACTTACAATTTTTAAAAAGAACATTAAGGGAAAGCATGAGAAAACCATCAGAGCTTACCGAAGAGGAAAGAATCTTAAAGGTCATATAGCTGTAGTCCTAAATAAGATTATTAGGACAAAATTTTCATTCTATTTGCAAAACCCCCCACCACACCTAAAAATAAAAACACTGACATTTAGCCAAACTGATTCAATAGAGGGCCAGGCCCTAGTGCCTCCAGGGCACTGGAGAAATAACAGCTTTCTGAAAGAGCTTTAATAAGAAAAATTAACAAGAAAAACAAACATAGCTCACAACCATTGTAAACTCTCTTTACAAAGGGCATTTTCCTATTTTCTGAATTTGTTGATTACCTACCCTGCTTCCTTTTTTTTAAAAAAAGAATTATTTTATTAATTTTAATTAACATTTACAGAGATTTTGGATTTTCATTCATTCATTGTTGCACTTTTTTCTTTATTTCCTCTCCCCCCAGTTCGCTCCTCTCTTTGAAAAGCCCTGATTCCTTTTTAAACTCTGAGACTCAATGGCACTTAACAACAAACAACAGTTTCCAGTCAACCTGAAAAAGATTTACACTGAGAAAACAAACTTAACATAAGTACAGAAATATTTCAAATTAGTATTTGACATTTAAAACAATTAAACATATGTATTTGGGTAAGATTATATTTCCTTGATATTTTTCTTTTTTTTATTGAACATCTCAATTTGTCTACCTTTACATAAAAGAGGGAAATTTGTTTTAGAAGCTGTCCATTTGTCCTTCTTTCATTTTTACTTTTACTTGAAAAATAATATAAATAACTCTAAAACTCAAAAAGCTTACCAGACATATGTCCACTTAAAATGTGCCAAATGTAGCACGTATTAGGCTGTTGTTGTTGTTGTTGTGTACTATTGAGTCAGATCCAGCCCATTGCTGACCCTCCAACAGGTTTTCAGAGGCAGTAAGTGGTATGGAGGGGATTGTCCAACCTTCTCCAGCAGAACATCTGGTGGATTTGAACAGCGTACCTTTGTTTTGGCATTGTAATTCATTGCCAGTAAGTCACTAGAGCTTTGTATGCATTATGTTAGAATGGTTAAATCCTAATTGTCAAATTGAATATGTGGGGAGAAAGCTCATACATGAAATAGAAGCTAACTTTTCATCAACATTTCTCTCTAGATATACCATCTACTATTCTTTGCAGGAAAACCCTTGTTGTTGTTGTTGTTAAGTGCCATCGAGTCGCAGGCGACTCATAGCAACCCTAAAAGGAGAGTCCTCAACGCTTGGGTGTCTCTCATCCTCTCTCCAGGTTCGTAGGGTTTCCGGGGGGGCAAGCTTTACGGAAGTGGATGCCACTCCTCCTTCCACACTTGTTTTAATCGGGGAGCTCCACCCCACTCTCTGTCTGCATTGGGTAGCCAACCATTAACACATTTGACATATCAGTGTCACAGTGTTCAGCCTCAAAGCAACCACAAGTTACTGCTGTAAATACATATATAAATCTGAAAATGGGCTTTTAAATGTATTACTTTAAAGAATTTAGTTGAGATGTCTGTTTTCATGTGACATTATGACCTTTTAATTTTATGTGTGTATATTGTGTGTCTGCAGATATGTGCTCACTTCCAGATAACAGCAACAAAATCATTAAAGAAGTTTTAGTTATTAGGAATGAAATCTAAATTAAGAATTTCATAACCAGTCTCTGTTAAAAAAAAGGGGGGGACCTAATATGCTCTTTAGGGAGCTCTGATGGCCTAGTGGTAAGGAGCTGTGCTTTAATTCCAAAGGCACACGGTTCATATCCACCAGGTGTTTCACGGGAAAAAGATGGACTATCTCCTCCAGTGTCATTAAAGTGCCGTGTAAAACCCTCTATGAGTTCAGCTGTGAGTCAGTTGTGACTCAATGGTACACAACAACATGTTCTTCTCCCTACAATAGTTATAAAATATAATTTATGTAAACAACACTTGAGAGCTAAAATGGACCAAAAGCTACATACTTGCCATATGTGTCAGAAAACTAAGTCACAGATGTCGAATGTTCTAATTCAATTAACAGTAAGACTCAATTTCCTGAGACCCTAATGTTCTCACTCGATCATAAATAATACTTTAACTGTTCTGTGGGAATGAAGAGCAACCATTAACATTGAAGCAGTTTCCGCATCTAAGTAAGCTATTGTTGTGTATCATCCTGTCAGAACCAACTCATAGTTGACCCTCTAATGGGCTTTCAGAGACAATAAATTGCACCAATGGATTTTCTCATCTTTCTCCCTCGGAGCAGCTGGTGGGTTTGAATCATGTGCCTTTGTGCTGGCAGCCCAGCTCCCTACCCCTAAGACATCAGAGCTCCCTCAATAAGCCATAGAAGATATTACTGAAAAATAAGCTCCATGAATTCCTGAAGTCAGACTTGAAAACACGTCTTCCTGTTGTCACACTCCTTCTGAAGATCTGAGTTACTCTTTAACAAGTCTTCACTTTGCAGTAGTGTCCTGACCAAAGGGACTAGCATTCACTAGAAATTGTTTACTTACTCTTCAGAAAGAGTACAACTCTCTTGATCAAAGTGAAAAAGGTTTCAAAAAATTGATCTGATTTAGATAAGCATTATTGATTGTTTCGAACTGTTCTTTCTCCTTTCTTTTTAAGTGAAGTAAAATAGGTACAGAGTGAAGCCTGTGTGTGAGTGTGAGTGTGTGTGTGTGTGTGTGTGTGTGTGTGTGTAAGAGAGTGAGAGTTTGTGTATGCATACACAGGCGAGTGCCTTCATGTTTCTGAAAGGTTACTAGAAACTGGAGCTTAGGTTAGGCATTTTAAAGAAAATAGCTGTTTTACTCTACGGATCAGTGATATAGGGTCATTTTTGACCTCTTACAGCACAGTTACAACATGAAAAAAATTCAGGTTATACTTGTCATTCATTCCAACGTAAAACTGACTTTCAGATCATTATCAGAACCTAAGCTCAGTAAACAAACTTTTGAACCATGAAACAAATAACTCCCAGGTGGTCCCTCCTAGAGTCAAGCAATTCCAGCATACCTTGTGGAAGAATAATGCTCCTCTAGAAGCAAGCCTGCGTTAGCAGCTCTGCTTTACAAAGTCATTTCCTTTACCACTTTAGAAATGTACCAGGTAAAGCCTAGAAACTTTCCTCTATACTTACAAAAATGTGTTGTTTTTGTTACTAAAGCCTGCTTGTTAATGAAGCCATGGGTGTTGCCTGATCAAGAAGATTAGGTGGTCTCAGATCCTGCCTTGTGCTAACCTAGGGAGTTCCTGAGCCTGAGTTAGGACGGGAAATGGGGACAACTCTAACTCTGGCAGTGTCAGAATAGACATAACAGTCTTTCCAACAGGTTTTCAGAGGCTGTATATCACACATGAGGAAATGGCCCATTTTTCTCCTCGAAGAGCAGCTAGCTGGTAGACTCAAATGGCCTTTGGATTGGCAGCCCATAGTGTTAAAAATCAATTCTAATTAGATACTTAGTAACACAATGCAGTACTGTTAAAGTTTGAAAGATGTGTAAAGTAAGGGGACAGAGCCTTTATGATCTAGAGAGTCAGTATTTCTGGCAGAAATACTTGTATTCAATCTGGTCATGTTTGCGGCCATACTTGTTTTCAGTAATGAGGGTTTAACTGATACAGAAAGCATGAAAATTAACATGTCTTTTCTGGATTCACTGCACCAGAGAAAAGTAGGAATCCCTACTTCCCTCAAGTCTATGCAATGAAGAAAGTAAAATTATTAAACTTCTCACTTTTTTTTCTTCAGGTTGATACAGATATTAAGTGCCATTGAGTTGATTTAGACTCATAGTGACTCTTTTAACAATAGCTTTTAACCCTGCTCTTTTTTTTTAATTGATTTTTTTCATCTTAATTCCTTTACATTATATTTCATTCATATGTATTGTGTTTTATACAATCTTTCATATACATTCCATTTTACATTATTTTTTAAAAATTTATTTGCTTACAAAGTTTATCTATATTGTGTTTCACACTATTCTTCGTTCACATTGTGTTTCATACAATCATTCTCATGCATTATGTTTTATAAAATTATTCACCATTGGACCTTGCCATTATTACCCTGTCTTTTCACCCATATCCTTCTCATTTGCATCCCCCCTCCCTCCACGCACCAAACTGTGCAGCCCTGTGGTTTCACCTCTGCCTGTCCTCCCCCTTCCACTTCCTCCTCCTCCCCACTTGAGTTCCTGCATATATCTTACTAGTTATCCTTCTGTTTTTATAATAATGGTCTTAAACAGTATCTGTCCTTCTGAGACACTCAGCAGCCCAAATGTCCAACCACAACCAAATGGATTGAGAAATCGTGGTACTTTCACACAATGGAATAGTATGCAGCACTCAGGAGCAATGGTTTTGAAAAATACTGTGTAATTTGGGAGAGGCTGGAGACCCTGCTCTATGATGAGCCAATCTCACTGTCTCCAACACTAGTAGACCACATTACCTCGGTCAATGTGTCAGTTTATCTCATCCTGTGTATTCCTCTCCTGCATTCTCTCTCCACTCTTCCAAGTATGATGTCCTTCTCTAAGGACTGGTCCACCTAACCACATGCCCAAAGTATGTGAGATGGAGTTTCAAAATTCTAGCCTCCAAGGAGAAATTTGGTTTCACCCTTTCTAAGAGAGACTTGTTTTCTTGGCAGACCATGGTATGTTCAAGACTCTTTTCCAGGACTACAACTCAAAGGCATGGATTCTTCTGTCATCTTTAGTCAATGTCCAGCTCTCTCATACATGCTGTTATTGTGTATCGTAGAGTCAGAATCAACCCATAGCTGACCCTTTGATGGGCATTCAGAAGCAGTTAATCACATGAGAGGAGATTGTCCATCCTTTTCCCATAGAATAGCTGGTGGCCGCGAGTCATGTGCCCTTATAATTGCAGCACAGCTTTTTCCCACTAGCAAGTAATCATAGCAAGTAATCAAGAAGACCATGGCATGGATTAGGCACAACCTACTGGTGATTGGGACATGGAATGTGAGAACCATGAATGTAGGAAAATTAGATATTGTTAAGGAAGAAATGGAACGCATAAATATTGACATACTAGGCATT
>NW_006399797.1:12447821-12452182 GCF_000299155.1 Elephantulus edwardii | reverse complement strand
TGGTGGGAATGAGTGTGTTTAAGATGGCCAGGTTGGCACAGGATAGAGTGATGTTAGGTTTCTTGTACATAGATAGGGTCACTATGAGTCGCAGGCAACGATGGCACAACAACAACAGGAGTCTCTAGACAGACATCACTGCTCTTTAGCACTCTGGAAAGATCCATGACAGCAGACTCTCCCAATGTAATTCATCCTTTGATTGCCTGACTGTTGGTGTCAAGAGTGTTGATTGCAGATCCAAACAAGTGGATATTGTTAATAATCTCAATCTCTTCTCTGTCTGTCATGATGCTGCCAACTCAACCAATGGTGAGAATCTTTGTTTTCTTGATGTTGAGAAGGAATCCATATTGAAAACTGGAGCCCTTGGTCCTCCTCAGTTTCAGCAAGCAAGGTTGTGTTATTTGCATAACTCAGGTTGTTGATAAGTTTGTTGATGAGTCTTCCTCCCATTCTGATGCTGTATTCCTCCTCATAAAGTCTAGCCTCCCAAATGATCTATTCTGCATATAGATTTAAAAGGTGTGGAGCAAAAGTCACGTCCCTGACACACTCCTTTCTTGATTTTGAACCATGCAGTGTTTCTTTGCTATATTTGGATGATGCTTCCTGGTTTAAGTATAGGTTTCACATGAGTGCACGCAAAGGTTCTGGGATTCCCATTCTTCTCAATGATAGAGGCACAATTTGTTGTGATCATGAAGTCAAATGTCTTTACCTTTCCATTGAAAGCCCTCTTTTATCATTGTATATACATTTTTTAGGTATTAGAAAAGTAGGTAATGTTTTATAGCTAATTCCATTATACTTGGCACTCAAAATGATGTTTTAAATAAATACTATTGTGATTTATATCCTAATTCTGCATGTCATTTAATAGCTACATAATAATTCCTATGCATCTGAAAATTGTACAATGAATAAAATGACAGAAAAAGAATGAATGCCTTTGAATTGTGGTGGTGAAGAAGAGAGCTGAATATTCATTGATTGCCAAAAGAACAAATGAGTCTATCTTGGAGGAAGAGCAACCAGAGGCAAGTATGATGAAACTTTGTCTCACATAGTTTGGGCATGTTGTGAGGAAAGAGCAGTCTTTGGAAAAAGATTATGCTGGGAAAGTTAGATAGTCAGAAAAAGAGAAGATTCTTAACAACATGGATTGCTACAGTGACTGTAACAATGGTGAGGAATGTCCAAGATTCGGTGTTCTGAGGGTCACTAATGACACCTAACAACAACTATCATTAAGTTAGCTGGCTTTCTTATCTATGATGTAATTTCATTAATAATGGTTCTGTTTCTTTTGCATTAAAAAACACTTGTTCAAGTATTTGCAGAATATCTTTTAGACTTAATCTGTTTAAAAATTAATCTGCTTAAAAGTGTGAACAACCACTACCCATTTAATTATAATACACAGATGTTCAAGCAGGATTTAGAAGAGGCTGTAGCACCAGGGATATCAATGCTGATGTCAGATAGATACTGGCTGAAAGTAAAGAGTACCAGAAGAATATGTATTTATGCCTTACTGATTTTATAAAGGCATTTGTCTGTGTGGATCATAAAAAGTTGTGGCTGACATTGAGAAAAATGGGAAACCCAGGGCACTTAATTGTGCTCATGCAGAACCTATATCTGGACCAGAAAACTGTTGTATGAATAGAGCAGGGGAACACTGCATGGTTTAAAATTTAGAAGGGGTTACATCATGGTTGTAGTCTCTCTCCATGCTGAGCAAATTTTCTGAGAAGCTGGACTCTATGAAGAGGAGTATGGCATCAGGATTGGAGGGAGAAGCATCAATAACCTGCATTATGAAGATGACACCACCTTGCTTGCTGAAAGTGAGGAGGACTTGAAGGACTTGTTGCAGAGGATCAAGGAATGCAGCCTTGAGTGTGGATTGCATCTCAATATCAAGAAAAAAAAAGATTCTAACCACTGGACTTTTAGGAAGGATAACGATGGATGGAGAGGAGACTGAAGCTATCAACAGCCTCATCTTGCTTGGATCCAGAATTAACACCTTTATTACCAGCAGTCAGGAAATAACGAAATGCATTGCACTGGGAAAATCTGTAGTTATTGACCTCTCTGAATTATTGAGGAGTAATGATGTCAGTTTGAAGACTAAGGTGGATCTAATTAAAGCCATGGTCTTTCCAATTACTTGTTATACATCTGAGAGCTGGATAATGAATAAGGATGACAGAAAACGAATTGACCCCTTTGAGTTGTGGTATTGAGAAGAGCACTGAACATCCCATACACGGCCAAGAGAACAAACTGATATATCTTGGAAAGGGTGCAGCCGGAGTGCTCTTTGGAGATGGAAATGATGAGATTTTGCCTCACATACTTTGTACATGTTGCAAAGAGGGGCTATTCCTTGGACAAGGATATGGTGCTAGGAAGGGTGGAGTGAAGGAGAGGAAGACCCTCCATCAGGTGGACTGACATGGACTGCAATGGGCTCTTGTGTCTCAGGAAGTGTGAGAATGGCACAGGATAGAACAGGATTCAGATATTTTATTCATAGGGTCTCTATGAGTCATACTCAACTAAACAGCAGCTAACAACAACAACAACAGTTTTACAAGAATAAATTCCATCAGTACCATATTCAATGGGAGAAAAGTTGGAACTAAGTTATGGAACATTTATTATGGTCCATGAAACAAGTCCTATTGTTATTGTTAGGTGTCCTTGAGTCAACAGGAGTCATAACGGCCCTATGAAAAATGGATCTGAACTTCGCCTTATCCTGTGTCATCATCTCTGATATACTGGAATCCATCATTACAGTCCTATTACTATGCCCATTTTAAATATGAGACAACTGAGGCCCAGCAAGGTGGCTCCATGAACATAGATACTATGTGATGGGTAAGAACCCTAATTTATGTCTGTATGGTGCTATGTTGTTAACAACGAAACTGTTTTTATCTCATATGTACACATTTAATAAGAGCCTTCTGCACGTAAGCATCTATTTTCCAAGTTTTATGTGTTTCCATTGTTTTTTAAAAAGATGAGTTATTATGAGAAAGATATTTAATATGGAGCAAAGTGAGGTGGCTGCCAGTTGTCCTCGATTCTTTAAATTCTTCTGTTCCCCTCTGAGAACTGGCGTGTTTACAGTCTTTATTGTTGTCAGGACTTTCAAGAGACCAAGAAACTAAAGATTTCTCAACAAGGACTTTAGAGTGTGACAGAAAAGATGAGCTTGCTGTTCTTCAGTAATATCAATAGACCTAGTAAATATCAGCAATTATTTTGTGTGTGTTGGGTAGGACTCTATCTACTAACATCGCTGTTAGAATTAAGTCCAATTCTAACATTGAAAAGAGTGCTGAAAAAAGGGGAAACACTGCAGTGTTGTGACTGATGACATTTGTTCCCTTTCCCTGTAGACTTTGAGCTTTTAATTTTATATTTTATTGTGATTTGAATAAAAGATTTAAAAGGCAAATGGATTTTTATTTAACCATTGACAAACATGATGTTTTATAATATCAATTAAAAGAGCCACAATGTATTAACTTTCTCCATTTCTTCCCTGTAATTCTCATTTCTATGAATCTTCCTCAATGTCAATCATAATTTGTTATGATCCACACTGTCAAAAGCCTTTTCATAGTCAATAAAACATAAACAGACTTCCTTCTGGTTTTCTCTGCTTTCAGCCAAGGTCCATCTGACACTAGCTCTACTATCCCTTGTACCATACTTTTTCTAAATCCTGAATTTCTGGCAGTTCTCCATCATTGTCCTGTTCTAGCCATTTAAAAAAATTATCTTCAGCCAGAGTTTACTTGCATATTGATGATACTGTTCAGCAATCTCTGCTTGGTTTGGATCACCTTTTGAAAAGTGTGGCATCAGGATTGGAGGAATACTCATCAACAACCTGCTTTATGCAGATCACACAGCCTTATTTGCTGAAGATGAGGAGGACTTGAGGCATTTATTGCAGAGAATGAAAGGCTATAACCTTCAATATGGATTACATCTCAATATCAAGAAAACAAAAATCCTCACTACCAGGCCAGTAGGCAATATCATGACAGATGGAGAACAGAGATAGAAATTGTGAATGATTTCATTTTTATTCCACAATCACCATCCCTGGCACTAGAAGCTAGAAAATCAAAAGATATATTGCATCAGGCAGTTCTGCAATCAAGGACCTCTCCAAAGTACTGAAGAGCAATGATGTCAGCTTAAAGATTAAGGTCCACCAGATCCAAACCATAACCTTTCCAACTACTTGCTATGCATCTCAAAGTTAGAAAATAAATAAGGATGCCGGAAGAAGAATCAATGTTTTTGAGTTGTGTTAGAGAATAGTA
>NW_006399797.1:12442223-12443091 GCF_000299155.1 Elephantulus edwardii | reverse complement strand
GAGAGGGTTAAACCAAGCTACTCCTTGGAGGCAAGGATTCTGGGGCTTTGTCTGACATATTTTGGGCATGTTGCAAGGAGGGACAGGTCCTTGGAAAGGGACATCATGCTTGGGAGAGTGAAGAGACAGCACAGGAGGGGAAGACCCTCTATGAGGTGGATTGATTCAGTGACTGGGATAATCGGGTTGGGTGTGTCAGAGGCAGTGCGATTGGCACCGGATAGAGCAGGGTTTAGGGCTGTTGTAGGTAGGATCGCTATGAGTTACAAACGACTTGACGGCACATAACAACAACAACATGAGTATTGTTTGTCTGAAAGCTGAGCATGAGTATGGACTTTGCTGAATGTTCAAGTGCAGTTGCATCACTCTATCAGACCAGTAAGCCTGGCCATTTTGTGTTTTCGAGCTTTGTTTCATTATTTCCCTCTACTCTATCCAGGATCTTTCACTGCAATCTCTCAGAATGGCCAGTAGTTATGACTGGGCACCTTCTAGTACTTCGGGTCTTAGGGTCTCAGAAGTTGAGGTTTGTGTGGTCCATTACAATTTGAACTAAGATTTTCAGTGCATTTACTTTCTTGTCCTTTATTCTGACTGTGGAGGAGTCAAACTGCTGTATCTAACATGCCTGCTCAGAAGCTTTTAAGAACCCAGTTACTGTAGACTGAGTTTTTATTTAGAGAGTTTATTGAGAAACCAATAGGTCTCGCCTAAGAAAAATTTCAGGAGGTGGTTTTACTCTCTGAAGGGTCCCTTTGCAACATTACCTGGTGCCCTATTAAATGATCAATTTCTTCTGGTTGTCTGTTCAGGGAAACTCTTCTTAAGTTTTTTGAGTTGGTTTTTTTTCCTTACTTTATTATTA
>NW_006399797.1:12440532-12442123 GCF_000299155.1 Elephantulus edwardii | reverse complement strand
ATTATGGCAAAGATGATGAAACTTCATCCCATATGATGACATTGGACATGTTGTTAGGAGAAGCCAATCCTTTGAAAAGTGAAGACTCAGGAAGATCTGGCGGCCTAGTGCAAAGAAGCTTTGCTGCAATCCCAAAGGCATGTGGTTCAGATACACCACATGCTGTACTGGAGAAGAAGTGGCAATCTCCTCCTGTGCCAGTCAGATCCGACTCTATGATACACAACAAGAAAAGAAAAAAAGAAAAAGAAGTGTCCATAAAGGAGGGAAAGATTTTCAGTGAGATGGATTGACAAATGACTATACTGGTGGGCTTCTTTTATGTCAGAGATGGTCAGGAAGGACCAGGATAAGGCAGGACTTAGCTCCATGGTTCACACAGTTTCTATGAATCATAGACTAGTTTACTCTATGGTACTTAACAATAACAACATTAGTCCCGCTATCTCGTTCTTCCCTGCTTTCAGGGTTTTATCCTTGGGCAAATGCTACTTTTTTTATCTAATATGGCCAGCTATCCTAAGGCATTATTGTACCCTTGATGTTATTAGGTGACTGGAAAGCAAAAGTTGGGAACAGAGAAGAAGAATCAGTAGTTGGAAAACATGGGCTTGGTGACAGAAATGAAGCTGGAGATAGAATGATTGAATTTTGGACAATCAATGACATATTCATTGCAAATATGTTTTATAAGAAACATAAACGGAGGCTATACACATGAATTTCACCTGATGGTATGCATAGGAATCAGATCGATTACATCTGTGGAAAAAAACGCTGGAGAAGCTCAATATCAGCTGTGAAAATTAGGCCAGGAGCTGATTGTGGAATAGACCATCAACTACATATATGCAAGTTCAAGCTGAAACTGAGGAAAATTAAACCAAATCCACAGGAGCCAAAATATGACTTTGATTTCATCCCATCTGAAACTCAAAATTATCTCAGGAACAGGGTTGAGTCCTTGAACACTAATGAGCAAGACCAGATGAGTTGTGGGAGGAAGTAAAATGTATCATCCAGGAAGAGTGTAAACAGTCATCACAAAGACAGAAGAGGAAGAAAAGACCAAAATGGATGTCAGAAGAAACTCTGAAGATTGCACTGGAGCGTACAGAAGCCAAAGCACAAGGAAGAATTCAAGATATTAAAGAGCTGAACAGATGATTCCAAAAGGCAGCTTGGAATGTTGTTGTTGTTGTTGTTGTTGTTGTTATGTGTCGTCAAGTCGTTTGCGACTCATAGCGACCCTATGTACAACAGCCCTAAACCGTGCTCTATCCTGTGCCAATCGCATTGCCTCTGACACACCTATTCCAATTACCCCAGTCACTGAATCAATCCACCTCATAGAGGGTCTTCCCCTCCTGCGCTGTCCCTCCATTCTACCCAGCATGATGTCCCTCTCCAAAGACCTGTCTCTCCTTGCAACATGTCCAAAGTATGTCAGACGAAGCCCCAGAATCTTTGGCTGCAAGGAGTAGCCTGGTTTAACCCTCTCTAGGATGAATCTGTTTGTTTTCTTGGGAGTCCATGGTACATTCAATACTCTTCTCCAGCACCACAGCTCAAAGGCGTCAATTCTCCTTCT
>NW_006399797.1:12433023-12436522 GCF_000299155.1 Elephantulus edwardii | reverse complement strand
ATTATTTTTATTTTCTACTAGTTTATTTACAAAATTCAGATACAAATTTGAACAAGTTCTTTCCCTCATACCTCCCCATCAAATTGTACAACTCAATGATTAATCCCCCCTGCCCCTGAATATCCACATCCCTCTGCTTCCAAACTCTCCCACCCCTCTTGGATCCTTATATTAATTCTATAATAATGGTTTTGTCTTCTAGAGGACAACTCCAGAGTCTATTTTCTTATATCTCCTTAATCTCATGACCATTTTAATTTGTAGAGAATCATTTGGTGGTTAAAATGTGTTAAATCAGTTTCCAATTATGTTATAATTTATGTCAATAAGCTAATCTATTGCATAACCCCTATGCATGCTTTCATGTAGATGTCATGGAAACCATTCTTGGTCATTATTATGGTTGTTTTTATGTGCTATTGAGTTGACTCTGACTAATAGCAACCTTATGTACAACAGTTCTGAAACCTGCTCTTACCCTGAGTCAATTTCACGGTCTCTGACACACCTACCCCCATTAGCCCAGTCACTGAGTCACTCTATCTCATCCAGGATAATCTTCTCTTGTGCTGTTCCTCCACACTCCCAAGCATGATGTCCCATTCCAAGGACTGGTCCCTCCTTGCAACATGCCCAAAGTATGTCAGACAGAGCTTCAAAATCCTTCAAAATACAAAGATCAGCCTGTTTTCATCCTCTCCAGGACATACCTGTTTGTTCTCTTAGCAGTCCATGTATATTCAGTAGCCCAGTATATTCAATAACTCAAAGGCATCGATTCTTCTTATATCATCCTTAGTCACTGTCCAGCTCTCTGATGCATAGCAAGTAATTGTGAAGACCATGTCTGGGCCTAAACATTCTTTTCCTAGGAGTGAGACATGTAATCTCAGTAATAGAACAAAGAGTATCACCACATACAGCTGATATGATTACCTTGCCAGAAATAATTTTAGCTCAGGAAAAAGCATTGTTTGGTGTTTATGTCAAATTATGGAACTCATTGAATGGATCAGATGGAAAACAGTAAGAACATTTAAATCATCTGACCTCACTTGAACACTGTTCTTGCTAATTGCCATTTAGTCAGTCCCTGATTCATGACATCTCATGCATAGTGGAATGAAATGCTTCTGGTCCTGCACCATCCCCATGACTGGTTGTAGATTAAACAATTGTTATCCAGAGGGTTTTCACTGGCTGTGTTTTAGAAGCACATCATCTTTATTCAAAGTCCATCTAGTCTGGAAGGTCTCTGAAATCTATACAGCATCATAGCAACTGTGTGAGACTCCACTGAGGTACACTGGATGGGAGTTGAACCTAGTCTCTCATTTGGAAGGCAACATTCTACCACTTAACCACTACTACTATCTCATATGTCCCACCTTAAAGGATCCATGGAACAGGGAGTGTTTCGAAGACATCCTTTTCTCTTCTCTCTGGTTATTAAAAAAATTGTAGAAACCAAAGCTACTGCTGTGAAGTGAAGGAGAGGAAGACTGTCAACCAGGTGGATGGACACAGTGATTGCTGCAGTGGACTTTTGTGTGTCAGGAAGTCTGAGGATGGCACAGGATAGAACAGGGTTCAGATATTTTGTTCATAGGGTTGCTATGAGTCATATTTGACTCGACAGCACCTAACAACAACAACAACACGGCTGCTGTAGAGTTGATTCTGACTCATGGTGACACTCTATTGTATTTCTGAGGAGTAGACAGTCTTTCTCCTATGGATTAGCTAGTGGATCAAACCCCTGACCTTTCCATGAGCAGCCCAATGCATTACACATTACACAATCAAATATATCAATGCATTACAACCATGAGCAAGAAATTCTTGCTCTTGATTTAGCAGATATAGCTTAATCAATTATGTTCTTATAAGCAACCATTGCAGCAGTAAAAATTGCTAGCCTCCCATTTCAACTCAAAGTCTCCTCTAAACAAGTTGTTATAACATGTTCAGAGATGTTGATCATGGGAATACATAATAGGATAAATTGACTGTGGGAGAAGAAGGCTGGGATTAGTCACTCACAAGTTGCAAGCACACAGGCAAAGCAAAGGGCTGCACCCTAGCTGACAACCACAGAATGAACTGGCACCAAGTTCTGATTTGGGTGGGAACTTATTTCTTAATGAATTAATAACTTGTCCACAGACTACATAAATCAAACAGCAAAAGTCATGAAAGTTCAATATACATCATAAAAAGATTTGAAGTACCTCTCTATTCATGATATATTCCTTTAGGATAACTAGTTTCCCTAAAGAAAAAAAAAGATTATTAATGGAACAAAATCTGAATCTATAGGCAAGTGAATGAGCACACTCTTAATTTATCACACAATTGTTTGATTACCTAAAAAGTACATGGTCTAGAATAAATTAATAGGAAGCTGTCCAGTTTTACTGTTAACTGTTGTTAAATGTTGTAGGATTGAGTACAACTTATAACAACCCTATGAACAACAGATATGAGCTCTGTCCTATCCTGTGCAGTCCTCATCATCTTTGATACAGTTGAGCTCATAGCCACAGTCACTATGTCAATCCATCTCATCAAGGATTTTCCTCCCTTTTGCTGACCCTCCACTTTTCCAAGCATGATGTCCCTTTCCAAGGAATAGTCTCCTAGCAACATGCCCAAAGTAAGAGAGATGAAGCTTTGTCATCCTTGTCTCTAAGGAGTATTCTGGTTGCTCTTTCTGTTTCTTCTGCACTATCTGTTCTTTTGGCAGTCTATGGGATAGTCTCTTCTCCAACACCATAATTCAAAGGCATCAATTCTTCTTCTGCTATTCTTATTCACTGTCAAGCTCTCAGATGCTCACAAGCTCTCATAGCAAATGATTGAGAAGACCACACCCTGAATCAGGTCTTCAAACTGACACATCATTGCTCCTCAGCAATTTGTAGAAATCCCTGAGAGTAGACTTTCCCAATGCAATTTGTCTCCTCATCGCTTGACTGCTGGTACCAAGCATATTTATTGTGGATCTTAGTAAGATGAAATAGTTGACAGTTTTAATCTTTTCTCCATTTGTGATGATGCAAGGCCCCAGGGAATGGTGGTTTACCAATTCATTTGTTTTAACTAACAGTTGCAGCTCTCAACGTGCCCACCAGTTAATTCCAGGAAATTTGGAGCAAAGTTACTTTGCCAACTGACTAGAAGAGATCCATATTTGGTCCAATCCCAAAAAATGATCCAACAGAATGTAAAAATTATCAAACTATTGTTGGTGTTAGGTGACCCTATGTACAACAACCCTAAATCCTGCTCTATCCTGTGCCAATCTCACTGTCTCCGACACACCGTACCCCTATTGCCCCACTATAGCATTAATATAATACACAAACAAAACATTGCTGAAAATCATTAAAAGTTACTAGAACACTTTTTCCCCAGTCAGTGGCTTCCCTTTTTACCCTGTTGGAGAAGTTTTTGGATGTGCATAGGGATTTGAGTCTTAGAAGATCCCATTCATCTA
>NW_006399797.1:12411835-12429877 GCF_000299155.1 Elephantulus edwardii | reverse complement strand
ATTATAGAAAAAAATGAAAAGCAATTAAAAAAAAGTTACTAGAACAGTATATAGAGAACTAACAAAAGTTCAAGCTGGGATTAGAAGAGACCACAGCACCAGGATTATCATTGCTGATGTTACATGGATCCTGGCTGAAAGAGAATACCAAAAGCATGTCTATTCATAGCTTTATTGATTATGCAAAGGCATGAGAAAAATGGGTATACCAGAACACTTAATTATGCTCATATGAAATCTATACCTAGACCAAGAAGCTGTTGTACAGAGCAAGAGAATATTGCACTGCTTAAAATCAGAAAAGGTATACATCAAATTTGTATCTTTTGTCCTTACCTATTCAATCTGTGTGCTGAGTAAATCATTCAAGAAGCTTGCTCTATGAAGAAGAATGTGGCATCAGGATTGAAGGAAGATTCATTAACACTCTGCATTACACAACAGATTACTACAGATTACACCACCTTGATTACTGAAAGAGAGGAGGACTTGAACTGCTTGCTGCAGATCAAAGACCACAGCCTTCACTGGTTGCATTTCAACATCAAGAAGGCAAAAAATACTCATCACTGGTTTTCACTAGTCCAGTGATAACCAAGAAATCAATATGCTACCTTTAGTGCTAGGGAGCGCTGATGACCTGGGAGTAAGAAATGATGTTGTCAACCCTATGGCACATGTTCAAATCCACCAGTTGCTCCAAGGAAGAAAGATGAGCAATCTCTTTCCATGTGTCTTAAAGCCTCTTAAAACTCTGCTGGAGAATCAACCATAAGTTGGTTCCAACTTAACAGCAGCTACCCTCAGCCTACATTTTGAATTTGAGTTTCTGTGATAAGGTTTATGCTAATAAATCTTGTTGCTAGGAATCATTAAACAGTCTCCTACCATGCACCACAACTCCATGGATGGCTGTAGAGATGATTGCATAGTATCCTGTTTGAGGATGCTGAATTGGAAGTGAAGTTAGCTCTCTTGGGAAGGGAAGAGTCAGCCGGGACTAAAAGAGGCTGGAAGTAGCTACAAATACTGCTATTCAAAAAAAGGTAAATACAACTTTGTCTCTGGAATAGAGGTGCCAGAAGCGAATAAATGCAGAGGTAGTTACTATGAAAATCCAAAAAACCCTGTTGTCCATTTGGTATTTGCAAAAACTATGTAAGTACAAATCCTCCTAAGTTTACTGATGTGTATATAAGACACATGCTGCAAGATGCTAAGTAAACTCGTCAGTTTACATGTGTTCTCTTCTCTTGTCTTTATCCTTTCCTTGTCATGAGCCTATTTAATAGAACAGACCCCTAGGTCTTACAGGTTGCATTAGCCAGTGTCCTACTCACTGCCCATTTGTACAAATCATGAATATTCTCTCAAAAATGCATATATACACAACATGTAAGGTTTATAATATTTTTCTATTTCCCTTAACATATTAATCCAATTAGAAATTTCTTCTTAAGGTTGTTTTAAAATGCACCTAGCTATCTAAATATGATTAAAAGTTTATTTTCTTGTAAGTACATTATCTTTTTTTAATTGCCAGGAAAGAATAGATAATAAAATGCATTTGTTTGTCTCTCAGACTTCATTACGCTGTCCTCACAATGCAGATCACAATGAAAATGACTGACTAAGGAGTTTGAAAACAAGTAAATATAGAGGCTCTATGTAAATCTGTTTGTCAAATCAGAAGAGAGAAAAAGCTCCGAGGAGCTGTTTATATGTTCTTTCATCTGAAGTGCCATTTTCTCTGAACATCAGATAATGTATTGATTTTAGTGTACTTCAATCCTCAATTTTCCATAAGCCATAAAAACTTTAATGACTTTTCCAAAGCTCAAGTGAGAAACAATCAATTAATTTTCCCAGTAGCTCAACTCTGTCAAAATTAAAGTGCAATTTTAATGAATTTTTCCGACATTTTTGGCTTTACACAGCAGCAGTTTAATCCCTCCAATTTTTTTAAGTCATTTCTGGAATATTTTAAATAGGAAGGTCAAATGTTTTAACCTTTATTACAGACATGAAAATACAAAGTATTTTACGTGATGTATTTCTAAGGTTTAACCTAATGCTGAGTCTACAGTGGCGCTGAACAGAATCTTCCACAATAGTCCCATAAGTCAACTACAATCCTTGTGTACGGTGATATCACTCCTCTTCACTGTGATTTGAGGAACTATGAAGTAGCTGTCCTGTATCTCTCACAGATTTTACGTTTTGCTTAAAACATCCAATATTGATACTATCTTTTTAAAATTAAAGCCAGTGCAAAAAATGTCACTGTAAAGATTACTAGAAGAGGGAGGGGGAAATAGGAAACTAACATGCTTCCATTTGTACGTCAGTGATTAATAACACATTCACACAGACTCATTTTACAAGATTAGGTGTCTGTCGCTTGGAAAGCAGAAATTATAAACAGGGCAGGTACCATTCTGAGGCGGAGGAGAGGCAGTACAAAAGGATTGTATCTTAAAGTGACAAGGTGCAGGAAGGGAGAGAACAAATACAAAAGCAAAACTCAACCCACTGCTATGGAGCCAAGTCAGGTGCATAACGAACACTGTAGGACAGAGCAGAACTCATCTAGGCCTTGATGCTTTAGGCTGTAACTCTTTTTTGGAGAAGATTGCCAATCTTTCTCCCAAGGAGCAAATGATGGTTTAAAATTGCCAACATTTCAGCTAGTAACCCATTGCTTAACCTACTGTCTCACGAGGAATGACGGAAAAGAGTGTTATTAACAAAAATAAAACACTAGACTATTAACTGCAATTGTGCAGTATGCTGAAAATGGAAATGACATATAGAGGGGCTTGTCATTGTTGTTGTTATGAGTTTAGCATGACTAACAGAGAACCTAATGAACAACAGACCTGAACCCTGTCCTATCCTGCACCATCCTCATCATCTCTGACGTACTTGAGCCCACGGTTGCAGTCACTGCGTCATTCTCTCTCATTAAGTGTCTTCCTTTCTTTCACTGACCAAGCATGATGACCCGTTCCAAGGATTAGCCGCTTCCAACAACATGCCCAAAGTATGTGACATGGAGCCTTGCCGTCCTTGCCACTAAGGAACACTCTGCCTTCATCTTTTCCAATTAGAGCTTTTTGTTCTTTTGGTAGTCCATGAGATATTCAGTACTCCTCTTCAACACCACAATGCAAACGCATCAATTTTCTTCTGTCAGCCTAATTCATTGTCCAGATCTCAGACCCAGAGCAGATGATTGAACAGACTATGACTTGAATCACAGGCACCTTAGTCTTCAAATTTATATCATTGCTCCTCAGTACTTTGGAGAGTTCCTTTACAGTAGACTTTCTAAATGTTATACGTCTTTTGACTGCTTGACTACTGGTACCAAGAATGTTGATTGTGAATCCAAGCAAAAAGAAATAATTAACAATGTCAATCTTTACTCCATCTATCATGATGTTGCTTACCAGGTCCAGTGATGAGGATTTTTGTTTTTTAATGTTGAGATGCAATACCTATTGACTCTGATGTTCTGCAATAATCATTTCAAGTCCTCCTCACTTTCAGCAAGTAAGATTGCATCATCTACATAACACAGGTTGCTGAGGAGTCTTCCTCCTATTCTGATGCCACTTTTTCTGTCATAGAGCCCAGATTTTCTAAAGGTTGGCTCAGCATACATTTGGAATATGTAGGATAGAGGCGATACTATAAGCTTCATTTTAGGAGAATGTAGACTGCACTTTGCTGAAGTGAAAGTTCACTTTGCTTTAGATATGAGAAAATCTACTATGACCTTGAGAAGATATTTTCATGACACTGTGTAGAGTCTGTTCAGATTGTTTTGTTTTTATTTTGCTTTTATGAGGTTTTTGTTCCACTTGAGATATAATGGAAAATTCACTTAATGACTTAGTGATGTGGTCTTGAAATGTCTCTAATTTGTTTATAATTTTCTCTTTTTACAAGATTGGATCTGTTACAGTTCCCTCATAGGCAGAAGAAATTGTTTCTCACATGCAGACATAAGACAAAATAATTTGTAATTTGTCATGTTTCCTGTTAGATTTCAAAATGGCTGTGGACAACCACTTTTGGAAAAAGAATTTACCTTTATTGTTGTTTTAGACCAAATACACAACAGAATGCACACCAATTCAACATTTCCCACGTGAATCAACTACATTCTACAATCGATGCAACCATTATCACCCTCCTTTTCAAGCTGTTCTTCTCCCGTTAACATAAACTCACTGCCCATTAAGATTCCTATTTGATTTTTCCTTTTGTAACTTTGATCCCAAGCAGGTAGCTAAAGAGCTCAAAGCTCAAGCAAATATTCTTTACTGTTGTTGAGTTTTCTCTGACTCATCACTCTTTGTATAACACACTCTGCTTCTGCTTAGCCCCACTTTGGTGCTATAGTCCATAGTACACCGCAGCTCAAATTTACCAATGGCTCCTCAGGGTAAAGACAGGTGGTCTCTTTCCATCCACAGCCTTAGAAACCTGAGGGAGAGTTGCTATGAGTTACAATCAACTTAATGACAGTTAGTTGAGCCAAGTTGACTCTTGCCTAGTTATGGTAAATTATTGTTTATGTTGAGAAGACTTTAGGGGATATTTTTGGTTAAGGTTTAAAGGACAACAGGTTCAGGGGTTTATGCCACTTTCATGTCTTCTGTAAATTCTAGTGCATAATTCTATAAATTCAAATTCCAATTTGAATTTCTATTGTGTATCTTCCCCTTTTGATCAAGACTCTCTTCTAGAATCTTTGATCAAAACATTCAGTAATAGTACCCAGGCACCATGCAGCAATTCCACCCTCACGGTAAAAGCGACAGTTGTCTATGGAGGCAATTGAACTCATTCAATTTCTACCTCTTATTTTTTGACCCTTTTCTGTTATGCCTGCTGAATAGAGACTATTTGTGACAGTCCCATAGTTTGTAATTTATCTTGTCCCCTCTTTTTTATACTCTGGAACTAAATCTTCTTGTTCCAGTTAATCATTTATAGACATTTCCATACCACTTAGGCCTTGTAATTTCCCACAGGGCTGGTGGTAGAAGGCAGTGTTTTTGTAACTTCAGAATCAAGCCCTGGGAATTTCTATTTCTTCACTTATAAAATACAAGTTGGTATTTCTTTTTGGAAGTTGATCTACCTCATGGATCCTATGAGGAGCTGACTTTTATCATTCTAAATTGAGTGCAGTTATTTCTCCCCACCCCCCTTCATTTCCCGCTACACCATTTCTTAAAGCTTAGGCAACTGTGTGGGTGGGCAAATGGAAGGGATTGATTATCATACAGGACATAAATAAAAATCAAGAGGCAACCCAGTTACCAAGTGCAAGAAAGAAAATCACATCATAAATCTCTTACGTTATTTCCCATTTACATAACCAGTTGCAAATATTACTTGTAGTGCTTAAATAATGTAAATATAAACTAGGAGTGACTTTATCCATGGATCTTAATGAAACATCGTATATAATAAGTATGGAATAAAAAGGCTCATTGAACAGATTTTAAAAAGTCAAAGAGAATGTAAACAAATGCTTGTATATGCATAATACATATGTGCCAGACACTGTGTGTGCAATGCTGAGACTAAGCTTTGCAGGTTATAAAAATAAATAAGCTTTCAAATCCCCAAGGGGCAATTTTTATCTTTTGATACATCAGGCAGGAACTGATCTGAGGATGCTATTCCTGGGGATTTCAGTAGATTGGCTGGTCTGGGCCCCACAGCAAGTGTGGAAATGAATGCTGCTTAGTGACAGGTTAAAGGGGAAAGATATGTGTCCTCACAAAACGCTCTGTTCATATTCTTTGCTGGGAACCTCTGCAATTATGATCTAATCTACTTGTCTCATTCTTTCCAGATGCTCTCTCACAGTTGCGTAAAAGTAAATGAGTGATTATTATTGTATATTTCTTAGCTTTTGGGACGACAAAATTCTAGAAAACTCACATAATTTGTAAATTATTAAGCTGGCAGAAATAAGAATGACATGTAAACGTTCAAATTTCTATTTTTTATCTTATTTATGATATACTTGGTTGTAGCTTATCCAGATCCAGACTAGTTAAAAATGAAACATCATCTTTAATCATTTGTTTTCACCAATATTTTTTAAAGTTCGAAAGAATTTCCTATTTTATAAGTAATACTCTTTTACAACAATAGAAATATGTAAAAATGTGTCAAGATAGGGAGGTAAAACTCATAGATAATTCTAACTGTCAGAAAGGACATATTTTGATCTATTTTCCTCCAATTGGTATTTCAATGCATATTTTATCTACATAAAATTTCTCATTATCTTGGACGTTATATATATCAACACTTTTAAATGCACTATTATGAAAGTAAAACACTTTGCCAACAAACTATCTCATAATACTTTATCACTTGGAATTATTATTTTATATGTGTTGAAAAAACTTCTTTAGATGCTGGTATTATCAAATATCAATCTTGAGCTCACATAAATAGAATCTAAGTGAAATTAATTGATTGCATATCCCTAAAACTTCTTCACATTCAAACTTCTCTCTTCTGACTCACTCAATGATTCAGCCTCTTCAACATTTGTGTTTTCTTAGACAATTCCGCTTTCTCAGCTAGGGTCTTGGAGATGCAGCATTTCTTGAAAGAGCACTTTGCTATTCTCTCCAGAATATGCCTTTAAAGTGATGTCTTCTCTGTCTGCAATTTTTAATACACATGTACAGATGATGAAACAACAATAAACTTGCTGATTTTAGATATGCAAATATATATTTTTTAAAACCCTATACAATGTAGAATATATGGAATATAGTAAACGTAGCCATCCTTTATTGACTATTTTTTCTTTTAAATATATGTTTCCATTCCTTCTCTTTCTTCTCCCTTGGGTATCCCAATAACATGAATATTACACATCTTCATGTTAACAACAATAATCAGCAGCTTATTGTTTCTCTGTGCACGTATTTTTAAGTTCTTTCTTCTGTGTTTCATTTTTGGTAGTTTCTTCTGCTATGTTTAAAAATTCACTTTTTTAATTCTGCAATATCTACTGTGCTGTTAATCTCATCCAATATTGATTTTATCTCATATATTGTAGATTTTTATCTTCATAAATTTAAGTCTTTTTAATCCTTTTACGTCTCTACTCAGTTTTCGAGCATAAATAGTTTTTAAGAAACTGTTTTTATGTCTTTATTAACTCTAACATGGTCTTTTAAATTATTTTCTAAACCCCTGAAAGTTGGACAATGCATAAGGATGTACAGAAGAAGAATTGATGCCTTCAAGCTGTGGTATTGGAGAAGACTACGGAATATCCCATGGACTGCCAAAAGACTAAACCAGTGTGTTTCAGAGGCAAGGGTGGTGATGCTTCCTCTTTAGGCATGTTGATGACAGAGGCCAGTCCTTGGAAAAAAATAACATGCTGGGGAAAGTGGAGAGTGAAAGAGAGGAAGTTAGATCCTCAACAAGATGGTTTGACAGAGGGACTGTAACAATAGGCGTATGCACTTCACGGGTCACACAGCTGGAGGACAGGGCCAGGTGCAGATCTGTTGTTCAGAGCGTCACTATCAGTCATAGTCCACTGCATGGCACCTAACAAGAACAACAATACAATTCTAATATCTGTGTTAGTTCTGGGTCAGTTTCTGGTCATTTTCCTTCTTTTTATGGGCCACATTTTCCTATTTTTTTGCATGTCTTGTTATTATTTATTAAATGCTAGATGTTGTACATTTTATCCTGTGGAGAGCTGGAATTTTTTGCAATCTTATAAATATTCTTGAGTTTTGTCCTGGAACATAGTTAAATTACTAGAAACAACTTGCTCTTTTGGGTCTTGTTTTAAAGATTTGTTAGGTAGCAATTGTTGTTGTTATGGGCCGTCGAGTCACCTGCGATTGGTAGCGACCCTATGTACAACAGCTCTAAACTCTGCTCTGTCATGTGCCAGTCTCACTGTCTCTGACACATCCACCCCGATTACCCCAGTCACTGAATCAATCCACCTCATATAGTCTTCCTCTCCTGTACTGTCCCTTCCCCCTCCCAAGCATGACGTCCCTCCCCAAGGACTAGTCCCTCCTTGCAACATGTCTAAAGTATGTCAGATGAAGCTTCAGAATCCTTGCCTTCAAGGAGCAGCCTGCTTTAAACCTCTCCAGGATGAACTTGTTTGTTTTCTTAGCAGTGCATAGTATATTCAATACTTTCCTCCAGCACCACAGCTCAAAGGCATCAATTCTCCTTCTGTCATCCCTAGTCATTGTCCAGCTCTCTGATGCATACATAGCAAGTGATTTCAAAGACCATGGCCTGTGTCAAGCTCACCTTAGTCTCCAGAGTGACACCAACTGTGACTTACTCTGAGAAGAATGGGAATCTCAGGACACTTGATTGTGCTAGTGTGAAACCTACACTTGGAACAGGAGGCAGTCATCAGAACAGAGCAAGGAAACACTGCAGAGTTCAAAATTGGGAAGGATGTATGCCAGGGATGTATCCTATCTCCATACCTTTTCAATCTTTATGCAGAACAGATTATCTGGGAGGCTGGGATCTATGAAGAGAAATGTGGCATCAGGATTGGTTATGCAGATAACACAACCCTGCTTGCTGAAACTGAGAAGGACCTGAAGCGCTTGCTGTGGAAGTTCAGGGACTGCAGTCTTTTTTTTTTTTTTTGTTGGATGGAAAATGAATTTATTATGTAAACTATCACTTAAATCACAGCTGAAAAATAATAATAAAAGAAATCTGTACCCATGAAGTGCTCATTTCTCATTCCTCCTTTCTCTCGGCCTTTGGCGATTATGAAAGCGCTTTCTGTCTTTGTGGATTTACCTACTCTTGGTGATTCACCTTAAGTGGTTTCAGGTAGTTTGTGTCCTGTTGTCTGTGGTTTCTTTCGTGTAACATATTTTTGAGATTCCTCGATCTTACAGTTTGTATCAATATTTTGCTCTTATAGCTGAATATTGTATTTATCAAGTCATTAGTTGATGAAGGACTGCAGTCTTTAGTATGGATTGAGGCTCAACATCAAGAAAACAAAGATTCTCACCACTAGGCTGATTGGCAGCATCATGATGGATGGTGAAGATATTGAGATTGTTCACAGTTTTAGTTTGCTTGGCTCCACAGTCAACACTGTTGGAACCAGCAGCCAGGAAATTAAAAGATGTATTGCGATGGGAAAGTCTGTGGTTAGAGGCCTCTCTAAAGTACTGAAGAGCAACGATGTTAGTCTGGAGACTAAGATGTGCCTGATACATGCCATTGTCTTTGCAATCACTTGCTATGTGTCAGAGAGCTGGACCATGACTAGAGATGACAGAAGGAGAATTGATGCTTTTGAGCTGTGTTGTTGGAGAAGAGCATGGACTGTTAAGAAAATGAACTGGTTTATCCTGGAGAGGGTGAAGCCAGGCTATTCCTTGGAGGCAAGGATTCTGAAGCTTTATCTGACACACTTGGCAAAATGTCTCCAGTATACATTGACCAGTAAAGCATATGAGCATACGGTGTTTTTTTTTTTAAATTTAGGTTGTTTATTTTTCATGTAAATGAACATCTACAGAGACTTTGGGATTCCATCCACTCATCATTGCACCCCTCTCCCCGCACAAACTCCTCCCCCCTCCCATTTGCTCCTCTCCCTGAAAAGCAAAAGAAAAACTCCCTCACTGGTACACAATGCCCCCCCCCCGCACCACCCCAACCCCCACCCCCTACCCCCAAATATAATCCACTCTGCAACCCTCATTGCATACTCCTACGATAAAAATAATGCCCTAAAATATAATACTTTTAGACTATTCTCTCCCCCATAGACTTCAATGCCGTAAACATATTTCATCCAGTTTTTCTCAGTCTTACCCCCACCCCAATGCCAGCCTCATTCTACAACAGTGGCACCATATAGCATTTGTCCCTTTGTGACTGAGATACCTCACTCAGCATAATGTCCTCTAGGTTCACCCATTTTGAATAATATTGCATGAGTTCCTTGTTTTTCAATGCAGCATAGTATTCCATTGTGCGAATATACCACAGCTTCTCTACCCATTCGTTTGTTGATGGGCATTTAGGTTGTTTCCAACTCCTTGCTATTGTAAACAAAGCCGCGATAAACATGGGTATACATATATCTACTTGGATGTCATTTATAGTCTCTTTAGGGTATATTCCCAGTAGTGGAGCATACGGTGTTTTCTAATCGGTGGTTTTCACTACTCATCAACAGTGTGTTTAAGTTGACTTTGATCAACTGAAGCTTTACTTTTTTCTTTTCTTTTTATTTATCACCTGCCAGCATGATAAATAATTACTTTTTGGTATTTACTCCTTTACCGGTTGTATTAATTTCATCCAATAAAGCTCTTAGTCACTGCTTACCCAATCTATACTAGATGTAGCTAGCTGTCTTAATTTTTCCTCTGAAGTCAGTTTCCTTAATCACTTCATCGCTCTAATTTTTTAGATACTCAAGAGACTAAACCTGAATTCATTATTAGAAACTTTTATCATGAAGGTAGAAGTAATTTATTTCATTTTCTTTAGGAAATGCTTATTTATGTCTAGTCCTCTATTCAATTAGTCATCTTTGCTCTTGTTGATAGTAATACTAAAGTTCTTATTCCCCTTCTGACCTCAAAGAATTCATTTAGGCATATTTATTAATATGAATAAAATTTCTATCACTGGTACAATTGTGATCTATGTCTTTCTGATATTTGAAGATTTGTTTAGGAAATGAAAATTATTCTTAATATTCATCCTTTCAACAGGCATCCACTACATATGTGCTGTTTATGAGTGTCAGTGCCTGATACCAGTGACAATGCCAAGAAGCATAAAGTACTTTCCTAGCTCTATGACAATAATAATTTCTAAACTTGCCGAATTCTCCCTTTGTTCCAGGCGTGGGTCTAAATGCTTCACATGTAGTAATTTATTCAATTAGTTCATCCATGCTATGAGATTGGTCTTCTTATTATCCTCATTTTATAGGTAAGACAATGAAGACACAGAGAAGGAAGCTGGGGTTTGAACCTGGACCAGCTGGCCCCGGAATCTACTTGCTTACCACATGTATCACTCTGTAAACCTAGAACTACTTGTATAGATAAGCTACACAAAAGCATAGATAAGATTTATACACACACTCCAATAAGGAGGTAGGGTGATACAGAGGGTTGAGAAATAAGAGACATGGAGAAGACTGATGGGTGAGGTAGAACTTGAGTGGGACCTAAAAGATGAGAAGTGGTTGTAAGTGAAAGTGGGTGCAACACCTTAACTAAGAGGTAACTCAATGCAAGGTAAAAATATAATAAACTTTCAAACTATTCACTGGATTAAAATTCTTACTTCAGCACACATTAATTGTCAGCAACTTAGCTTCAGGCACTCAACTCATTTTAGTTGTAATGAGCAAAGATCTAAAGATTGGAAGCCTGTGATGTGGAATGGAGGTAATGTTAGATATAGATACTGTGCAGTGCCATCAGGTCACCTACCACTCACAGTGACCCTATGAATAACAGATCTCAACCTCGATCTATCCTGCTCCATCCATACAGTCTCTGATACGCTTGAGTCCAATGTTACAGTCACTGTGCCAATCCATTTCACTGAGGGTCCTCCTTTCTCTCTCTGACCTTCCACCTTTTCCCAGCATGATGTCTTTTTTAAAGGACTGGCCCTCTCTGGCAACATGCCGAATACGTTGGATGAATTGTCACTATCCTTGTCTCTAAGGAGCACCCTGATTTTACTGCATCTAAGACAGACTTGTTTGTTCTTTTGAAAATCTATGGAAACTCAATGTTCTTCTTTATACCACAATTTAAAGGTATCTATAGCTCTTCATCCTTATTCATTGTCCAACCTTCAGATGCATAGAAGGTAATAGAAAAGCCTATGGCTTGAATTAGGCATGTCTTTGTCTTTAAACTGAGAACATTGCTCTTTAGCAATTTGAAGAAGTCCCTTACTGATCCTCTAAATTCCACTCATAATATCTGTGGTGTTTGCCTAAAACTTGGCGCTTTTTTTTTGCCATTAGTTAGCCCCCTCTGGTCTGCAGCTACCTTAACTGCAGACAGATGGTCTTGCAAATCATGACAGGTGAGTGTGTTTACAAACACAGGGCAGCAGTACTTGAGTAAATTAAGACGTGTGGTGGTAACTCTCGAGGAAGACTGGAACAGACCCTATAGGCGAGACCCTAGTGACGGTGTTAGAGAGATTGTAGCATTGCTGTGGAGGAACTGTGGCAAGGTGTAAGTAGAGCAGGAGCCACAGTTAAAGGTGTTTCCTGTTCTTCATGGATGCTTGAAGGAGTTGCTGACTTAGAACATGCTGAATGCTTAATTGCTTGGAGACAAACTTTGCTGGATGAGTTGGATTTAACTGCTGAACTGAAACTAGAGCCTGGACTAATTGAGGAATTGTCCCTTGAAACTTGGGTTAAAACCCGAATTGTGAGATATTCTTTGTCTCTCCCACCCCAATGCTGGTAACATAACTGTGAGTCTGTAAGTCAGCAATGAACCTTTTGCTGTTGGTGTGGCTCTTATCTGCTTTCTACTCTGGGCTAGTAAGGGGCTGTGCTATTCTTACCCCCTTTGGCTCTTTCAAAGAGACACTCATGGCTATGGGCTCCACATCTGGTTTTCCCCTCTTAGACAACATCCTTTTCCAAGAACTCACTCGTTTACAGCCATTGAGCCAAGAGGGTTTTCAGAGGATGCAAATTACAGGGAAGAAGATTGCCTCTCTTTATCTGTCATTGCAACTAGTGGATTTAAACTGCCTGCTTTTGTGTTGGCAGTACAACTCCTTATCCAGGAGACCACCAGAGCATCCAATAACTGGCCCTTTCTAATAATATAACCAAAGTATATGAGACTAAGCCTCAACATCTTTGCCTCTAAGGAGCACCTTGGCAGCACTTCTCCCAAGATAGTCCATTTACATTTCAGCACAGTATTGCCATACCAGTATTGCATTTTAAATATTAGAAAACACATAGCTAGAGAAGTTAAGTAAAGAGCTGAGACCTTGTAGAGATTGTATAGGGTAGAATGAAGATTAGAACCTAGGTCTGGTCCAATCCTTATGCCATTTTAAAGCACATTCTAACATTTCCCTTAGCTGAACTTTTTCTTTTATATCCAGGCATGATTTCAATTATTCATGTTATAGCTTTCCCCCATGTTTCTCCTTTCCTGTTATTCTCTCCTAACTGAAGATTTTAAAGTGAAACAACTTGAATTCATTCTGCTTGCTTTTTGCTCTCTTTATATATTTTTCTCCCCAAGAAGATAAACTATCCACAGAAGCTTCCTCTTTCATTTTACATGTTCAAAGAGAGCTTTGCAGCTAAAAGTGAGTTAACAACATCTAAAAGAACTCAAAAGTACCTACTGGGAGTGCATACCAAAACCCCCCAAACACAGTGCCTTCCAGTGTATTTCACTGAGTATACATCAGGTGTTAAAAGAGTTTTCAAATTCACAGCATGAAATAGAAAACAAGGGCTGAGTTTTGGTAGCAGTAGTGAAAGTTTCAGATTCCTACTTAGTATGCAGTGTCCGTGTTCCTAAAAAGTCAATGCGTGATTAAAAATATATGTATATATTGGGGATATATTTTTTTAAGACTCTGGAGCAAATGCGAAATAACAGCTGGGATTTCACATCTCCCAGGGGACTCCTCAGACTCCAGAAATTCAGTCCCAAGAAGTCATAGCACTCTGTGAGAGGTTGGCTCTATGAGCAGGTGATGGAAGCCCTGTTTGAAGAGCAGGAAGGCAAAGAAAACGGAGCCACTGTTTGTAGCACACAGATTTTCAGTTCTTTAATGGGCTGAGTGTGTCTGTCTACTACACTTGACAAAAAAATGATCAAACAGTAAAATGAAGGCTTTTAGTTTACAGGTTTCTTCCTTTTTCTATCAGGTGATGAGAACACTAGCAGTAATTTTTAGAATTGCAAATAGGAAAGGAGATAAACAAGGGCCTCTTTAGGAGTGCGCCCTATGTCTGACCTCTGTAGTCACCTGTTAAGGTGAAACAGGGAAAGGAAGTAGTGGATTCTCTAAATGCAGACAGTAGTGATACAAGAACCTCATTGTCGTTGAGTTGGAGGCAACACATAGCTGACCCTCCAGTGGGTCTTCAGAAGCTGTAATTATCCTGGGAGAAGATTACCTGTGTTTCTGCCACAGAGCTTCTGGTGGAATCAAACTATCAGTGGGGTTTTACTGTCGGGTTAGCACTGCAATTCTGTATGGACCACAGCACCTGACTATAAAACCATTCAAACCCAGACAAATAACTCATAAACATTTAAAAATTTCACAAAGGGACAATATAGTCTTGATATAAGTGAAATGGCATCTACAGACAGATGCCATGGAAGTTGCCATATTTAGAGGGTATTGATTTTCAAATTTTGTAAAAGAGACAAATATCAAATATTCTACTAACTGGTGGATTTCTTCATGGCAGTTCTGGTAGTTCTAAAATTTTCTTGAGTAATGGTTTGAGTATATATTTAATTATACTTGAATATAGTTAAAAATTGAGACAGACTAGGAAGAAGGATTGGCCATCCACTTCTGAAATTACAGGCCTTCGAAAACACTATGTACAATAGAGCACACTTAGATTATCATTTGGACTAACAGACATGGCAATTGATAGAACAGCGTTTAGGTCTCTTGTACATAGGGTCGCTATGAGTCGCAAACGACCCGATGGCACATAACAACAACAATGACAGTTTGAGTATGAAATGACTTCATGCAATGGAATAAATATAGCAGACTAAGTTTTAAGTGATTTAGTCTTTTTTATTTGTTTGATATTATCAAATTATCTCAACAGTATCATCAAGTATCACCAAAGACCTGTTTCTCTGATGTGACATGCAGGTGTAATATGAGGCTAAATATAATCATCTTTGACAATTATTTACTTAATAAATGTTTATTTTCTTGACTTTGAGGGTCAAAGAGTTAAGTCACATTTCCTCTTGACAGAGCTTAGAGCCTAGGTGACAATGTAGGCCAACACCCAAACATAATACACAGTAATGGATATTATTGAAGGAGTGGTTTCTGGAGACAGGAAATCTACACAACTTGAGGGGGAATTCATTCTTCACAACTCTTGACCTGTCTCTGATGTATTATTGTTAGGTGCCCTCAAGTTGAGTATGACTCATAGAGACCCCATGAACAAAAGATCTGAACCCTGTTCTGTCCTGTGCCATCCTCACACTTTCTGATCCACAAGAGCCTATTGCAGCAGTCACTGTGTCAATCCACCTGGGTGGGGTCTTCCTCTCCTTCACCAAACCTTCATCCTTCTCAACATCACGTCCCTCTCCAAGGAATAGTATCTCCTAGCAAGATGCCTAAAGTATGTGAGGCAAAGCCCCATCATTCCTGCCTCCAAAGAGCACTTTGGGTGCACTCTCTCCAAGACATATTTTGTTTGTTCTCTTTGTCGTCCATGGGATGATCTGTGCTTTTCTCCAATACCACAGCTCAAAGATGTCAATTTTTCTTCTGTCATCCTTATTCATTTTCCAACTCTCAGATGCATGGCAAGTAATCGGAAAGACTGTGGCCTGAATCAGACACAGCTTAGCCCTCAAACTCACATTATTGCTCCTCAAAAATTTAGAGAGGTCCCTAACTGCAGATTATCCCAGTGCAATATGTCTTTTTATTTCTTTGCTAACAGCAGTCAGGAAATCAGGAGACATCTGATCATTATGACACAGGATATATGAACATTATTTTGTTCTTCCAACTGTTAGTTGTTGCTAAGTAGATTGATTCATGGCGACCCACTAATTCAGAACAGAACTGCTCCTTAAGACTTTCTTTGCTATAATCTTCATGGGAGATTTTTTCCTTTAGTCTTTTTTCTACCACTGCAGTACTGTAGGTGGCTTTGAAACATCAAACTGTAGGTTAGCAATCAAGTGCAAACCATTTGCTCCACTGAAACTTAAACGTTCTTCTTGTAGCTGAAGTTCTTAGACTAGTCTACTACACAGAAGGGATTTATCTAGCTGGGTTAAAACGTTACTAGTATAAGCATAGCTGTGAGATGGAATTCTCTTTGAACTGTAACGTGTCACTTATCTTGGCAGGGCAATTACACTGTTGGTTGCAATGTAATCATACTTGTACGGTTCAATCAATACCCGTTGTTTCATTTGTAGGTATTCCAGAATTATGCTTGTTGTAATAATTATATATATATATATATATAAAATGCAATAGAAGATACCTTTTTTTTTTCCTAAAAAAAAGCAAGCAAGGCCAATGCTGTGGTCACTTCTACATGCCTAAACCTAGGCTTTTGTCTGTCTATATACACCAGCTGTCCTGGTCACTTGGAACAGTTGGTCTTGTCCCTTTGGGGGAATCAATGACAACAAATGCCTTTTTCCACATAAAGGGGTTAGCAGCAGGTCTTAAAGTTAGAACAAGCCTAGTACCCAAAGAGTCTTGTTTATTTCAGAATGGTGAGCAGACCATATTATGTAGGACAGGTGCGACATTAATATTGATTTTCCGAATTTTGCTTCTAAGAATCTGGAAAGCAGATTTGAGCAGCTCAGAGGGGATTTCTACTGATAACTCCCTGGGCTGCTCTGACTTACCCTCCACTGCCTTCATCTGCGAAGCTTCTAGGCGTGAGCTTCGCCTTTGCTTAGGACAGCCAGCCACTTGTCTTTACAAGCTGCACAGTTCTGTAATGCATTTTTCTCTCTGACTGTATTATGTTTATAAAAGAAAAAAAGAGAAAGCTGGCATGAGCTGTGTTCTCAGTTTGGGAGAGCAAACTGCAGTTTCTTCTGAGGCCAAAACAAACTGCAGGACAGAGTCATCACAGTGCAGAGGTTGGTCTCCAACAGCTACAAAGCGGTAGTGATAGCCTCAGGGCCCCCAAATTCTTAGGTTCACATCAGGCGGTGAAGTCGCTGGTATTATCTAGCCAGGCCCCCAGCCCTGAAGTAGGTGGACGGCATATCCCCATAGCGCACACACGCAGACAGTAGCTAAGTGTCATCTGAGAGACTGTCAGGTGCCCCTCTCTGCATTTACCATTTCCAAACCACAAGCAAGAGTCCTCATGTCTAGGCAGAATCAGGCTCCGCCGTAAAGAACCCCTTCCCCCCTTATTCATTCTCCATTGATAGGCTCTGAGCCTATGACAAGCGGAAGAAACTAACCATAAAACCTGCTCATAAAACCTTCCTTACACTTGAAGACTGCGATTCAATATTCACTCAGCCAAGGTCTACCGGCATCGCTTGAAACAAAAGAGGTTTTTCACTCACGCCCTTCCCACCCCAGCAGAAAATGCCTCCCTGGGACCTGTGCTGACCATCCCGAAAGTTGTTATGGACCTCACTCGCAGGCGAAGTTACCGAATCCCTAAGCTTGCAACAACTTGGAGGAGGGGGCGCCAGGCGGGGCGGGGGGGGGGAGCAATGCAATAACTGAAGTTGGGGGTCGTGGGTCAGAGCTACAGGGGCTAGAGGGAAGGACACTGCCCCCTACTTGATGGAGGTCGTCGCCTAAGCCAGCAGAGCTGCCAGTTCGGATCTGGGGAGGAGGGAGTGGCGGCTGTGGTGGAGCGGCGTGGGCTCCGCACCCACGGCTCGGTGCCAGCGCGGTACCTGGCGGGCCGGGCGCCCGGGGCGCGGAGGGTGTGAGCGCGCGCGCCCCCTCCGTGCCCGCTCAGCCTCGCGCGCGTCTCAGGGGAGGCTCCGCCGAGAGGCGCCCAGGGAGCCCGCAGCCTCAGTCCTGCCGCCAGCGGAGCTTTGTGAGGCGGCGACGGCTCCGAGTCCCACCTGCTGGCGGCGGAGAGACAAGGAAGGGGAAGAAGGAGGAGGCAGAGGAGGAGGGAGGGAAAAGAGGCGGCGGCGCAAGCCCACTCCTCCCGCCGGCGCCCACCTCCGGAGGGCTCCGCAGTCCCCGGCGCTCGGCCTG
>NW_006399797.1:12328084-12411703 GCF_000299155.1 Elephantulus edwardii | reverse complement strand
GGAGCCGCCTCGGCGCCCCGAGCCCGCTGAACGGCACCCCCAGCGCGCCGCGGCCGGCCCGAGAGGGCGAGTGAGGAGCAGCGGCGGGAGCCGGGGAGGCGGCGAGCGAGCGAGCGAGCGACGGAGAGCGAGCCCGAGCGCGAGCGAGGGGAGCAGACACCATGCCCGGCTGGAAGAAGAATATCCCCATCTGCTTGCAGGCGGAGGAGCAGGAGCGAGGTGAGTGCAGCGACGGGGCGGGGAAAGGCAGGGCGGCGGGGTCCCGGCCGGGGAGCCGCCCCGGGCCCCCCTTGCCCAGCGCCCCTTCGCGACCTGTCCCCCGGCGGACGGGGGAGGGGCGCCGCGCCCTGCGGGGCGGCGGGCGGATCGAGGTGGTGTCTCCGAACTCTAGGCGGTGTATTGTGCTTTTGGGGTGGTCGGGGAGGAGGGTGCTGCAGCGGGGAACTTTTCGCTTGGGGAAAGATTTCTTTCCTGGCAAGGACGTGAGGCAAACTCCACCTTTTCCGGGGCCCTGCCGCACGTGGAGCTCCGGGGCGCCTGTCTGTGGGTGGGTGCTGGGGTGTTGGTGGGGGGTCCTCGCAGCCTTTTTCCAAGTTGACTTTTCTCAAACTTTCCTCCTCCTCCCGTGGCCGTCTTCCCAGCGTCCCCGCCTCTGGCTTGGCTGCTAAGGTGGTGCCAAGCCCAAAGTTGGTGGAAATTCATGAAGGAGAGGGAGGCAGAGCTGGGGACGAGAAGGGGGCGCTGCCGCAGGTCTCTGGAGGAGGAAGGGAGAGAGGCAAGAGGTTGTCTCTTGGTTGAGGGTCTGAGGCTGGAAGTACTGCCTGCAAGATGAGTTATGCCTCAGCGCAGTCCCCGCTGTCAAGTTAATAATGCTGCAGGACTGCGGGTTTTTCATAATTACTATCAATTTTCTTTGTAAAAGCCTGCTCTTCAGGCCAGGTTGCTTATAGACCTATTTGTGCTTCAGCTTGACAAGTGTGCTGGACACGTTGCTTGTAGGTGACTTGCAAGGAAGAAAGTTGAAGGCCTTTTGCATCTTAAAGACTTGGCTCTATTGAGGTTATTTCATGGTGTTTAGCTTGTGCAGAGGTTGGCCAGGGAGTTCAGCTTGGTAACCTGGATATGATGTACTGAGTGCACCAGAATTTCCTATACAGGTCCCACGAGGGCCGCAGGAGTGTATGGCATGGCCCTGCCAGCATCCAGAGGGACCCTAGCTGGCAAGGTCCACCCCACGGATGATTCCCTTGCTTCTCCCACCCTGGCCTGCTTAGGCTTCGAGGAAAATGTTTTAGTTTTGCTTGGGATTCAAGATGCAGGGTCTGTTTGGGTTGTGGCAACAGTCTTCGCTGAGGTTGAATGGTGCTGCATGGGTGGGTGGGGAAGGAATCCAGGAGGGGGCCAATCTGGTGTGTAGAAGACAGAGTTGTCAGAGGAACTTAAACTAGCAGCTTTGATGAGCGGATCTGCAGGGTGACTTGGCTTTTGGGCATGTCAAAAGTTTCAGGCTTCTGTATCAACGCTTACTACTGAAGAACCAATGTACAGTTTCCAGTTTTTCTCTAGGTGGCACAACCTGTCTTTGGTTTAGATCCCACTTAATGACTCAGGGAATTCACCCCTCTCTAACCATTTCTTATTAGATATATGCGTTCTTTTTCCAGCACAGTTTCTGGCAGATGACCTAATGTTTACCCACTCAAAAGGCATCTCCACTTTTGCAAATGTTACTGCTGTTTCCTTTCCTAAATAAAATCTTAGGAGTTGCAAATTGTGGTATTGATAGTTTATAACCTACAGGCGAAACGTTAACATTCTATCATGCATAGTGTTTTATCACCTGAATGCTCTCTGCATTAAGTGTATTAACTTGCTTTAAAAACTGCTGTCAGGAAGTTTTATTGGAATGCTGAAAGGGGTATATTTTTGGATTGTAACAAACATGTACTTGATTGTCTTTTAGAAATATATGGTGACCTAATCTGCTTGGTGGAGATGAGCAAAATTCCTCCAGTGCTTAAAAATTGAGTATTCTGCCTTGACTCCTATAATTGGAACAAACAGGGGTGCTTTCTACCCGGTACTTTCTTTGTACTTTAAACGGTTTCTACTTCTAATATTGAGATGCTTTTCTGAACAGTTAACACATGTTGTTTCAGCATGGGCTTCTTTTTGAGATATTTTGGAATGCATAAATAAATAGTTTGGAATACATAAATATGTTGTTTATTTTTCTTTTGGTACTTGTGTTTGTATTTCAAGCAAGTATATGTGTGTACATTTATATTTATATATATCAATATATAGCTTTAACTGTATGACTTTTAATACACATTTCAGAGGGCATACTCGAGCTTGGCTAATCCCTTTGGAAGAATTTCATTGAGACTGAGGAGCTATGTTTTCTATTTGCATTTAAAATTGGATTATTTTTAAATTTTTCTTCTTAGAAGTGGAACTTTTAAGCAATTCAAGAAATGTTGAATTAGGTCTTTATTAAACAAACAGGAAGATTAAACTGCCGAGTTGTCTAGGAAAATAATGAACATAGAGGGAACAAATACATTTTTAATTTTATCTGGGGTTAACATTGACCAAAAGGTCAGTTTTTAATATCTTACCACTAGTATTACTGTTAAATCCTAAGGTTGGTTGTGCTCATATAGCCAGTGTAATTTCCACCCTCCTTCCAATTTACATTTAAGTATTCTAAAATCCATTATAGAGACTACTCTAGCGTAACATTTTTAATGTAGATTTTATTTAGCTAAATCTTTTCCTGAATTTAGCACAGATTCATATGAAATGCTAGTTTTTTAAAGGACCATATATTTGATCGAGTATATTTCTTAGCATTGTTCTTTTGAAAAAAAAATGCTAATCTTAACTTGATGGTACACAACAACAATAATCTTAACTGAAGATAGAATGAATTTTTAAAAAATGTTGTTATATGCCAAGAGATTTGGCTAATCTGTATAATTGTATTCTATATATACATACTATTCATAACTTGTATTTACCTTGAAGGCCCCTGTCAGGATGTATTGAGTGAGCCTGTGCTCCTGCATGCAGTGCTGAACAGAGAAACTGGAATACATGGGTTGTTGCAGTAAACGCAGCCACTTCCAAAAGGACATGTTAAGACTCACCCATTTATGATGACACACTGTTAAAATTCAGGTCACATTTTTTCTGTCCTCCCCCCGATTTTCTGCCTGAGTAGCTAAATCCAATCCATTTAGAAGTCACCTAATGCACTTTTGGTTAGATGTTTTAGGAGAAGAGAGATGATTCTGAAAACAGTTCTATTTAAGATCCCTTTGAGCCAAATTACTCTAATTAAAGACTTAAGATTAATTTATCAGTTGTTTATGCTTATCTTTTAGCTGACCATGTGTAATAGGAATATAGTTGTTGAGGGAAATGTCACCAGAAAGTGATAGGTACTTTCTTATGACCTTGTAGCTTTCTTTACAAATTGAGTTTAGTTAGCAAATGAAATGGCAATAGAAAATGTAATGGTGTATAATCTATCATACTGCTCTGGAATATGTATATTCAAACATACTTACTGAATTTTTACTTTTGGGAGAAAAGAAAAATACTAATCTTTATTTTCTCTAATTTTATTTTAGACTTAAAATGAATATATGAATAGAATTTCTTCTCACTGTATAGCTATGATAAATGCATGTCACAGTGTTTATTATATACAGTCATCATGGGAAGATATATGAATTTTGTGTATCTCTCATGCCTCTTAAAACTTTTTGAGGTCCACAAGTTACGAACCTCTCTTTGGACTTTGTTCATAAGAGCCGCTATGCTTTGACTTTGTATCTTTGTGAATGAAAAGGTCTGCAATATTTGAAGAGGGGAGCTCCGGTGTAGTCAGTAGGGAATGGTGCTGTTAACCTAGAGGCCAGGCCTCTTTGCTGGTTCGAATCCACCCTTGACTCTGTGGGAGAAAGACAGACAGGCTTTTCTGGTGCAGTTTACAGCCTCTGTAAATGAGTTGTGAATTGGTTCTGACTCAATGGCAGTAAGTTGAATTTTGAAGTATGAAAAATTCACTTTTAAAAATGTCTGACTTAAGGATTTAAAGATCTGATTTAAAAAGGGGGATTTAAGGAGTTTGTCTTCATTATATCTTGGTCTTTTTTTCTTCATAAAGTGATCTGGTAGAGTAAGATCTACCCCACAAGAAGTCCAATTTAAAATTTGAGTTTTAAAATAGTAAAAAGAAGAGAGAAGTCTGTACTCATCAAGAATCCGCTGTGTGTTAAACAGTGGTAAGAAACTTACATGCATGTTTCAGCATGGTTCTTATACTGTGAGAGAAGAAAGTATTATTTATACTGTCAGAATACTGAAGAGCACTGATATCAGTCTAGAGACTAAGGTGTGGCTGATCTAGGCCATGGTCTATGCAGTTACTTGCTGTGTACTGGAGAGCTGGACATGACTAAAGGTGATAGAAGAAGAATTCATGCCTTTGAGTTGTTGTACTGTAGAATAGTGTTGAACATACTGTGGACCACCAAGAGAACAAGCAGGTTTGTCCTAGAGATGGTGAAACCAAGCTACTTCTTGGAGGCAAGGATTCTGAAGCTCCATCTTACATACTTTGGGCATGTTGCCAGGATGGACCAGTCCTTGGAGAAGAACATAATGCTTGGATAAGTGTAGCGGCAGTGCATGAGATGACGATTCTAGATGAGATGGACTGATACAGTGACTACAGTAAGGGTAGTAGGTGTGGCAGATATGGTGAGATTGGCTCAGGAGAGGACAGAGTTTAGAGCCCTTGTACATACGGTTGTGATGAGTGGCAGGTGACTCAATGGCACATAACAACATGTTTGCCTAAGCCAAGATTTATGGCATTTATCTAAGGAGATAATTTAAAAGAGAAGTGAAGAACAGTTGCTGAGATGGAGTTTGTAATATTGTACTAAAGTTAATGAATCTTACTTTTTGACAGAATTTTAATAAACTGCCACTAAATCTTTCATTAAGGATTTATCAGAAGAATTCTTTAGTAATATGCACTGGAGGAATGCTTCCGAAGTATATTTTGGGATTTTGACAGACTGATTTTGCGAGAGCAGGGAATATCAGAGGAATGTATATCTGTGTTTCATTGACTATGCAAAGGCGTTTGACTGTGTGGATCATAACAAACTGTGGCTGACTCTGAGAAGAATGGGAATCCCGGAACACTTGATCGTTCTAATGCGAGATCTATACTTGGACCAGGAGGCAGTCGTCAGAACAGAGCAAGGGAACACTACATGGTTCAAAATTGGGAAGGGCGTACGCTAGGGAGGCATCCTATCTCCATACCTTTTCAACCTGTATGCAGAACAGATTATCCGGGAGGCTGGGCTCTATGAGGAGAAATGTGGGGTCAAGATTAGTGAACTATTTATCAACAGTCTATGTTATGCAGATGACACAACCCTGCTTGCTGAAACTGAGAAGGACCTGAAGCTCTTGCTGCAGAGGGTCAAGGACTGCAGCCTCCGATATGGATTGAGGCTCAATGTCAAGAAGACAAAGATTCTCACCACTGGACCAATTGGCAGCATCAGGATGGATGGTGAAGACATTGAGATTGTTCACAGCTTTAGTTTGCTTGGCTCCACAGTCAACACTCTTGGCACCAGTAGCCAGGAAATTAAAAGGCTCATTGCCATGGGAAAGTCTGCTGTTAGGGACCTCTCCAAAGTACTGAAGAGCAATAGTGTCTCTCTGGAGACTAAAGTGCGTCTGATACAGGCCATCGTTTTTGCAGTCACTTGTTATGCATCAGAGAGTTGGACAATGACTGAGGAGGATAGAAGGAGAATTGATGCCTTTGAGCTGTGGTGCTGGAGAAGAGTATTGAGGGTACCATGGACTGCTAGGAAAACAAACAGGTTCATCCTGGAGAGGGTTAAACCAGGTTGCTCCTTGGAGGCAAGGATTCTGAGGCTCTGTCTAACATAATTTGGACAAGTTGTAAGGCGAGACTGGTCCTTGGAGAAGGACATCATTCTTGGGAGTGTGGAGGAACAGTGCAGGAGGGGAAGGCCCTCTGAGGTGGATTGATTCAGTGACTGGGGTAATCGGGATGGGAGTGTCAGAGACAGTGTGATTGGCACAGAACAGAGTTTAGGGCTGTTGTACATAGGGTCGCTATGAGTCTCAGGTGACTCGCCGGCACATAACCAGAACGACAAAATATACTTAACACATTGCCACACACTTTTTAAATTGACGAGCATGCTGAGAAACACATTTGCTGTCATTTGTGGCAATGTGTTAAGCACGGACTCTCTGGTGGCCTAAAGAGTAAGGAGTGTGCTGCTAACCCCAAGACATTTGGTTCAAACCCACCAGCTGCTCTGAAGAAGAAAGATGGACAGTCTCCTCCCATGCAGTTTACAGCAGTGGAAAACTTGCTGGAGGGTAAGCTATGAGTTGGGCAATGACTTTGACTTTAATATTCTTAAGCAGAATTAGTTGACTAAACATAAACTCTATTAAATGAATGGATTTTCCACCAAATGGTTGACACCATTATAGTGGGCCAATTGGCAACATCATGATAGACAGTGAAGCAATTTGAGATTGTTAACAGCTTCAGTTTTCTTGGCTCCACAATCAACACTCTTGGTACCAGTAGCCAGGAGATCAAAAGACGAATTGCACTGGGAAAGTCAGCTGTCTCAGGGAACTCTCTAGAGAGTACTGTAGAGCAATAATGTCAGTGCCTGATCCAGGCCATGGTCTTTGAAATTACTTGCTATGCATCAGAATGCTGGACAATGACTAGGGATTATAGAAGGAGAGAATTGATGCCTTTGAGCTGTGGTGCTGGAAAAGAGTATTGAATATATCATGGACTGCTAGGAGAACAAACAGGTTCATCCTGGAGAGGGTGAAGCCAGGCTACTCCTTGGAGGCAAGGATTTTGAAGCTTTGTCTGGCATACTTTGGGCATATTGTTAAGTATTGACCAGTCCTTGGAGAAGGACATCATGCTTGGGAGGGTGGAGGGACAGCACAAGAGAGGAAGACCCTCGATGAGATGGATTGACTCAGTGACTGGAGTCATGAGTTAGGTGTGTCAGAGAGGAGGAGGTTAGCTCAGGATAGACCAAGGTTCAGAACAGTTGTACACAGGATCACAGTGAGTTGCAAGCAACTCTATGGTACATAACAACAACATATATTTTTTTCTTCTTTTGAAAGAATATTTGCCATAAACACAAAGACTTGGTGTTTTTCCATACTGTGATGAACTGGGAAGATACTGTACTTTTAACAACTGTTATGCATTTGCCCTTTTGCCAGCATTTTATTTAATTAATCTATTTGAACTCTCAAGCCTGGCTACTTGTCAGATGGCCCACTGGCCAAAAGAGAACCTTCAATGTTTGGTTTGGCAACAGACTGATTGGGTTCTTTTAGGGAGAAAAAGAAATAGCAACTTACTTTGGGAAAGAAATTGGGAATTGAATCTCACACTCATATCAAGTCAGTACTGACTCACAGCTGACCCAGCAGCAAATATTTGGAGGCTGTAAATCACATAGGAGAAGATCGCCTATCTTTCTCCCATGGAGCTGGTGGTGGATTTGAACCACTGAAGAGGCAGCCCCTTTGGATTAACAGTTAAACTCTGCATGCATTATGATACCAGAGCTTCCCAAGAGTGAAATAGTATAATTTAAAAATTTACATTAAGTAGTGTATGAAGGCAGGCTGCTTAAGGTATTTAGGATTTGGTTGATTTTCAGTTATATCACAAGAGCTATACTAACATGTTCAACAGATTAGCCCAGTAAAACTCAAAGCCAAGGCCTGGGTTTTAATTCTTGTGTTCTGTTTTATTAAAATTTATTCCTTATTAAGCTACAAAGGTTTTCCTAACTAAACATATTAAAAGTTATAGATACAAATTTCATTATTCAAGAATCCTGCTTGTTTAGGCATGTCAGTGACCAAAGGGTGCTGCCAGTTTTATGGGAAAGTTTTAAATATGCTTTAGAATTATAAGGCATTTAATTTCATTTCCTGCCGCCTTTCACCACTGATTAAACTGGAAGAAACAAATCAGGTGGTTTTGAGGAGAATGTGGAGAAGACACAGTTTGTGTTTCAGAGAGATTCCTTAGTGCCGAGCTGCACATACTGCTAGGAGAAGGTATTTCTTGGAGAAGGACAGCACACTTGGAAGGGGTGGGGGGATAATGAAGGAGAGGAAGACCCTTAACCAGGCTGATTGACACAGTGACTGCAGCAGTGGACCCGAGTGTGTCAGAGATTGTGAGGATGGCACAGGATAGGACAGGGTTCAGATCAGTTGTTCATAGGGTCACTATGAGCCCTACTCAACTCCAGGTCACCTAACAACCACCACCTTAGTGGTGCCAGCACAGTGTCTCTGACAATAACAGTGCCTATAAATCTGCTCAGGCACTTCTGGCTCTGCAGTGTTTTAACTTCTGAAAGTCCTCGTGTTATCTTCCTTAAGATGGGAACAAGTAACATCTGCCTCATTCAGTGTGAGGATTAAATGAAACTAGTAAATGATGAGGATTTCCAAAAGGATCTTTTTTGCATATAGTTTAGGATTCAGTATTGACAACTTATTATTATTATGTTATCTTGCAATGGATCTATAAACTTGATATCTCATTGTATCCTGATGATTAAACTTAAGGTTTTGTTTTCTTTCTTTTATTTAAGTTTTTAATCTTTTGAAAACATCATAAGCTAGTAAGAGGAAAAGTCTGGGGTTTGTAAAAGGCTACCTTGCAGCGCAGAATTCTAGTTGTGTTGTTGTTGTAGTCTAGTCTAGCTCTGTATTGAAGGAGAGGGTGCTCCAGCTGCAGAAGAAATGTGCACAAGGTTGCCTTTCATGCATTTGTGAACTTTCCTTGAGTACCAGTCCTTGGAAAAAGACTTCATGTTAGCAAAGGGAGAAGGTCAGAGAAAGAGAGGAAGACCTTCAACAAGATGGATTGACACAGTGACTGTAACGGTGGGCTTGAGCATGGCAGAAATCAGGAGGATGGTGCAGGATAAGGCAAGGTTCTGAGTAGTTTTTCATAGGGTCACTGTGAGTCATAGTCTGCTGGATGCCAGATGAGTGCTGAGGATGAGAAAGAGCGTGTTCCCCATTTCTAGAAGGAAAGAAAGACATTTAGAAAGTCAAAAGGAGATGGGAAGTAAGGTGCTTCAGGAAGGCTCCTGGTTGTTCCAGCATTGTGGAGTGAAATATTCTAGGAACCACACTTGGTTTCTTAAGGGGCATGGACTGGATGGTAGACCATGAATATGCGTATGATCTCCTAATAGCTGGAGAAACTGGGTGTGGGAAGGTGAAACTCGAGATGGCTAGATTCTAAAGGATTATATGCTGGATTAAAGCATTCCAGTTGTATCTAACAGATGATGAGGAATCATTGAAAGGCTTCCAACAAAGGGGTGACAGGATCTGACTTGCATTTTAGAAAGATCATTGTGGCCGATTGGTGGTAGGTTTTACTAAGCGATGCAAAGGGCTGGGGATAAGATAAAGCAGAGAAGAGAACTTGGTGACCAGAAAGGACTGGTAGGTCACTGGTTCAAGAACTGATTGGACCTGATGTCTTAATGCAGAGTCTGGACTTACTTTACCTATGTAAAGAATCTGTGTAAGTGGAAAACGTGAACATAATATGATAGAATAGTATGAAAAGTGGTAAGAAGCTGTGAAGCAGTCCCAAAGCAAATGGTTCAAATCCACCAGCTGTTCCATGGTCATTTTACTTCTGTGTGGTTTACTGCCTCTGAAAACATGCTTGAGGGTCAGCTATGAGTCAGCTCTGAATCTGCAGCACACAACAACAGCTGTAACAATTGTAGGATCATGATGATAATTTAGGATATGTAATTTTTTTCTTCTAATTATTTAAGATACCTATACTTCCTAGTCCTAAAGGCAAAGTGATTATTGTTATAGACCCTTACATTTTAAAACTAATTTGGAATTTTTATTTTTTTAAAGCAAAAGAGAAAAAAAAGATAGCTTATTGCTTTATAGTGATATCTTCTCTAGTAACAGAATTTTATTAGATTTCTTTTTGTTATTACCTTCTTAGAACAATGAAAAGTGTTCTCTAGGAATGAAGTATTAGTATACTTCTTACACTTGAATCAAAATTAGAACACATGGTAAAAGTTCTCTCGTGGCAGTTTTTACCATGTAGTCTTGGCATCAACTACATCTAGGAACCTTGGTTGTTTCTCCAGTTAAGTTAGGATGATTTTTGATCTAATGACCTGCTTGGGTGACATTAAGGCATGGAAGTTATTGTTGCATTAGGAAGGAGAGTTCTTGGTAGTCTGAGGATTGAAGATTGGATGCAGTCTTAAAGTACAGTTGTCTTTTAGCATGTCAGCTTGAGATAGATGTGTTGTTGCATAGCTTCTGTTTTACAAACTGGAAATTTCAATGGAAAAAATATTCATTCTTAATTTTCTAAAATGATTTCATGTATGCTATGGGATTTTCCCTCCCCATCTCTGTGCCCCATCTCTATCTTGTAACAGAGTAACTCAGATGTTACAACCATATTATAGTACGTGCAATGCCTTACCTTTATAAAATGCAGCCTCTTCTCATGGTTGAAGCAGAGAATTTCCAGCTCAAATGTTGAGTGGACTTTGTGGCTCTCTGTTCAGTTTCTGATTCTTTCCAGGTAGACATCTGGCCTATGTTTGATATCCAGCCAAACTGAAATAATAATGGATCCATTTCAAGAGGGAGGGATCATGCATCTGTACACTTACTTTTATAAGTGTATATATTTTTTTAATCTGTATAATGTATTATTTTATAAGTATATATATATTTTTATCTGTACATTTACTTTTATTATGCTCTTTAAACTGTATTGTCATAAAACTGAAAGATCTGGGGACCTTGTGGTAGGAAATTGTGCTGCAATCTCAAAGGCATGTGGTTCAAATCCACCAGCGGACAAGCTGAGAAAAATTGGAAGAAATATGGGACGTTTCCTCCTGTGCTAGTTACTGACTCCGAAAACCAACTGAAGGGTCAGCTATGGGTCATTTCCAACTTCATAGCACATGACGATAACACTAAGCAACATTATAAAACTAGGTGTAAATTCCTGATACTTTCAACTATTAAAATCTACAAAGCCAAAGCAGATTTTATAAAGGAAATGCAAACAATAGAAAAAAATCAATGACATTCAAATAAGCAACATTAATTTCATGTAACTTGGTACTATTTGCCTAAAACAAAATCTCCTCTTGTACTGTAATTATGTTATTTTCTGCTATGAAAAGTCATACCAGTCACCATTTTTGTAGTTGAGCCCCTGTGGAACCTTGGTTTCAACAATTTGATGTTGCTTTGTTTTCCTTAAGCATAAACACATCACGAAGATATGAAATCCTCTGTTCTCATTTAAGGATCGCTGCTGATGCAGTGCATTAAGTGATGGGCAGCTAATGACAGATTGATGGTTTAAATCCACCAGTCTCCTCCCATAATAGTTTACAGCCTTGGGGACTAAATGGAGGGCTGTTATGAGTTGAAAGTTGCCCAAAGGCAGTCAATTTGGTTGTTGGTGTTTTTTTTTTTTGTTTGTTTGTTTGTTTTTTTATTCTTACTTGGCAACTTAAACCTTATTTCTCATGAGCTTTCTTCTTCCTTGTCCCCAAGATGACATCAGAATGAAGGGCATTTTGTTCATTGTGTGACCACCACTGAATCTACTGCTTTTGAGCTTGTCACCATTGGTGACTGGCATTGTTCCTGGTATCCAGTGACATGTAACTATTTCTGTTTGGTCATTTGAATGTCATCCTGACAGTTCATTTGGAGTTCTTGGACCTTGCCATTGTGTCTGGTCACGAGATCCTTGTAGTCTGTGACCTTCTTGTTGAAACCCAGACCTTTTCCACTGTGCCAGTCCTGCAGTGTTTCTGTAGTCCTTCCAGGGGTCAGAGAATTCTTAACTCGTTTCCCTGCATCGTTGTAGGATTTGTGAGATTGGAAAGGTGGAGGGACAGTGCAAGAGAGGAAGACCATAGATGCGAAGGACTGACTCAGTGACTGGGGTCGTGGGAATAGGCGTGCAGGAAACAAATAAATTACCTCAAGATAGAGCAAGGTTCAGAGCTTTTGTACATAGGGTTGCTGTGAGTTGCAAGCGACTCAGTGGCACATAACAACAGGAGGTGCTTTTGGTCTCACTTACTGTAGGGAATGTCTGTGGATATTGCCACTCTGTTACTCCAGTGCTATTTAAAATGGAGCTTGTGCCAAATCAGGTACTTCCACACTAGGGAATGAGGATCATTAGGCAGTTACTTATCCCCTCAAAGACAGACAGAGGTTAGTTTCTCTTTCCTCCACTTGTCAGTAAGGTTTGAATCCTTGTAGGACAGTTAAGTCTGACAACTACCCTGTCATTCTTTCTCACAAATCTGAAGTAGCTTACTTGACCTGAAAAGTTAAAACTGGATAAGGGTCAGAAAAGTGAGTGAAGAGGGGAAAGAAGTCTCCTGCTTTCAGTATTACGTGGGCATCCTTTCTAACTGTGTCAACCTCAAGGAAAAAAGATTGAAGAAGGTGAGAGCTGTCAATGAGTCCAGAGGCAACAGAGCTTGCAAATGGCAAGTTTTGTGACCAGTATTGTCTGGCAGTCTACTATGCACATAAACTCTTTCATAATAGTTATTCTAAAGATTTACCCTTGCCTAAACTGAGGAGGACCTCAAGGGTTTGCTGTAGAAGATCGAGGATTATAGTCTTCAATCTGGATTGATGCTCAACATCAAGAAGACAAAGATTTTCACCTCTGGGCCAGTTGGCAGCACTCTGATAGATGGAGAAGAGATTGAGGTTGTTAACAGTTACAGCTTGCTCGGTTACACAATCCACACTCATGGCAATAGCAGTCAGGAAATCAAAAGATGAATTCCACTGGGGAAGTCTGCTGTCAGGGACCTCTCCAAAGTGCTAAAGAGTAATGATGTCAATCTAAGAACTAAGATGTGCCTGATCTAGACCGTGGTCTTCACAGTTACTTGCTATGCATTAGAGAGCTGAACAATTACTAAGGATGACAGAAGAATTGATGCCTTTGAATTGTGGTGCTGAAGAAGAGTATTGAATATACCAGAGGACAGGCAAGTCTGTTTTGGAGAGAGTGAAACCAAGTTTCTTCTTGGAGGCTAGCATTTTGAAGCTCTTTCTCACGTACTTTGGGCACATGGCCAGGAGGGACCAGTCTTTGGAGAAGGGACATCGTGCTTGGAAGAATGGAGGGACAGCTTAGGATAAGAAGACCCTGGATGAGATGAATTGACATAGCACGTGAGGTAAGGGGGTAAATGTGTCGGATTCAGTGAAGCTCAGGATAGGACAGGGTTCAGATCCATTGTACCCAGGGTTGCCGTGAGTCACAGGTCACTGAATGGTACATAACAACAACAGCAGCAGCATTACAACTGCAATGTAGAACATGAGAATTTACACATTTCTTCTCACTCTCTAGTGCTGTAATTGCAGTGTATATGTTCTGTTAGATATGGATACATTTTCAAGTCTTGCTTTGCAGTTTGAAGAAAGATGGTTAGAATGTTGTTGGTTGCCTTCCAGTTGAGCACGACTCATAGCAACCTTATGAACAAAAGGCCTGAAGCCCCTCTACAACCATCGACATTTATCAGAGTTCATAGAGTTTCCAGAGGCATGTTGTGCAGGAAGTGGATGCCACTTATGCTTCCAATGGAAGAATAAAAATAGATAATTATATATACTCAGGATTTCAGTATTAATAATTATTAGCATTAATAAAATGCTATTTTTAACTGCTGAAATGCTAATTTCTTTTGTTTTCACTACTATTGACTATAGCAGACAATATGAAAATATGATACAGAGAGGTATTACTGGAAAGCATGGCCTTTTTTTAAGGTGCATGTTATTAATGTACGTAATTTTTACCTTCTCACAAACTCATACACTGCGTTTGAGTCAAAATTCATTCACAGCTGACCCTCAGGTGTGTTTCCAAGGCTGTAAATTACATGGGAGGAGATTGCCCGTGTTTTGTCCTCAGAGCTGTTGGTGGATTCTGACCACCACAGAGGCCTTTGGGTCAGAGCACAACTCTCTGTGGACTGTGCCACCCGAGCGCCCTTTTCACCTGCCACCACGTAGAAAACAAAGTCGACAATCACATAGGCAAACATTCAGTAATAGTAACTCTGTAGCTGTTTGCTTGTTCTAGTGTATACTCTACAACTAGTTTTCCTCTTCGATGTCTTCTGATGTTAAGTATTTACCATAGCTCTTATAACTAATATTCACAAATTCCACTGAAATAGACTAGTATACGAATATCTTTACAAAATTAAACTTGGATTATTAAAGAATTTTTATGTGGCCCACTTTCAAAGACAGGATTGTTGACTAAAAAAGAGTGGCATTTAAAATTAGCTTTCCCCCCAGATGAATTCACATGTTTCTGTTAAATATATCATTTTCTAGTTGTGCAGAGTACATTTTCATTAAATGAAAGTTTTGAAGGAGGTGATGGAAATTTGCTTTTTCGGTTATTGTTTCACTTTTTCCCCAAGCAAGATTTTACTGAAGATTATCCAAAAACGATTAGAACAGCACATCAGCAGAGAACTGCCGGAAGTCCAGGCTGGGTTTAGAAGGCATCGTGGTAGTAGGGATATTTTTCCTGATGTTAGATGGATCTTGGCTGAAAGCAGAGAATACCAGAAGAATGTCTATCTGTGTTTCATTGATTATGCAAAGGCATTTGACTGTGTGGATCATAACAAACTGTGGCTGACTCTGAGAAGAATGGGAATCCCAGAACATTTAATTGTGCTAATGCGAAACCTATACTTGGACCAAGAGGCAGTAGTCAGAACAGAGCAGGGTAACACTGCATGGTTCAAAATTGGGAAGGGTGAACGCCAGGGATGCATCCTGTCTCCATACCTTTTCAACATGTATGCAGAGCAGATTATCCGAGAGGCTGGCTCTATGAGGAGAATTGTGGCATCAGGATTGGTGGAAGATCTATTGCAGATGACACAACCCTGCTTGCTGAAACTGAGGAGGACCTCATGCACTTGCTGCGAAGGGTCAAGAACTGCAGCCTTCAGTATTGACTGAGGCTCAATGTCAAGAAGACAAAGATTCTCACCACTGGACCAATTGGCAGCATCAGGATGGATGACGAAGAGATTGAGCTTGTTCACAGCTTCAGTTTGCTCGGCTCCACAATCAACACTCTTGGCACCAGCAGTCAGGAAATAAAAAAGCATATAGTGATGGGAAAGTCTGCTGTTAGGGACCTCTCTAAAGTACTCAGGAGCAACAGTGTCTCTGGAGACTAAGGTGCCCCTGATAGAGGCCATGGTATTTGCAATCGCTTGTTATGCATCAGAGAGTTGGACAATGACTAGGGAGGACAGAAGGAGAGTGGATGCTTTTGAGCTGTGGTGCTGGAGAAGGGTACTGAATGTACCATGGACTGCCAGGAAAACAAACAGATTCATCTTGGAGAGGATTAAACCAAGCTACTCCTTGGAGGCAAGGATTCTGGGGCTTCGTCTGACATATTTTGGACATGTTGCCAGAAGGAACGGGTCCTTGGAGAGGGACATCATGCTTGGGAGGGTGGAGGGACAGTGCAGGAGGGGAAGACCCTCTATGAGATGGATTGATTTGGTGACTGGGGTATTCGGGATGGGTGTGTCAGAGGCGGTGCGGTTGGCGCAGGATAGAGCAGGGTTTAGGGCTTTTGTGCATAGGGTAACTATGAGTCGCAAATGACTCGATGGCACATAACAACAACAACAACAACAACAAATTATAGTTAGGAGAGTTAAATTTTGCCAAATTTGAGTCAGACACCTGTAGCACTATGTTTACTGAGAAAGCATCTCATTTTCCTTTGCTAGGAAGCTTGAATACATACAAGAAAGAACTCTAAGGGTGGCCGTGAGTTTTTTTGCCAACCATCATGTACAGTTTTACAGTAGCTTTATGATTTGCATTATGTAATCAGTGACTGCTTTTGCTTAAACTTTACAGCTTTACCCCATTCTTCATACTGAAAAGAGAGAAAGGATAGTAATAGAAGTTCGTTCAGTAACTTCTACAGTGTTACTATAAATACAGTCCTTCAGATCTGGAAACATCTCCCTTTGAACAAAAGATGATGTGGTGGCTTTAAAATACAGTCCCAGAATTTGATAGCTTTGCCTTTGAGGATTTAAATTTGGCAGGCTGGTTTCTGATTTAACCAGTAAATTATGACAAATCTGGAAGCTTTGGTGGCATAGGCTTTAGGAAGTCGTGCTGCTATTAGCTAAAGTCAGCACCATTCTGGTAGTTCAGATCAACCGGTGGCTCTGTAGGAGAAGGATGGACAATAGCCCCTTGTGTGATTTACAGCCTTCAAAAACCCAATGAAAAGTTCCAGCCTGAGAGCAACAGTGAAATTTTGTTTATATGTGATTTTTCAGAGGAGAAAGGATACAACCTTCATATATACCTTTCCTGGTTTTAAACCATTCAGCGTTCTCTTGTTCTATTCTCTTTCTTAGTCTATATATAGGCTTCACTGCTTTCAATGTGGAACCATTTCCACATCATTAAAATAAACATCCTCACCACTGTACCAGTAGGTAACACCATGATGGATGGAAAAAGGACTGGCATTGTCAACCTTTCATTTGTACTTGGATTCACAATTAACAACCGTTGTAATGGCAATCAAAGCATCAAAAAGATGTGTTGCATTCGGCATATCTGCTGCAGTGCTCTTTAAAGGGCTAAAGAGACGAGATGACATTTTAAAGACTTCATTGCATCTGTTGCAAGCCATAGTATTTTGAATTGCTGCTTGTCCATCTGAAAGTTGAACAGTGAATAAGGAAGACTGAAGAAGAATCAATGCCTTTGAATTGTGGTATTGGAGAAGTGTGCCAAGTATCTTGTGGACTCCCAAAAGAACCAACAAATCTTTCTTGAAGAGAGTGAAACCAGAGTACTCCTTGGAGGTAAGGATGATAAAACACCATCTCACATACTTTGGGCATGTTATCAAGAGGGGCCAGTCGATGGGGAAAACAGTGTCATGTGAGAGAGATGAAGACCTTCAACCTTCAGTAAGATCAATTTGTTACAGTGATTGCAACAATGGGCTTGAGCAAAGTAGAGATAGTGAGAATGGTGCAGAGGAGGCCACGTTTCTGATCTGTTGTTCATAGGGTTGCTGTGAGTTACTATGAGGACTCCGAGCCATGTGGTGAGGTGCTGTGCTTGGTGGACATCCAGGTGCCAGACATGACATGAATGCGCTTCCAGGTGATGCTAGCGTCTAGTTTTTGAGTCATTCTGTCTTTTGCCATAACAAATTATGGCTAACATTGAGAGAATGGCAATTCAAGAACACTTATATCTATGTAAAACCTATACCTAGAATCTTATACTTAGAAGCTGTTGTTCCTACAGAGCAGGGAACCACTGCATGGTCGAACATTGGAAAAAGTGTGCAGTAGGGCTTTTCTGTCTCCATAGTTACTCAGTCTGTATGCTGAGCAAGTCATCTGAGAAGCTAGACTTTAAGAAGAAGAATGCGGGGTTTGGGGAGGTGCGGGGGGGGGGATTGTGTACCAATGAGGGAGTTTTTCTTTTGCTTTTCAAGGAGAGGAGCAAATGGGGGGGGAGGGGGGAGGGGTTTGTGCGGGGAGAATGATGCAACAATGAATGAATGGAATCCCAAAATCTCTGTAGATGTTCATTGAAATGAAAAATAAACAACCTAAATTAAAAAAAAAAGAAGAAGAATGTGGTATTGGGATTGGAGGAAGGAACACCAACAACCTGTGTTATGGGTTTAACACAAACTTGCTTGCTAAGGGATCAAGGATTGCAGCCTTTAATATGGATCTCATCATCAAGAAAACAAAACCAGTGGACCAAAAGGCAACATCACAATAAACAGAGAAAAGATTAAAATTGTTCAAGGTTTTGTCTTACTTGAACCCACAGTCAGCACCCTTGGCGCCAGCAGTCAGGAGATCTGAGGATTTGCATTGCGAATATCTGGTGCTGGAGACCTCTCCAAAGTCTTGAAGAGTAGTCTTTCCAATCACTTTCTATGCATCTGAGAGCTAGACAGTGAATAAGGATGACAGAATAATTGATGTCTTTAAGTTGTGGAATAGGAGAAGAGTGCTGACTATTTCGTCGTCTACCAAAATAATAAGTAGGTATGTATTGGAGAAAGTGTAGTCCGAGTTTTCCTTGAGGCAAGGATGACAAAGCTTCATCTCACTTGAGTATGTTTTTTTAGGAGAGGCTATTACTTGGAGACGACCATCATGTTTGGAAAGATGAACCAGAAGAAGATCCTTCATGAAATGGATTGACAGCAGTGTTTGTGACAGTGGGCTCAAGTGTGTAGGGGGTGGTAAGGATGGCACAGGATAGACAGTTCAGATTTGTTCATAGGGTCACTGTGTGTTATACTTGACTTGATGGCAGTTAACAACAAAACAACGTCCTTTGAATCTTCATAGCTGAAACCCTAGATTTTTTCCTATGCCCTGTCTGAATGCCTATACCTGATAATCCATGGGAATTAGAAATAAAAGAAATGGAAGTAACCACAAAAACGTGCTGTTCTAAGCTAAGGTTTTCATTTGTTTCACAGCAATCTCTTACTGCCATTACCTCTGAACTGACACAAAGCTAATCCTTGCAGTGATTTCCAGAGCCTGTAAATTTCATGGGAGTTCTTTGTCTCTCAGAACAACGGGTAAATTCGAACTGCCTGCCTTGGGTTGGCAGTGTAACTCCTTACAAAGCCACTAGAGCTCATTTACACAGCAATAGGAAGTGGAAAGGTGGAAAATGACCCTTTCTGAGTTCCCATGCCCTCTTCCACTGCACTCTCTGGGAGTCATTGTCTGTCATCAGCAAAACCCTTTATATACTCAAACTTACCCATTTCAGTTAAAGTTAACTTCTCCTTTATGTTTTTCCTCTGATAGAAACTTGAATACCAGGGACACTTTCCCCTTCCACACTCTAAGGTGGTGATACTTTTCATCCTGGAGGAAAGGCAGAAAGTATTTCTGTTGGTTTTTTGTTTCTTTCAGAATGCTCTCCTCTTCTTTGTGAAAATTCCTGATTTTGCATCTCCTCCCAGCTGGCATCACCCCAGCCCCGTTTTTTTTTTTTTTTTTTTGGTTCTTCCTTCCTTCAGCCACTATGGATCCCTCATTTACCATCACAGGTTCTAGCCCTGTTTCTGTCTGACCTATTGGAGGGCTCAGCATTCATAGAAATTGTTCTTACTGTTTAACTTTCACATCCCTGTCATCTTCTCTTCCAAGTGTGAGATTCTCCTCTGTAGAGTCGGCTGGTCAGTTCAACACCTTGATACTGCAGTGGGGAGGGCATGTCCCCAAGATTCTTTCAGGGGGCCTTCCAGGCTCAAACACTTTTCATGATCATGCTGAGACATAATTTGCCTCTACTTTCTCATTCTTTTAAAGTGCACTGGGATGATTTCCAGAGGTTATGTGACGTGTGATGACATCTTCACTCTGCCAGTTGTATATTCTTGGGTTTTCTCTTTTAATTTACAATATGGTAAAAGTGACTAGCCATAGTTCATGTGCACAGATGTTCTTTGGTGTGCTCAATAAATTTTAAGACTAAAAAGCGGATCCTGGGACTAAGGTATTTGAAAATTGCTCCCTGAGACCTAGTCATTATGGACTTTGCTTTGTCTCATTTTCAAGGATCCTGCTATCCAGGACCCCCTTCTGTCTTCCTGATTTAATTTCTGTTATTCTGACTCCAAGAAAATTTTTGTGTGTGTGTGTGTGTGTGTGTGTGTGTGTGGTGGTGTATACCACAGAGTGAGAGCTGACCCTCGAGAGCTTTCAGAGGCAGTTTAATCACATGGATGACATTGCCTCTCTTTCTCCCACCGAAGAGCTGGTAGATTTGAACTACATGCTTTCAGGATTGTAGCACAGCGAGGCTCTTGCAGCAAAGCTCTCAGCTTTCCCTTATTATTCTCTGCTGTTTCATTAGACAAAGAAAAGCAATTAGAAGAGAATTTAGTTTGCATCTGTGCCCATACAGCTCATCTTCATTCTTCTTAGAATGGTTGAACTGTGCATTTTTTTAAATTGAGATTTTGATGAAAGTTTATAAAGAACTTGGATTTCCATTCATGCATCGTTGCACATTTTCCTCCCTTAAGGAAGGCCAGCCTTCTGCTGTTTCACTGCAGCCCATTTCTTCTAGTTCACCCCAAGATGTGTCTCCTGCCTCTTCAGCATCATCAGTTTCTCATTTTTTCTTGGATTATTCCCATTAGCATATAAGCATATTATTTCATTTACCTCTAAAAAACAACCCTCTTTTGAGATTCAGATCAAAGCAACTATGAGATATCATCTCACCCCAGCAGCAATAGCATAGTTCAGCAGGGAAGCAAACAACAAATTCTGGCAAGGTTGTGCAGTGATGGTTGTGTTGTTGTTGTTAGGTGCTGTCAAGTTGTAGATGACTCACAGCGACCCTATGAATGAAAGGCCTGAGCACAGTTCTAAGAGTTTCCAGAGGCAAGCTGTTTTGGAAGTGGATGCCACTCCTGCTTCCAGGCTTGTTTTATTGGGAAGCTCCACTAAACACTGTCCACCGTGGGTAACCATTATCACATATGGCACATCAGTGTCACAGTATTTAGCATCACAGTAACCACGAGTCACCTCTGTACAGCAGTGCACAGACCAGTGCTATACCACCTAGAAGAACGCTTGATAGAAAAACAATTTGAACTATGCCTGAGGGCCGCGGATTAAAATCACCCACCTTGGACTTGCTAGCATAACTTTCTGTCCACTAGGCCAACGTAGCTCTCCCTATATTCTCATTGTTATTGTTGTTAGATGCCCTCGAATTGCAGTGATAGGAACTCTCATTCCCTGCTGGTGAGAGTGTAAAATGGTACAACCACTATGGAAAGTGGTCTGGTACTTATTAAAAAGGCTGGGAATAGAAATACCATTTGACCCAGAAATTCCACTACTAGGAATTTACCCTAAAGAAACTCAAGCCACAACTCGTGCAGATAGATGTATTCACACCTATGTTTATTACTGAGTTGTTCACAATAACAAAGAGATGCATCCAAGTGCACATCAACAAATGAATGGATGGAAAAATTATGGTACATTCACACAATTGAATATGACACAGCATTGAAAATAATAAACTTGTGAAACATTACACAACATGGGAGAACCTGGAGGACATTATGCTGAGTGAAAGATCTCAGTCACAAAAGAACAAGTACTGCATTGCACTGCTGTTATGGAAGAACACTGACTGGGGGACAGTGGGGGAAAGTAGGAAACTGACTTGGAGGATTGTGGGAGAAAATAGGAAAAGAGATAATGAACACTGCATTGGAACAGATGAGGGGAAGAACTGTCTGAAAGGAATATACAATTAGGTATTACATGTATGACAACAGTCTGGAACAAGAGGTGCAGTGCAAAGTGGACTGGGGGAGGGAGGAAGGATGAGTAGGGAAGAAATTATGCAACAATGGGTGAATAAAAATATAAAGGAAAAAATGAAAAGACCACTCAACCCACTTTTGACTCCTACTCTCTCTAGCTACTTATTTTTTCTCTTAACAAGAGATCTTTATGAGAAATTTGTTTGTATGTACTTTGTAAGTATTATTTTCTTCTTATTCTTCCTTGAACCTCATCCAGTTAGCTTTTGTACTTCTCTTTCTGAAAGGTCTCTATTGTTCTTCTTCTTGTTCGGTACTGTCGGCTCAAAACTGACCCATAGCTGACCTTGAAGTAGGTTTTCAGAGGCAGTAGATCACATCGAAGGAGATTGCCTATTTTTTTCCTGCAGAACAGCTGATTGATTTGAACTGTGTATTTTTGAAATTCCTTTCTACTAAACTCGCTAAAAGGTCTCTAAGTGCGACAAATAATTTGCACTAAATTGCTGACCTGAAGGTGAGTGAGTCAAACCCATCCAGCAGTATTGCAGAAGAAACAGCCTTCTGATTTGCTTCTGTTAAGATTAAAACCAAGAAAATAATATGTAGCAGTTTTACTCTGAATATATAGCATTAACAAGAGTTCGAATTTACTTGTTAGCAGCTAACACTACCATCACCAACACATTTGTTTGTACCAGGATGACCAAGGACCTCCATAATGTGAAATCTAATGGCCAGTTACATGCACCTTGACTTTTTTTAACAGTTGTTAAAATTCTCCATTACTTTTCTTCCTGGAAACATTTTATTCAGTTAACCTCTAGGCTTGGTGTATTGATTTGCCTTCTTTCTCATTGATAACTTCTTTTCAGTTGTCTTTGGTGTTTTCTCCTGATGTCTGTATTGGAGTCCTCCACGGTTTGATACTTGTATGTTTTCTCTGGTTCTCTTATTTAGTGCTATTTATATGGTGACACTTCCCAAGTTTCTATTTCCAACCTTGTCCTTTTTCCAAACTCCAAACTGCTGCTGCTGCTTTTGTTGTTTTGGGATTTTTTTTTAGAATATTTTCTTCTCATTCTTTTTTTATTTTAAATAAAATTTTTATTTTATACTGGTTTACTTACAAAGTTTGTATACATTGTTTCACACCAGATCTTTTCCATTTCCTTTACTCACCGCTCCTTCCATCCATCAAATTGTGCTATCCTGTTAACCCCCATGCTCTCCAGTCTCCTAAGTTAGGGCATACTTTACAAAATCATTGCTCTTACATGCTGCCTAGTATCCCATTGTGTGAATGTGCCATAATTTGTCAATCCATTTGATTGTGGTTCTACATTTAAGCTGTTTCCATCTTCTTGGAATAAGGAATAATAACACTGCTATGAGCATTGGGGTTCAAGTCTCTATTTGTGCCTCAGTTCTCATTTTCTCAGGATCTATTCTAAGCAGTGGAATAGCTGGGTCAAATGGGATTTCTGTCTTCAGTCCAAGGTTGTTTTTTTTTTGGTACGTGATTATTCAGTATCAACATTTGAATATCTAACAGTTAGACATCTTAAGCTTAACATGTCTCAAATCAAGCACTTGATTTTATTTCTTTCAAATTTTTCCTACCCTGTTTCTCCCATCATTGTCCAGGGCAGATCTTTCTTTTGAGCTGTTCATGTCAGAGGCCTTGGTATCACTCTGTACTCCCTTCCCCCCCCCCCATATTCTAGAATAAATTAGCGAAGAAGTAATTTTGACTTTACCTTCAGCACATATTCAGAATTTTATTGTTGTCATGCATCTTCATTAACTGTCAACTCTCAAGTTAATGTTACTTATATTTATCAGAATTCTGTTTTTAACTGCTTTTTCTTCTTATACTTTGGCCTATCTGCTCTATAGCTATTTTCTGCAGAACAGTCACAGATCTCCTTTGAATATATGCCATACACTTTGAATATATGCTCAGAACACTTTAATGCTTTCTCCTGTTACCTAGTTGAATAGCCACAGCATAAGACCCTGCCTGTCTGCATGACTGCCTTTACTGATAACCCCGTGTCCTATCTCCGCATACAACCTCCTGTCTCTAACACCTTCCATTGTTCCAGTCACACTGGCCTTTGAAATACTCAGCTTATTTCTGCCGCAGGGACTTTCTTTCCAATTGTTCTTCTCCTTGTCTGTATGACTCTCTCACCTTCTTTGAGTCTTTGAGTAAGTGTCACTTTCTTAGTGAGACTTTCCTTTACTATCTTATCTAAAATGGCAACTTCTTCGGCATTTGTTCTTTCTTCCCCACTTTAGTTTCTGTCCCAATACCATAAGGGACACTGTTTTACTGATCTCTTGTTTATTTCTATTTTGATTGTTGTCAAGTATTTAATTTTACTTGGATTCATAATCAACATCCATGGAAGCAACAGTCAACAAATTAAAAGACCTCTTGTCTTTGCATTGGGCAAATTGGCTATCGAAAAGCTCTTTTAAGAATTGAAAAGCGAGGATGTTAAAGACTAAGGAGCACCTGACTCAAGCTGTGAAATCTTCAGTCTTTTTGTATGCATGTAAAAGAGTAAGAAGACTGAACAGGTGATGTCTTTGAATCATGGTGTTGATAAAGCATATCAAATATAGTGTAGATCATCTGCCACACGCACAGACGAATCTGTGTGGGCAGAAGTGCACTTAGCGTGCTCCTTAGAGGTGCGGTTGGTGAGACTGTGGCTAACATACTTTGGGCATCTTGTCAGGGGTTGCTAGTTATTAGAAAAGGACATTGTGCTTAGAAAGGTTGCAGGTGAGAGAAGGAGAGAAAGACGCTCATTGAGATGGATTGACACAGTGTAAATGTGCACTTGAACACAACAGAAATTGTGCAAAGGGTAAGGATTGAGCAAGGTTTAGATCTCTTGTTAATAGGGTCACTGTGAGCTGTGGTAGATGCAGTGACACTCAGCAACAACAACAGTATATCTTTAACAGATGAGAGAGAACTTGACTTACAACAGGTACTTAGTAAGTATTGGTTGAATGCATTACAGTGTTTCTAAGAGAGCAAGCTATTTGATATGCCAATAATAGAGTAGTTGGGTTCACATTTTCTTTTTTAAAGGTTTAGGCTTGAGCTGTAAGAATCTTGATTCCAGGGGAAGAAGAACCAGGAGCAGCGATATTGGTCTTTGGGATTGGAGAAGTATTGAAGACCTAAATAAAACTCACTGCTATGTCAGAAGAAGTCAAGGGCAGATGAGCAGGAATTGCTTTTCTGTCATTGGCTAAGAGATCAAACTGGTTTGTCCTGCAGAGGGTGAAGCCAGGCTGCTCCTTGGAGGCAAGGATACTGAAGCTCTTTCTGACATACTTTGGAAATGTTGCAAGGTGGGACTAGTCCTTGGAAAGGGATGTCATGCTCAGGAGGGTGTAGAGACAGTGCAAAAGAGGGAGACCTTGGATGAGATGGATTGATTCATTGACTGGGGTAATGGGGGTAGGTGTGTCGGAGATAATAAGACTAGCACAGGGTAGAACAGGGTTTAGGACTGTTGTACATAAGGTCACTATGAGTTTCAGGTGACTCAATGGCACCTAACAACAACAAAGTACAGAATAATTATATGGAAAATGTAGTAGGGAATATATGTATGTAGGTTTTTGTTTGTTTTTTAACACTCACAGTGCTATTACAGCAAAACCACAAAAGCTTGGACCAGTATAATACCTGTCTAAGAAGGAAAACCCAAATATTTTCCACTAATAAAGAATGATGGAAAAGTGGTGCTTGTCCAGGATGGAAAACTTGAAAGACCCAGAAAAACAAAAAGAGTTCTGTTGAGTTCAAGTTCTTACAAGTTTCAATGCATATGGCGACATCATTTACCTTAAGCAGACTTTAATGTGTACATACATTCTTAACCACACTGTTGTTTTTCTTTTTAGGTATGATTGATTGTGTAGTGGATAATCTCAAAGTCCACCATGACTGTGAATCAAACACTAATTTAGGTAGTTGTTTCAGTGCCATCGCCCGACCCCTATACACCTCTCCAAGACCCTAATTTCTGTGAAAATTGTCATTTGCTTGTGTGCCAGCGATTTCTCATCCTCACAGAACCTTATTTAGTTTTTCAGTTTTCACAGTATCTGCTTGGTCTCCTTTTTCATTTACAACATTGAAATATCAGAGTAGCCATCCATTCTACCACTCCCCTAGGCTTCTTTATAAAGCTTCTCACGGCAAGTCTCTGGCACTCAGCAACTTGTTGATTGATTAGTCTAAGTCTGTACCCCTCCTGGAGACTCTCTTTAACCGAATGAAGACTCCTGAGTGAATCAAAGACCTCTCGCTGGTTCCTCATTAAGTAATTAGTCAATTAGACTTGAAATGTATATATTGGATGAGGAATGAATATTAAATGATCAAAATTTTACTTTCTGTTATAGGAAAACAGTCTAGGGAGTTTGATTTTACTGCAGGATAATTACTGATTTGAGCTTTTAGAATTATACTTGTATTTGAATAGTAACTCCTACTAATTTGTCCTATGACTTTTGGCAAATTATTTGACTTTTCAATTTCATAATTTCTTAGATGATCAGAGTAATGCCTACTGTGCAGAGTTGTAGTAAAGATTGAATATTTGTAGAAGCATCTCCGAATATAGACTCGAGAGGGTTCTGGTAGCTTAGTGGTTAATGAGTGCTGCTAACGCAGTGGCAAGCAGTTCGAATCCCCTTTCTGTTCTGTGTGAGAAAGATAGACAGTCCCCCCTCATTAGTTCACAGCCTCTGAAAACTGCTGGAGGATCAGCTGTGACGAGGTTCTGACTCAATGAACTGAGTTGACTCTGTGTTGCCTCCACCTTCAAGTCAATTCTGACTCACAGTGACCCTGAAGGACAGAGTACCACTCACTGTGCCACAGGATTGCAAAGACTGAAGTCTTGATAGATGCTGACTGCCACATCTTTCTACCACAGAGAGGCTGCTGGGTTTGAGCCACCAACCTTTCATTTAGCAGCTGTGTGTAACTGTTGTGCCACCAGGGCTGGCTAACTACATGTAAAAATAAAAACCCGCTGCTGTTAAGTCAATTCAGTTCTGATTCATAACAACATTATAGGGCAGAGTACACCCATCCCACAGAGTTTCAAAGGTGATAAATCATGAAAGCAAACCGCCATATCTGTCTCCCTCAGGGCATCTGGTGAGTTTTAATATTAATCTTTTGTTTAACAGTCATATGTTTAATATGTATTTATGTTGTCCTTATGTGTTTATCTGTAATTTTTTTTGTTGTGAGGTGTTAGTGAGTTAATTGTGACTCATAGTAATCCTCTGTACAGCACAAAAAACCCCTTCTTGAGCCTGTGCTCTGCTTACCTAATCTTATCTGCACTCTGATGTACCCAAGTTCATTGTTACAGTATTGTCACTGCATTTTATTGAGGGCCTTCCTCTCTTTCACTGTCTACTTTTCTAAACACGGTGACCTTTCCCAGAGACTGGCCCTTTTTGATAACATGCCCAAAGTATGTGTGATTAAGTCTCACCATTCTTGCTTCTAAGGAGCACTCTGGCTGCACTTCCGAAACAGATTTGTTTGTCCTTTAGTAGTCCAGGGTATAATCAGTATTCTTTGCCAACATCCCAATTCAAAGACATCAGTTCTTCTTTGGTCTTCTTTAACTCTTGTCCAACTTCACATTCAGTATATATATATATAAATTGTGAAATTTAAATGTGTATAGCAATTACAAATACAAATACAAGATGCAGGCTAGGTGTTCATGTTATTTTGGGTGGTGCAACTAATTACCTGAGTTTTATTCTGTAGTGCCTAGTCTGGAATGCTTGATGATTCTTGAATCTTAAGAGGATTAAGTGCTTAGAGTTGAGATAGCAGTAGAGAATGAACTATCAGTATTGTGTTTGGTTTTTGGGCTATCTTCTTAAGCTTCCCTGGGTGGTTGTATTTGTTAGTTGCTGTTGTCACTCATAGAGATGACATGTATACTGAGGGAGAACTGCTCCAAAAGATTTGTGAAAAGTTAATTTTATGTTGGTTTGCATACAGTAATTCATATACATTGTTTCATTCATTACCTTGTGTTTCACACACTCTTTTATTCCTACAGTCCTTCATATACATTGTGTTTTATAATTAATTACTATTGACCTTTGCCTATTATTACCCCATCTTTTCCAGTCTCTATTGGTCCATAGAGTTTTTAAGGCTGACCTTTTGGAAGCAGATCAGTAGGGTTGTCTTCTGAAATGCCTCTGGGTAGATTTGAACTATCACACTTTCTGTTACTATCCAAGTGCTTAGCTGTTTGTGACAGCGAGGGACTCCATCGTATCAGCTCTCCTCATGCTCTAGTCGGAGCTCTGGTGGCATGGTCCATAGGGAGTTGTGCTGCTAACCGAAGGCAGTGACTCTTTGGCCTTTTGAGTCTACCAGTGCGTCCTCTAGAGAAAGATGGGCAATCTCCTGTGTGATGTATGACCTTTGAAAACTTGCTGGAGCATCAGCTGCAAGTTGGTTCTGACTCAAAGGCTATGAATTTTAGTTTTTTCTTTGTGTTATGGAAGGGGGCTACCTAAAAATCTAGGTTGAAGTGAGTACCCTAAGAATGCTGAGAAAACATTTACCTCTGACTTTAGAACTTGGAGTTGGTCTCTGTGACATCAATGCGTATTTTTTGTTAATAACAAATTGCTTCTTAAGGCTTTAGAAGCATAGTGATTTATGCTTGACAAGAACGTTCACAAATTTCACATTGTAAAGCAAATACTCGGCAACCACGACTATTTATAAAACTATTTTGGAAAAAGAATTGTATCTTAGAAACATCTAGGGTTATTTATCATAGATTTAAGGGTCCCAACCCGGTTAGAGAAGTTTACATATATAGATACAAAGATTAATTTAAAACTACATGCCTCCTTTGCTTATATTGTTTGTTTGGGTTGGTTTTTTTTAACCAAAAAACCCTCAAAATATATTATTGATTCAAAATGTTTTACACTTGAATGATATACTGCAGTAACTTCTTCTGGCACCTATTGATAAGAGGAAGGACGAGAGGAAAAGGCTGCATTAGGAAGAGCTCAGTCCTCATGTGATGGCAGAAAGGTCAGTAGAGGTTACTGATACTGCAGTCCTTCTTGCCTTTTGCATTTGTTTCCTCAGCTGGAACTGTTTACGGGACAGAAGATGCCCATGCTTCGGGAAGGCATCCAGGTCTATTACTCCCTGCAGCAGGGCTTCTCCTAAAAGAAAGTGTCTTCAGTTGCATTTTCCTCTGCATACAAATTTAGATCTGCTTGTACAGTGGGGCCATGAGAATGATGATTTCATCAGTATAATTGTTTTCTGACTGATTTTCCATTTTCTCTAGAGCTGAACTGAGTTCTTTATCTTTCTTTTTAAAAAGTTCTATGTTTTCATCAGGCTCAGCTCCTTCTTGTTCTCTTCCAGCTTCTGGTGGCCCTTTTTGAGGTCTGCCTCTGCTCCCTTCAAAGTATCGAGGTCTGCCTGGGCCTGGTCCCTTTCCTTCTTCATCCACCATCTCAGTTGTCACTGATGGTATAGATGAGAGAGAGAGGCTTTGATGGGGACCTTGCTGATTGTGCCATTCCTCCTTGGGCCAACAGTGGTCACTGGAGGCTGAGAAGGGTACTGGGAACCTGTTGTGACCACCAGGTGGTTAAGGACAGCCTGGGACACCAGTGGGGCCAGGAAGGTGGCTGGATGGGTATGAAGAGATGCCACTTGGCACACCTGGCATGTAGGAAATATTAGGTGCCCTGTTGCCTGGGATGGTGGATGGGAGGCTGAAACAGTGGGATGAGAGAAGACTAGGGATTCATCTCCAGACACTACGATCAGGTGGGATTGTGAATGTCCTCGTTCATGTAAATAAGGAAGACATACTTTCCCATTCACAACAACTTGCCATTCTTGAGAAGGATGAGGATCCCAGAACACTTAATTGTGCTCATTCAAAACCTGTACTTGGACCAGGCAGCAGTCATCAGAACAGAGCAGGGAAACACTGCATGGTTCAGGATCAGGAACGGTATGCGTCAAGAATGGATTGCTTTCATTATTGATATGTGATCCAGCCTGACATCAAACTCTTGAATTATGATTTGCCAGTTCTCTTCCTTTCAGTGACTTCACTTGAAGGAGGCTTTGTGCATGGCAAGATTTTCAGTGTCTGATAAGCTAAGACCATAAACTTACCAGCTAAACTAGTAATTTACGTTAGAGAGAATCTACAGAGATGTCATAATCTGGATTTTGTTTGAAGGCTTTCATTAGTGGCTTCCACATAAAGAGAAGGAAACTTTGGTGGCATAGACCAAAACCTGCTTGCTGATTGGAGGCAGTAGGACACCTTCCCAGGATGCTGAGGGGATTTCTTTAGGCTGCTCTGTCACTAGTGCCCTATATTACTTACATCCATTCATAGCTGCCTGTCTTGGCTATACCTGCCACTTATAACAGGTTGTGACTCTTTAACTCCATTGTGCTCAGAAACTATTCATAGTCTTGCTCAGTTCTGCTAAATATAAACCTTAAAGGGAACTCTTGCTTGAGAGAATTTGTTTTGGAGGTCATTACCAATAGCCCCTTCCACTTGTTTGGTTCCAGTCATAACAGGATTAAAGGATCTCCTGTGTGGGTACCAGCCTAAATGAGTGCTACACATCACTGATACAAAGTAGGAATATGGTGTAATTAACTCAGGTCTACATGACTTCTTCCACCATAGCAAACAATTTAAGAGACAGAAATTTTAAAATTCCCCTCACAGAGCACATGGGCAAACAGATGATTGACAACTACAGTGCTTATCAAGATGTGCTACCCTCGATGGTTAGAGACACTGCTGCCCCTTCTCTTCATACCATCTTCAGACTCTACCTCAGCTCTTGCATCCTATTCCTGACGTGTTCTTTTCAGAATGCTGATGTTTACTTCGTGTCTATAATGTAAGGCCTGCCAAACCTTCAATCCTCTTCCTGTGGGTCTGTGATTCTGATCACACTCTTTTCCTGTGTTGCAAGTGTGTACTTTGTCCATTGTCTCCCTGGCTCTCAAAATACTCATTTTAGCTTGTAATTAGGACTCTGTGAAACTCTGGTGGCGTGTCCTTACAGAGTTGTTCTAGTAATCTGTCAGAGGCTGCTTTGAATCTGCCAGCAGCACTTTAGGAGAAATGTGGACATTCTCTCATGTGATTTGTAGCCCCTGAAAACCCAGTGGAGGATTAACCTTGGCTCTGACTAAACGGCAGTGGCAGTGAGTTGAGCTTTTTTACTTGGATTCCCTTAGGAATCTCTAAGTAGTGCAAACGGTTAATGTGCTTGACTGCCAACAGAAAGACTGGAAGTTTGCGTCCATCCAGAAGAGCCTTGGAATAAGGCCTTGTAATTGACTTTTGAAAGATCATTGCTGAAAACTCCTTTGAGCACAGTTTTACTCTGACATATATATGAAGTTGCCATGAGTTGGAATGCATAAACAATGATATACCAGATTCTGTTGTGTTGTTGTTATGTCCCTTCGAATTGGAACCTATGCATAGGTGATCCTCTGGTGGGTCTTTGGAGCCTGTAAGTTGCACAAGAGGAGATTGTTCATTGTCCTCTGACAGAGAAGATAGGAGATTTGAAATGCATGCCTTTGAGTTGACAGAGCAAGTCAAATAGTCATCTAGGAAGGACATTTGTAGAAGAAAAGGCAAAAAATTAATGTCTTTAACAAAGTGAACACATTTTGTCTAGTTAGCAGTGGTTCCCAGTGCCCCTTTGGGTAACAGACTAAACCAGCACCGAATCCTAGGATGTCCTCGCAGTCACTGCTGGGCTTCAGCTATTATTGCAGCCATTGGGTTGGTCATTCTGTTTTATTGAGACCTTCCTTATTTTTTCTGCCTTACCAAATAGAATGTCCTTTGGAAAACTTGTGATTGTAATGAAAGTTTATAGGAAGGTGGTGTTTCCATTCATTCATTGTTACACATTTTGCTCCCTCCCTGTCCCTTCCCCGCCCCCATTCCACTTAACAGTACACCTCTTGTTCCAGAATGTTGTCATACTTGTAATGCTTAATCATATGTTCCTTTCAGATAGTCCTTCCCTTCATCTCTTCCAGTGCAATGATCGTTATATATCCATCCACTCTTTTCCTGTTCTTCAGCACCGCGTCTCCCCACCCCATGCTTCATGTCAGTTCTGTTTTAGAAAAGTGTTATTACAGAGTGTTTGGCTTTTTTGTGACTGAGATATTTCTCTCAGCACTAATGTCCTGTTTTTAAGGACTCGCCTCTCCTAATGACATACCCAAAGTAAGAAAAAATTGATCAAGTCTTTATTTCTAAGACATTTTTTACAGTACTTCCAAGACAGATGTGGTTTTTCTGTTTTTTTGGTTTTTTTTTTGGAAGTCCACAGTATACTTGATATGTCTGATATTCTTTTCCAGCACCACAAAGACATTAATTTTCTTCAGTTTTCCTTTTACTTGTCTGGTTCTTTCACAAATATATAAATATATAGTAAGTGTAACTGAGATATTTCACTCATCATAATGTCCTCCAGGGTCATCCATTTTGCATAATATATTATGAGTTCCTTGTTATTCAGTGCTGCGTAGTATTCCATTGTGTGAATATTCCAGAGCATCTCTATCCATTCATGTGTTGATGGGCACTTGGGTTGTTTCCAGCTCTTTGCTATTGCGAACAAAACTGCAGTAAACATGGGTGTGCATATATCTGCTTGGATGGCAGTTATGGTTTCTTTATGGTAAATTCCCAGTAGTGGAATTGCTGGGTCAAAAGATGTTTCTATTTCTAACTTATTGAGAAAGTGCCATACAGCCTTCCATAGTGGTTGCAACATTTTACACTCCCACCAACAGTGAATAAGGGTTCCAGTTTCTCCACAATCTCGCCAGCATTTGATGTTTGCTGTTCTGTTAAATTTTGCTATTCTTACCGAGGTGAGATGATATCTCATAGTTGCATAAGGCCACTCTTGTAAAACGGGACTGATATCAGTGTTGAAAGAAGACAGAAAAGGAGGGGAGGAATGATGTATATTGAATTGAAACAGATGAGGGAGAGAACTGTTTAAAAGGGGTATATGAATGGGTATTCTTGTCATTACAGAAGTCCATAATGAAGGCTGCATAGTGGAGTGAACTTGTGGGGAGGGATTGCATAACAATGAAAGAGTTTTTCTTTTCAAGGAGAAGAGTGATTTTGGGGGGAGGTATTGGGCAGGGAGAAAAGTGCAACAGTGAATGACTGGAAATCCTAAGTCTCTGTAAACTTTCATTAAAATTAATAAATAAAAAAAGAAAAAAAATATATATAGTAAGTGAAGGTCCATGACTTGAGTCAAGCACACCTGAGGCCTCAAAGTCACATCTTTACTCTAGCACTTTGAAGAGTTCCTTTGCAGCAGATTTATCCAAAGAGGTACATGATTTTCTGTCTTTATTGTTGCTTCCAGTAAAATAAATCCATTATAATATCAATATTCTTCTTTCATTGTAATATTTTTATAGTTGTATAATCTTTTGTTTTCATATTGAGGTGAAATCAATGATGGAGTCTTTGAACTTCATCAGTAAATGCTTCAAGTCACCTTTGTTTTTTAGCAAACATGGTGGTTTTGTCGTCTTAGCACAGGTTGTGTTTCTCGAATCCTGGTGTGTCTGTCATTCTTTTTATTCATCTTCATGAATTATTCAGTATACAAATTGACTAAGTATCATGAAAAGCTACAACCTGGATATACACCTTTCCTGATTTTAAGAGGTGATGAGACAGGCTTAGGATAGAGCAGGGTTCAGAGCTGTTGTACATAGGAGTGCTATGAGTAGCAAGTGACTTGACAGCACACAACACCACCACCACCACCACCAACAACATCAACATCCTCTTGTTCTGTTCAGATGACTGCTTCTTGATCTATTTATAGGTTCTGTGTGAGTACAATTAAGTGTTCTTGAATTCTCAATTATTGACAATGTTTTCCACCACTTTTTATTCAGAGTTGAAGGCTTTTGCATAGTCAATAAAATAGGTAAACATCTTTCAGATAGTTTCTGCCTTCAGCCACAATCCTTCAGATGCCAGCAATGACATTGTTGTTATTGTTAAGTGCCATAGAGTTGCAGGCGACTCATAGTGACCCTATGAAGGAGAGTCCTCAATGCTTGGGTGTCCCTCGTCCTCTCTCCAGGTTTGTAGGGTTTCCGGAGGCAAGCTATTACGGAAGTGGATGCCACTCCTCCTTCCAAGAGCAATGACGTTAACGTATTATAAGTTGTTGAATGATTGAATGAATAAATGAATTTAAAAAGTAAGAGAGGACAGTAATCTCAGTAGTAAAAAATATCGGAACAGTTGACACAGTGTAAGTAAAAAAATCCAAATATATGAAGAAACACAGAAATACAAATTAAAATAATTTTCATATGTCATTCACTAATTTGACAAATACTTATTGAAACATCTACTGTAGTGTTAATTGCTTTAAAAATGACACTGTTTAATTTAAAAATCCAATTGAATTTGATGGTGTACCCTCAGTATGCTAGTAAAGAAAGGCTTACATAAGCTAAGTCTTACAGTTGAGATTCTGGTGGCAACATTTTATCTTGTTCCAGCCTATTTCCAGTGCCTGTTTACTTTTCTGCCGTGGTATCCTCTTAGTCTTACAAATATCATCAGAAGTATTTTATGATATAGCAAGTTACTTAAGAAATAGAATTTAAAAAACCCCAGAGATTCTAAAACATTGTGTATATATGATCCTGTGTTCTTCCAAAAACAAAATCTGAAAAGATGTATACTAAAATAGCTATAATTTTTATTAGTTGATTGGCTTTGATCTCTTCTTTATTGGTCTATGCTTTTAAATTTTTCCACAGTGGATATATGTAAAATGTATAAGTGGTAGTATTTTTAAAAACTTCTATGTCTGTATATGAATATGACAAAATTACTTTGATATTAATATGAAAGAGTAGACATAGATACATTTTTTCCCTGAAAATAATAAGAAGTAAACCAAAGGGATAGTAGAACAGTATTAGTTACTGGTTCAGAGAATAGAGGGAGAAGAGGAAGAATAAATATGTAATATCTATTTAGAAAAATGATCAATAATATTAATAATTAAGCATTTACAAATCAAACCATCAAAAGATATTTTTACCTGTGCATTTTTAAAAAAGATTGCTCAGTGCTTTCAAGAAGGTGTGCTGAAATAGGCATTTCAAAGTTCCTTCCTTTTGAGGAAGCAATTTGATGATCTTTATCAGAAGTCTTAGAATTGCTTATCCAGATCTTGGCCAGTAATTCAGCTTCTGAAACTCAAGTCCAAATAAATAATCCTAAATACTGGAAAAGCTTTGTGGCCAATGATATATATATCATTATCCAGAACAGTGAAAAATTGAAAACAACCCTGTGTAGAGCATGAAGGTCTCGGGGTAGGTAGTAAATGGTAGGTACGTCATTTACTGATTTTTCAGCAAACATTCAAGCCCTGATTCCTGTGCCAGGAGGTGCTTCAGATGCTGAGGATGCAACAATGAACAAAACAGACAAAAATCTCTCTCTCAAATAATTCTTAAAAAGAGGATTTCCATAATATGGGTATTGCTGATTTTTAAAGTGTTAGAAATAAAATGGTAAATAGGAAATTGTATGTACTTTAGTTCTCAACTCTGTGAATGTAGGCAGAAAAAAAGAGAAGTACGTGAAAATGTAGTCATTTGGATTGCATTTTATAGTTTTTTTAGTATTTCTCAAATGTTCTGTTGTGAAAATGTATTGCAATTGTAAGTTAGAAAAACAAGCATAAGACTTAACTGCCATTATTTATTGCATGTTTGCCACTTTCTCCTTAAATAGGAAAATAGAAACACTTATGTCTAAGCAATGATGAGAATTTAATAGTTCCAATTAAAACTTACAGAATTTGTAATTTTATTGAGCACTTAAAGCATATTTGGTTTTACTGATATGTTCAGAGGCTTTAAGATGCCACTTGCATTAAAAACATTCTATAGTAAATGGTAATTGTGTATTGAACAGACAAAAACTTAGATTCAACAGATCAAAAAAAGTCTAACATAATGTCAGTTTTATTAGGTAAATGCAAATTTCACAGTGTAGTGATTCTTTAGACTTCTTACTTTACATGCCATAAAGTGCACAGTAATATAATTAAAATTGTGAAAATGCCTATTTAGGATAATGCTTTCCCTCCTCGGTATCCCACCCCCATCTCCTTTTCCTGTCTTAAAGTTAAGATGTGGGAATTGAAATTTCCATTGCAACATTGTTTCCTATAGTGAAGCATTTCACAACTGTGATTCTAAGTAAACTTTAATTATGTTCTGTTCTTTTGTGTAAGTTTATTTTGTATAATTGAGCTATGGTTGGAAATATTTTAAATAGAGTTCCATAGGTTTGAATATTTTAAATTGAATTTAAAAATACGAAAGAATTCATTCAGTAACAGTTTGAGGTCTTCAACTTGGTCCAATTGTAGTTAAGTTGCATCTAGAGTTTCTATGTCCTATTTAAATGTTGTTGTTATGTGCCATCAAGTTGCTTGCAACTCATAGCAACCCTATGTAGAAGAGCCCTAAATGTTGCTCTATCCTGTGCCAACCTCACGGTCTCCAACACTCATTCCCACCACCCCAATCACAGAATCGATCCATCTCATCGAGGGTCTTCCTCTCGTGTGCCATCCATCCACTCTCCCAAACATGATGCCCCTCACCAAGGACCAGTCCCTCCTTGCAATATGCCCAAAGTATGTCAGACGAAGCTTCAGAATCATTGACTCCAAGGAGCATTCCGGCTTTATCCTCTCCAGGACAAACCTATTTGTTCTCCTAGCAGTCTATACTATATTCAACACTCTTCTCCAGCACCACAGTTCAAAGGCATCAGTTCTCTTCTGTCATCCCTAGTCAATCTGTCTAACTCTCTGATGCATAGCATGTAATTGCGATGACTATAGCCCGGATCAGGCGCACCTTAGTCTCTAGCCTGATGTCATTGCTCTTCAGTACTCTTGAGAGGTCCCTCACAGCTGACTTTCCCAATGCAATTCATCTCTTGATTTCCTGGCTGCTGGTACCAAGAGTGTTGACTGTGGAGCCAAGTAAACTAAAACTTTTTACTATCTTAATCTCTTCACCATTCATACTGATGGTGCCAGTTGCCCCAGTGGTGAGAAACTTTGTTTTCTTGATGTTGAGCTTCGATCCGTATTGAAGGTTGCAGTCCTTGACCTTCTGCAGCAAGTGCTTCAGGTCTTCCTCAGTTTCAGTAAGCAGGGTTGGGTCATCTGCATAAAGCAGGTTGTTGATGACTCTTCCACCAATCCTGATGCCACATTCCTCCTCGTTCAGCCCAGAGTCTAGGATGATCTGTTCTGCATACAGATTGAAAAGGTATGGAGACAAAATACATCCCTGATGGACCCCTTTCTTGATTTTGAACCATGTGTCTCCTTGCTCTGTTCTGACGACTGCCTCTTGGTCCAAGCATAGGTTTCACATGAGCACAATCAAGTGTTCTGGGATTCCCATTCTTCTCAGAGTCAGCCATAGCTTGTTGTGATCCACAGTCAAAAGCCTTTGCATAGTCAGTTAAGCTCAGATAGTCATTCTTCTGGTATTCTCTGCTTTCTGCCAAGATCCACCTGATAATATTAGCTATAATATGCCTAGCATCACAACCCCTTCTAGATCCAGCCTGCACATCTGGCAGGTCTCTGTTGACATATTGCTTCAATCGTTTTTGGATAATTTTCAGCAGAATATTGCTTGCATGTGATATTAATGATATTGTTTGATAATTTCCACACTCTGTTGAGTTATCTTTCTTTGGAATGGGAACAAATATCAATCTTGTCCAGTTAGTAGGCCAGGTAGTTGTCCTACAGATTTCTTGGCACAACTTAGTGAGCACATCCAGGGCCGTGTCTGTTTGTTGAAATATGTCAATTGGTATGCCGTCAACTCCTGGAGCCTTATAAATTGTGGTCTCAAAAATATTGAACCCATCATAAAATTCAGAAGTGGCACAGTCACAAGTAAGGCAGTAAATTTTGTGCTCGCTTTGGCAGCACATATACAAGTCAGGCAGTAAATTTAGTGATTGAATTGAAGAAGTGTCAAGAATCCTGTGTAGACAAGAGTCCCTATGGATTAAGTATTGTTGTTTGGTATTGGTGAATAAGTTTCAATTCAAAGCATTGTATCACACACTAGAACTGCCCTAGAGGGTGTTCTGGGCTATAATCTTTATGGGAGCAGATTGCAAGGTCTTTCCCCTTGTGGAGCTGCTGGTGAACTTGAACTGCCAACCTTTCAATTAGCAGCCGAACTGCTTAATGATTGCACCATCAGGACTCTTTGAATCAGGTATGTAATATTTTCAAAAGATGAAGTCGTAGAGACCCAGAGACTTTTTTAAGGTCCTGCGGCCAGAGAACTGGGAGTGGGGTTCTCCGTAGCTGATGCTCTTGCACCAGGTAACTATCATTTCTGCTCTTCCAATGAGTAGGGCATGAAGTGACGGATTATTGGCTGCAACTCTGAGGCTAAAATGGAAATGGAAGTGAACTAATGGGGTTTCAGATTTTTCTTTCTAGTTTTATCAGAAAATGCATTAGGTGGTGCCCTCCTGTCTGTAACATGCTCTTCCCCCTGAAGGAGTTGGTTCAGACAGTGCCACTATAAAGTGTGCTTTAGGTATCAATATGGCAAATCTTAGAGTTGGGAAGTTGGTGTTTTAGGGTAAGTTTTCTTTCTAAGGCAGTCTTCCCCCAAGGAAGCTCTAGTAATTTAGAGGGTAGGAGTTGCGCTTGCTTCAAACTACCAGCTGCTCCAGTGGGAGAAAGGTGAGCAGTCTCCTCTAGTGTGATTTGTTGTTGTTGCTATATACTCTCGAGTCAGAACTGACCAATAACTGACCCTTCAGTGGGTGTTCAGAGGCAGTTAATTGTATGGGAGGAGATTGCCCATCTAATGTGATTTACTGCCTCTGAAGACCTGCTGACGGGTCAGCTATGAGTTGGCTCCGACTGGACGATACACAACAATAGTTCCAACAACAAAGTAATCTATTTAGGGAACTCTGGTGGCATAATCAATAAGGAATTGTGCTGCTATCTAAAAAGACGAACCTCCTTGGCAGTTCGCATCCACTGTGGCTTCATATGACAAAGAGGGTCAGTCTTCTCCCTTGCGGTTGACAGCCCCAGGATACTTGCTGCAGGCTCAGCTGTGAGTGGGTTCTTGCTCAGTAGCACTGAGCTTTTGTGTCGGGGTTGATTTTTTTTATGTTGTTGTTGTTTGTTTTTATTAGGCATCTATCTGGTGGGGACTAATGGTGGGTATAATCACTCAGTAACTGCGGTGTTTGGATTGCTCTCTCTGTGCATGGTTGCTGATGGACTTGATGGCCCTCCTTTTTGACTGGTGTTGGTGACAAAGCCCTCACCCAGTGTGAAATTTAACATATGAAAGCTCAGCCTCCAGAGTGGTCTGTCCTGTCTGTTGCCTCTTGTAGCAGCTTTTATATTTAGTCTTTTTGTTTATACCTATAGTTGTGAGTTGACATTTGAAACTAACTCCTTAGTGTTCTATTAGATCTCACACTGGTTCAGCAAGACCTGTTTAGATTCTCAATTCCAGTGTATCATTTTGCCATCACCAAACTCAATGTGGTAACCCCTTTCCCAGTGAGGGACTGAACATGAATATTGCCTTTACAATAAAGCTATATCCTGTAACACACCTGCTGTTGAGTTGGAAGATCAGAAAGAAAGTATTCTTGAGCAGTACTGCATTTCTTGTTAATTTAGTTGTTCTGTAACCAGTAGGGGGACCAGGATTCTTCAGCTTCTTTATCGCTGTCTCCATCTCTACCACTATCACCATCCCATTGCTCTGTCTTGATACAAAATGAACAGGAAGTTTGCTGCCTGTTAATTAGAACAACAAACAAAAACTTCCCCAAACCTGAGAACAAAGTGACGCACTCTCTCTTATTATAGTTAAACACTTCTAAGTAATAGGATTTTTAAATCTCATCAGTTTTATGCTATGTTTAATTTTCCCACCCACTATCAGAATTTCTTTCTCCTTTTGGAACACCATAAAAACAAACAAAAGAAACCAAAAAGTCAAGCCCATAGCCATGCAGTCCCTTTTTTTAGTTGTTTGTTTTTTTCTTTACATTTTTTAAAAATAGCATTTAGTTTATTACAGATATTTAGTATTGGCTTCCCATATTTCCCCCTTTTGTTTTTATCATAATTATGTTCTCATCTAGATGAGCATCTTTTATACAGAAACAAAGAAAACAAATGAAACATAATAAACTCAAAGAAATACTTTAAAAAATCTCCATATTATCAGAAGGATCCAGGTTGATTATTCCTTGAAAGTTTGTTTTAATTGTCCTATTGCCACAGTGCTTGTCAAAACCAGTTCTGATTAATCTCCTTTGTCAGTGTGTCCTTTGCCATTCCCTATCACTCCTCCCTGAGAGAGATTTCACCCTGATTCATAAGGAAAAGGGGACAGCGTATTCTCTTAGCTACTTCCTGCTGAAAAGGGATGCTGTAAGTTTCAGGGTGAAGATCTTCTGTCACTACTCTAAAGGGCCCCTTTGGCAATAGAAAACACGTAGACTATTGTGGAGATTGATTTTGGAATTTAGATGCACTGTTACGCAGTTCTTTTTAACTCAGAGTGAGTCTTTATTGGATTTGTGAGGCAATTTAGTCTTTATGGAAGGAGGCTGCCCATCATTCTCCATCTGAGCAACTGGTGGATTCAAACTGCTGACCTTTTGAGTAGCAGTTCCACGTGTTATGTACTAGACTATCGGATCACCTTTTGGGATTGTTGTTATGTGCTGTAGACTTGGAACCAACTCTTAGCTGACCTTCCTGTGAGTTTTCAGAGAAGTCAATCTCAGGGAAAGAAAGAACCCATCTTTCTTCCATGGAGCAGCTGGGGAATTCCAACCACATGCCTTTGGGTTGGCTTAACAGTTTCTTACCATGTAGCCTCAAAAACCATTTAAAGATGTATATTCCAGGCATGTATTTTGCTATATATCTCTTTGAGATTTTGGATTTATTTTTTACTTTCTTTTTTTTATTTTTTACTTTCTTGATGTAAAATAGTATATTACACAACTCTGGATTAGAATCTGTTTAAATTCTAAAACAGAAACATTATGACAGTCACCAGAGCAGAATGAGAATTAGCTGGTGTCAGCTTGAACAGAGCAGAAAGAGATAAAGAGCAATTGTGATACATAGCACACCCTGGGAATCAACAAGAATTTTACAGTAATTACGATTACAGCAGTAGTTATACTAGATTTTCACAGTAGCTCTTTATTTTAAAGATTTTCAAGGGAAATGTAGTGCCACTTTAAAAGCTCTGCATAAAAAATATTTTATCACTTTTATTTTCTATGGAAGGTAGAAGTGCACAAGAAAATTGTTGAAGAGTTTCCCACAGGGACTAATACTGGATCAATAAATGGTGAATCAAGGAGCTTAATTTCTGATTTGCTTCTTTAGGAGCTACAAATCCTAGTTCTCTCAAGATGGGAACAATTTGCATGTGCAATTTAAAGGAAAAGGTCTTTGATTAAAATCCCTTAGGTGAATGTAGATGGTTTTCCTTATGCAAAAAACAAAACAAAAACAAAAAGCCCCCCAAAAACTCACCCAAAACTTGTGGAATAAATGTCCCTATCACCTGCACCACCCACCACATCCCCTCAGGAATAACCGAATAGTTAAAGCTCTTTGAGAGATCAGAAACACTGTTAGCTTTTCTTTAAGCATTAGTGTATTTTTCTATTGCTTTTTAGAGTTGACTATTCAGAATTAATAGGCAAATCTCTTAAGATTAAACCTCACAGCTCTGTTGTAAAAGGTTCTCTCGGGGTCAGCCTTTCCCGTGGGTGGAGTGGGCCCTAAATAAGTTGCTTCACTTCAGCGGCTGAGAAATGCCTTTGAATTCCTTCCAAAAAGCTTTTTTATTCACTCTTTGAAATTCCACATTAGAGATTCTCCTTTTTTTCTCTCCGTACCTAAACTCAAAGTTCTGAATCTTCTGTGCAAATGCAAATATCACAGGCATAATGAAGAAAGAATATCATCAGCCATACATAAATGTCTTTAAGTGAGTTAAAAACCTGTTTCTATGTAATGGGGTTTTGTTTTATCTTCATAGTACTGCGTAGGGAGTGTGGGATGATCCTCGGTCCTAGGAAGTATGGTGGGTGAGAAGTAAGAAGGTGATGCCCCCCTGTGAGGGCTGACAGTAAAAGAAAAATGAGTGGTTTGAAGGCCAGATATCATCTCTTGCTCTCTTTTGCTTTGGGCCAAGGGTCTTTTGGTCACTGTGTAAAAAGAAGAGAAACATTTTTGAACTTTATTCCTTGAGGCTTTATTTATATCTTTCAGAGGGTCTAATACACTTTATTTCTGATTGAATGAAAACTTGAAATCACTTTTTGTCTGCCTAGGAGAAAGAAGATACTTGGTAACTGGATAAGTTTCAGTGAAAGTGGGAAGATTTTGAGATTATTCTTCAGCCGTTATGATAGACTTTAGTGGCTTGTCCGTTCATCATTCCTCCAATCTGTAGGCTCAGGAGGAAAATTCTCTGCAATAAAGGTGAATAATTTGTGGCTTTTAAGTGGATGACTGTCAGAGAATGAGTTTGTGCCTTATCAATGCCAGTGATGGCAAAAGAACTACATGAACTGTCCAAGGACTGTTGCGGTGCACCTGCAGAGCCAGTCTTGGCCTCTGTCAGCAGAGCCACATATACCTGCCAACCCTCATCTGTCTATCCTGTGGGGGAGGGAGGCATTTAAAGCCTGGATGAGGCTGTGGTTGTTAGGGACTGTGGAGTTGGTCCTGACTCATAGCAACTCTGTGTACCAGAGAAGGAAACTGTGCCTGGTCCTGGTCCATCCTCACAACCTCTGTCATTGTCACAACCACTTGAGCTATCATTGCAGCCACTTCATCAGTTCATTTTGTGGTGGTTTTCTTCTTTTCCCTGAGCCTTTGCTATACAAAGCATGTTGTCTTTATCCAGAGACAGGTCCCTCCTGATCATATGTGCAATGAATGTGAGTGAGCAAGACATGTCTCCCAACCTTCACTTCTAAGGAGCAACCTGACTGCATTTCTTCCAGTCACAGTCTTGCAACCGAGGGTATATCCTGTATTCCTCTAAGGCCCAAATGCATCAATTTTTCTTTGATCTTCCTACTCATGATTCACTTTTAGCATGTGTATCATCTCTGCTGTTGAGTTGGTTCTGACTCAGAGTGACTCTCCTTCATGTTTCTGAGGTTGTAAATTTTTCCTGGAGGAGACTCCCCATCTTTCTTGAAGTGACAGGTGGATTTAACCCACTATCCTTTCACTCAGGACTGCAGCACATAACGCTTTGTGTCACTAGAACAGAAGAGGTGATTACAAATACCATGGCTTGTGTCAAGAGAACCTTAGTTCTCAAAATGACATCTTTGTTTTTTTTAATTCTTTTAAGGTATACTTTGCAACAGTTTTTCCTGGTACCATGTATCTTTTGATTTCTTCACTGTTGTTTTTCTGAGTGTTGATGGTGTGTCAAAATAAAATGAAATAAATCCTAGACAACTTCCATATGCTCTCTGTTCATCATGATACTACATGGTAGTCTGTTTGTGAGAATTTTTGTTTTTATGTTGAAGTGTAATCCATACTGAAGGCTGTAGTCTTTTTAAATAAGTAAGGACTTGAAGTTCTCTTCACTTTCAGTAAGCAAGGTGGTATTATTTACATAACACAGGATTTTAGGATATTCCTTTGTTTTTGGTGCTGCATTCATCATACAATCCTGTTTCTTGGAATTTTTGTTCAGCATGTTGTTGTTGTTATGTGCCATAGAGTCACCTGTGACTCATAGTGACCTTATGTACAATAGCTCTGCACCCTAACCTATCCTGAGCCAGTCTTACTACACCTAATCTCATAGCCCCAGTTACCAAATCAGTCTATCTTACCCAGGGTCTTCCTCTCCTGTGCTGTCCCTCCACCCTTCCAAGCATCATGTCCTTCTCCAAAGATTGGTTCTTCTTGGGCATGTACCTAAAGTATGTGAAATGGAGCCTCAAAATCCTAGTCTTGGAAACCCTTTCCAAGATAGACCTATTTGTTTTCCTGGAGGTCCATGGTATGTTCAGTACTCTTTTCTAGGACCACAACTTAAAGGTGTGAGTTCTGGTATCCTTAGTCGTTGCCCAGCTCTTCTGATGCATAGCAAGTAATTGTGAAGACCATGGCCTGGATCAGGTATACCTTAATCTTTAGATTGACATTGTTGCTTTTTAGCTCTTTGGAGAGATCCCTGACAGCAGACTTTCCCAATGCGGTTCATCTTTTGATTTCCTGACTGCTGATGCCAAGAATGTTGATTATGGAGCTGAACAAGCTGAAATTGTTAACCTCAGTGTCTTCTCTGTGCATCATGGTGCTGCCGGTTGACCAGGGGTGAGATTCTTAATCTTCTTGATGTTAAACTTCATAGTCTTCCATATTGAAGACTACAGTCCTCGACCTTCTACAAAAAACACTTTAGGTCCTCAGTTTCGGCAAGCAAGGTTGTATCATCTGCAAAAGGCAGGTTATTGATGAATCTTCTTCCAATCCTGATGCCCTACACTCTCCCTCATAAAGTCCAGCCTCATGAATAATCTGTTCTGCATACATATGAAAAGGTATGGCAACAAGACACATGCCTGGCACACTCCCTTTCTAATTTTGAGCCATGTAGTGTTTCTTTGCTCTGCTCTGAGGACTGCCACCTGGTCCAAGTATAGGTTTTTCATAAACACAATCAAATGTTCTGGAATTCTCAAGGTTAGCCAAAATTTGTGTGACTGACACACTCAAAATGCTTTTGCAGTCAATAAAACACAAATAGATATTCATCCGATACTCTGCTTTCAGCCAAGATCCATCTGATGTTAGTGATAATGCCTCTGGTGCCATTTAGCCCCTTTGAAATCCAGGTTGTATTTCTGGTAGTTCTCTATTAATTCACTGTTCAAGTGCTTGTGACAATGTGGAAATTAACAAACTGTTCAATCTACAGATAATAAATTTATGAAAGGATCAAATCCTGATGCATACCATCTTTGATTTTAAATCATTCATATAATCCTTTGTTGTGTTTAGAGGAATGCCTCTCAATTCATGTTACAGATTCCACATGAGCACAGTTAAATGTTCTGGAATTCTCATTCTTCTCAGTGTTAGTGTAACTCATTACTGTCCACACAGAAAAGTGTCTTTGCATAATCAGCAAAACACAGGCAGTAGCTTTCAGGGATTTTTTTGCTTTCAGTCAAATTCTGTGCTACCTCAGCAGTGATACACATTATCCACATCCTTTTGTGCATCCAGCTTCCATTTCCGGCAATTCTCCGTTGATGTACTGCAGTAACTTTTTAAATTATCTTCAGCTGAATTTTACTTGCATCTGATATTAATGATATTACTTTGTAACTTTCATATTCTTTTGCATCAGCCTGGTTTGAAATGGGCAAAATATCTCTTCCAGTTGGTTTTCTGGGTTAACTGTCTTCAACATTTGTTTCTATAGAGGAGTATGGTTTATCAGTTTATTGAAACGTCTTGATGTGTCAATTCCTAGAGCCTTGTTTTTCCTCATTGCTTTCAGTTTAGATTGTCTATACTGATTCTTCTATAATGCTATGGCTTCTTTTCCTCTTTTCTTACTATTTACTGTATTTAGGTGAAAGTTTACATAACAAGTAGGTTCTTTGTGAACAACTTTTATGTAGATTGTTCTGTCATTAGTTACAATTTTTTTTATTTACAGTGTGTCACCATTCTTCTTATTTCTACTCTATTCTGCTGATTTAGCTTCTCTTTCCCTCACATCTTTGCTTTTGGGTAAGTTTAAATTTGATGGTACTAAATAGTTCTTTTTTTAAGCGAGCACATTACTCATGGTTTATGCTGTTTTATTTCATAAGCCAGTATATTGTTTGGGTGAGTGATGACCTGAAGAAATAGTTTCAATAGAGTCATATTCTTGGGGGCTCTTTTATTCTCAGTTGAACTGGTAGGTCTGACCTTCATTTAACAATTTCAGTTTAGTCTGCATTTTTCTTCCCATCTGTGTAGAGCCTCCTGTTGCTTCCTGGTCAAAAGGTTAGGTAGTGGTAGCTCGGTACCATCTAGTTGTTCTTTTCTCAAACTGGAGAGGCTGTCATTCATATGAAACATTAGTGTAATAGATTAATACTTCTTTGAGCCTATAATGTCCTTAATTCTCTTTTGTTCCTTATGTAGAGACAAATATATCTTATATGACTGCTCATGAGATATTTTGAGAATTTCTGGTGGTTTTTGTTGTGTGCCATCAAATTGAAACTGACCCATAGCTGTCCCTCCAGTGGGTTTTTGGGGACAGTTAATTGCACAACAGGAGATTGTCTGTCCTTTTCCTGCAGAGCAGCTGATGGATTTGAACCTTGTTCCCTTGGGATTGTAGTGCAGATTCTTACCAGTAGGCCACCAGAGCCCCCTCAACAGAATAGGTGACAAACAGTATTTTTGTGAATTCTGTCATACCAGTTGACCAAGTTGTTCTCTAAGATCCATTACCATTAGTTCTTGATCACATGTTAATTCATGAAATAGCAGACATTAACCAATTCTTTTTGATAGGGTGACTGTCTATTCCATCTTCCCATTTGTTCATAGAGTCACTCAGTATTATAACTCCAGGCTTGAATTTTCTCTTCTGTTCTTTCAGCACAAGAAGTGCTTATTTGTTTTTCCCTTTGCCTTACCAACACTAGGTATTTTCATATTTAATTGTAATAATATACTTTGTATTTTCAAACTGCTCTTTGAAATACTATGTTCAACTCTCCTGTTTCTTCCTTTCACTTTAGCTACTCGGTATGTTCAAGAACAAGTAAGTCTTGGAGCCTCTTCTGACATCTGTTTTTTGTTTTTACTTTTCATCCTGTCTTTCAGATGATCTTTTGATTTCTTAAGTATCATCCTTGGATTTCATCCTACGACTTGTGTGGGTTTTGGTCATTAGTGTTCAGTACATTAAATCTGTTCTTGAAATGGTCTCTAAATTCAAGTGAGATATATGCAAGGTGATATTTTGACCATTATCAACTTGTTTTCATTTTCTTAAGTTTCTTCTTGAACTTGCATATGTGCAGTTGATGGTCTGTTCTGCCCAGGTCTTGTTCTGACACGACTGACGATATTGAGCTTCTTCATCCCTTCTTTCCATCAGTGTTGTTCTTAAATTCCTGTGTATTCCGTCTGGTAGTATCCATGTATATATTTATTATTTATGTTATTAAAAAATTCTTTCCAGTGAATGAATAGTTTGTGGTCTTGCAAAATTTTGTCATCTCTTCAGTTATTTCTACCACTAAGGTGATACTTCTTCTTTTTTTGAGAAAAACTTACTAAAAATTGGTTTGCATACAGTAGTTCTTATACATTGTTTTGTACATGTATTTTATGTTTTACACAATCACTCATATACATTGTATTTTATATAATTAATTACCATTGAAGTATGCCCATCATCACTCTTTTCAAGTCACTATTGGATCATCCCTATTCCTTTAATTCCCCCCCCCCACTAACACTTGCTGTCCTAGTAATTTCTCTTTGCTTTCCTTTTTCCTGCTCCCCTAAGCCCCCTTTTGAACATTTACGCATACTTTCCTCAGTTATCCTCCTATTTCACAATAGTGGTCTTATGCCATATTTGTCCTTATGAGACTGAGTTCACACCACATAATACTTTCCCATGTTATATTGTGGTTGTTATGTCCTGTCGGGTCGTCATAGTACAGCAGCCCTAAACCCTGCTCTGTCCTGTGCCAATTGCACTGTCTCCGACACACCTACCCCAGTCACTAAATCTGTCCACCTCACAGAGGGTCTTCCTCTCCTGAGCTGTCTTTCCACCCTCCCAAGCATGATGTCCTTCTCCAAGACCTGATCCCTCCTTGCAACATGTCCAAAGTATGTCAGACGAAGCTTCAGAATCCAAGGAGCAGCCTGGTTTGACCTTCTCCAGGATGAATGTGTGTTTTCTCTTAGCAGTCCATTGTATATGCAGTACTCTTCTCCAGCATCACAGCTCAAAAGCATCAGCTCTCCTATCACCTCTAGTCATTGTCCAGCTCTCTGATGCATAGCAAATGATTGCAAAGACCGTGGCCTGTATCAGGTGCACCTTAGTCTCCAGAGTGACACCATTGCTTTTCAGGGCTTTGGAGAGGTGCCTAACAGCAGACTTTCCCATCATAATATAACTTTTAATTTCTTGGATGCTTGTACCAAGAGTGTTGACTATGGAGTCAAGCAAACTAAAGCTGTTAACAATCTCAATCTCTTCACCATCCATCTTGATGCTGTCAATTGGCCCAGTGGTGAGAATCTTTGTTTTCTTGTTATTGAGCCTCAATCCATATTGAAGGCTGCACTCCTTGACCCTCTGCAGCAAGCGCTTCAGGTCCTACCCAGTGTCAGCCAACAGGGTTATGTCATCTGCATAACGCAGATTGTTGATAAATCTTTCTTCAATCCTGTTGCCATACTTCTCATACAGCCCAGCCTCCCTGTTAATCTGTTCTGTATACGTTTGAAAAGGTATGGAGGTAAAACACATCCCTGGTGTATGCCCTTCCCACTTTTGAACAATGCATTATTTCCTTGCTCTGTTCTGATGACTGCCTCCTGTTCCAAATACAGGTTTCACATTAGCATGATCAATTGTTCTGGGATTCCCTTTCTTCTCAGAGTCAGCCACAGTTTGTTATGGTCCACACAGTGAGACACCTTTGCATAATCAATGAAACAGATAGACATCCCTCTGGTATTCCCTGCTTTAAGTCAAGGTCCATCTAACATTAGCAACAGTATCCCTAGTACCACGACCCCTTCTAAACCCAGCCTGCACTTCTGGAACTTCTCTGTTGATGTGCTGTCCAAAGAAAGGTGATCCCATGTTATATAGTATTCCGTGAAATTGTTATTCCTTAGTGCTGCATAATGTTCCATTGTGTGAAGGTACCACGATGCTATTTTCCGATTATTGATCCTCCTTCTTTATTTCCAGCTTTCACATTCTAATAATAAGTAATTATCCATGCACCTTTATTGCATACTCAAACAATTTCTGGCTTTAGAATTTGATAAAAATGTCCAATTTCTTAATCTTTACTCTTAGTGTCCAATTTATAAATTTGAATAATATTTCTGTTAACCAAAAACTATCCTTACAGGTGTGTGGAAATTATTATTCTATTATTATTCTATCACTGATGATGTTGTGTTGTGTTGCCAGAAAGATCTTGAAATGTTCATTTTGAAAAATGAATGTTTTCCTGTTCCTCTTAAATTTTATATTCCCAGCCTGGTAGACCATATAATTGTCCAACTCAAAATACACCATGCCATTCCCATGCAGTTCATGAATACCTAGCATATCTAACTTTAACAGTTTAATTTTTGATAGCTTCCAGTTTTCCTAGATGGAGATTTTTTACATTTTGTGTTTTAATTACTAATAGATATTTACAACTGTTTCTTCCCATTTTGAGTGGTACTTCATCACCATACAAAGACCCTGAAAGCTTTCCTACATCCACACTTGCATAATTGACTTGACTTGGAGGAGGTAGATCTTGCCCTGTTGTGTTTTGAGTGTCTCCAATCTGAGGAGTCATCTCAGATGACATCTTCTGACTCTGTCTGACCACTGTCAACTGCTATCTGTCAGGCTTTTACAGACTAATTTGTTGAAATTCTACTTCCTAGCCTGGCTTAGTTCAGAAGCTCTGCTGAACCTTGTCCATCATGGACAACACTGCTAGTATTTTGAATAGCTGAGCCATAGCTTCTGAATATCATAGTAACATGCAGACACCTCAGTATGATAGACTGAGAGATTAGTGGCCGGATGCTTGAACACTGGCCATTCTCAGAGTATTCTGTCATATGTACAAGCCTGTTTGTCTCATGTCTTGAGAGCTGTGTTGCCCATTTTATTTTCAGTTGTATGAGAAATGTTTTCTACTCCTGTCCAGATTGTTCCTGGGGACCCTGATCCTTTCCCACCCATCATTCACATTGAGAGTCTACCTTAGTGGAAGCTCTGCTTCTCGACTGACAGTCGTAACACACCCCTGCTCTTCAGAATGGTCCTTTGTGTCTCCTTTCCTGGCCTGGCACCATCCTAATTGTCCTCACCACTAAATTTCCCTAGGTCCTGTCCTCCCAACCGGTCTATGGGTAGGTGTCCACTTGTAATTTGGCCTTCTCACAGAGTAGAGTTTATCCTTATTAAAGAAGTAAAGATGTTGAAAGCAGAACGTCAGGTAGGACACTGGAATTTGGACATATAAGGACATAAAAGCAATGAGACATGAACAAGTAAAGAAATAAAATGCCTGCTTGAGAATAAAGATTATTTATAGCCTGTGAGCTGAAATAGAATGAAATTACAGGGTTTGAGCATATCCTTTGACCTGCTGCTAAGAAAAATAAGAAGGAGATTATGGAAAATTCCACACTTGAAAGACATGAAGATCATTTTATTATCCTTCACAGGGAACAGTATTTTATTTGATGATGGCTTCATGAGCAAACCTTAGGCTGTATAAGCCTGTGCCTACAAATTGGAATCAGTTGGCAGTAAATGAAAAATCATGTTAACAGTACTGTTGGCTTTGTTAGAGAATATATATCTTTGAGGATATATATACTTATATATCTCAGTAAAATATGGAGAATAATTGATAACTGATAAATAAATGGGGAGCTCTGGTGGCCTACTGGTAAAAATCTGTGCTGTAATCATGAAGGCACACATTTCTTGGGAATAGGACAGACAGTCTCTTCCCATGCAATTAACTACATCCAAAAACCTGTTGGAGTGTCAGCTATGGATCAGTGCCTACTCAACAGTACACAACAACAATAAATAAATATACTTACAGGTTTTATTTTGTGTGGGTTTTTCTTCCTTAAAATTTCTTATTACATGCACAGGAATACTAAAATTACTGTATGTTTCAGCAACTAGGAAGGAGTTCTAGAATGATATTTTCATTCCCAGGCATACTGGGTGCTAAATTAACTTAGATGTCTGGTTTTAGTGAGGATCATATACTCCTTTTCTGAAGTGAAAGAAGTTTGAGGAAATGAATCTTGTACCTTATCTCTTGTGACTGAAATGAGAAGACCAGAGTTTAGTGGTATGAAGCTGATGATGATGATCAATGATAATAATAGAAACCAGCCTTTATTGAGCATAATTTGAATGCCAGAATCTGTGATAAGTTATTTCCTAACATTATCCCATTCAGTTATCTAATAAATTTGGTGAATTGGGTAGCTTGAATCAACATTGGAGGAATTTTAGAAGTTGAAGAGATCTTGATATTATCTAGAGAAACAGAACCAGTGAGATATGTATATCTTCTCATTCCTCTCATCTTCTTTGTATCTCTCTGTCTTGGGAGAGAGAGAGAGAGAGAGAGAGAGAGAGAGAGGGAGGGAGGGAGGGAGGGAAACACAGAAGAGGTGGGGATTGATTTTGATTAATTTTTTTCAAAGGATTGGATCAAATGATTTGGGACCTGTAGGGATTGGCCTAGTGTTATGTGGCCAAGTACAAAATTTGTGGAGTAGGCTGCAGACTGGAGATTACTGTAGGTTCATATCCCAAGATCCATAAATCAGACAAAGGAAAGAGTGTAACATTCAAAGAGAGAACAAATTCCATCACAGTATGTTTTTTATTGTGTAGAGGCCAACCACACCTTGTATAAACTTCCTTTACAACTGATTAATTAGATTGCATCATGGAAGGTGACTACACTACACTACACTACACTACACTACACTACACTACACTACACTACACTACATTACATTACATTACATTACATTACATTACATTACATTACATTACATTACATTCTAGAACAACAGCTGGTCTGATATTTGGCCAAAGCTCTGGGAATCATAGCCAAGTCAAGTTGACAACAGACCTCTTAAGGTCACACAGATAACAAGTAATTACATTAGGGCTAGTGTCTCTCTATTTAAACATGAAAACAGCAGATTGGCTGAGAACTGTTAGAGATTCATTCCTTGAAGGAACATCTGAATTGGGTCATTGTTGTACGTGAGTGCGAAGTAGCTTTAAACTTACTGAAACTTTTGTTTCCACCATAGTGATCATAGCAGGGTTTCATATCTCTGTGGGAAAGATCCTAGGACAAGGCTCAGAAAAGTCACTTGAAAATGTTATGTTGTTGTTGTTATGTGCCGTCGAGTCGTTTCCGACTCATAGCGACCCTGTGCACAACAGCTCTAAACCCTGCTCTATCCTGCGCCAACTGCACCGCCTCTGACACACCCATCCCGATTACCCCAGTCACCGAATCAATCCATCTCATAGAGGGTCTTCCCCTCCTGCGCTGTCCCTCCACCCTCCCAAGCATGATGTCCCTCTCCAAGGACCCGTCCCTCCTGGCAACATTTCCAAAGTATGTCAGACGAAGCCCCAGAACCCTTGCCTCCAAGGAGTAGCTTAGTTTAATCCTCTCCAGGATGAATCTGTTTGTTTTCCTGGCAGTCCATGGTACATTCAGTACCCTTCTCCGCACCACAGCTCAAAAGCATCCACTCTCCTTCTGTCCTCCCTAATCATTGTCCAACTCTCTGATGCATAACAAGCGATTGCAAATACCATGACATGTATCAGGCACACCTTAGTCTCCAGAGAGACACTGTTGCTCCTGAGTACCTTAGAGAGGTCCCTAACAGCAGACTTTCCCATCGCGATACGCTTTTTGATTTCCTGACTGCTGGTGCCAAGAGTGTTGACTGTGGAGCCGAGCAAACTGAAGCTGTGAACACTCTCAATCTCTTCGTCATCCATCCTGAAGCTGCTAATTGGTCCAGTGGCGAGAATCTTTGTCTTCTTGACATTGAGCCTTAGTCCATACTGAAGGCTGCAGTCCTTGACCCTTCGCAGCAAGTGCATGAGGTCCTCCTCAGTTTCAGCAAGCAGGGTTGTGTCATCTGCATAATGGAGATTGTTAATAGATCTTCCACCAATCCTGATGCCACAATTCTCCTCATAGAGCCCAGCCTCTCGGATAATCTGCTCTGCATACATGTTGAAAAGGTATGGAGACAGGATGCATCCCTGGCGTACACCCTTCCCAATTTTGAACCATGCAGTGTTACCCTGCTCTGTTCTGACTGCTGCCTCTTGGTCTAAGTATAGGTTTCATATTAGCACAATTAAATGTTCTGGGATTCCCATTCTTCTCAGAGTCAGCCACAGTTTGTCATGATCCACACAGTCAAATGCCTTTGCATAATCAATGAAACACAGATAGACATTCTTCTGGTATTCCCTCCTTTCAGCCAAGATCCATCTAACATCAGCAATGATATCCCTAGTACCACGACCCCTTCTAAACCCAGCCTGTACTTCCGGCAGTTCTCTGCTGATGTGCTGTTCTAATCGTTTTTGGATGATCTTCAGTAGAATCTTGCTTGCATGTGAAATCAATGACACTGTTCTGTATTCTTCATTCTACTGAAGATCTACTGAATGAAAATGTTACACAAAGACAAAATAACAGCTCCTCCTGGCTGCTTAGAGAAAGAAAGGTGGCCAGTATCCTTATATGCAGTTTATAGCCTCTGAATACCTAGTGCAGTTGGTTCTAAATTGATTGCAGTGAGTTGAGTTTGATTAACAAAAGGTTAAACATGTATTTTGTGCTCTGATTTGAGAGGGATGCTTTCTTGGGTACTCTGGAAATAGTTCAAGGATTATTTAAGCTTAATAGGGACTCACCTGGCCTTATTGCAGCTCACACTTCACTGCAGAGGAGCAGTGTGGCACTATAATTGACATGGGCTGTGGTATCTCTGCAGCTGTCTGGAACTCAGCTAATAGCCAGAGAGTGTATGGAAAAGACCCTGGAGAAACTAAATTAGTTGCCATAAAATTCATGCATTGTAAACCAGGCCTTGAATCAGCCTGTTTGTTCTGACCTAAAACATGGTTTCCAAGATTGAAGCAGTGAGAGAGACTGATCGATAAAAGCTGGGAGAAGAGGCTTTGCCATGGACAGACAGCTTGCAAGTAGTAGGAAATAATAATAGCTGGTTGACGAAACTGAGTAGAAAAAGCTTCAACAAAGCAAACATTAACCTAAAATATACCACACCTGGGACCCATTTAGTGTGCCCTGAAATGTCCTTTCACACTAAAGACCATTTCACAAACTACAGTAATTTTCATTTGTAGTAAGTCACCAGGAGTTCAAATAGGTTTTGAGCTCTCTTCCTTGAGAAGTCCTAGGACTGTGTGGTGCATTCTAGAAGGGACCTTGGAAAATGATAAAGGTGCTTTAGATCTCAAAGGAATAAGCCTTCATTTACCTAGAAAGAGTTTCTTGATAATGTTTTTATGCTTCCTAGGGTTCTGCATAGCTGTCTTTCTGAAACAGTAACTGTTATAGTGAAACCATTTTGGAATTACTGATAGACTTTTTCAGTGTTCTTTTGGAAATGGCATTCTCAACCATAATTGACTTTTGACTAGCACCCACGTTGGCTGTAGTTTAGATGGGGTTAGAGAGCCCAGCTGGGCAGAAATCATTTCCAGTGTTAGAATGAAGTCCCACTGACTATGCAGCTAGCTAGATTGCTTTTTATACTTTCTGAAACATTTATTTTCATCTATCTTGAACAGGTTTGGTTTTGTTCTCCCTCCCCATTTTGTACACTTTTAATAAAAGAGCCCACTACTTAGAGCTTGTCTTTTGTGTCCATGTCTCATAGTAGGTATTTTGAAAAAAGAGCCAGGGCCTATTCCTTTTTACCAAACATGTTTTTTAGATGTCTGATAATAAGAATCATGTTTAAATTGTAACTAAATACAAATGCTGTATTTACTAGTGTGCTTTGGGGAACTTCTGAAACAGTAAAAAAATAAAGCATTCGACCTGAACACAAATATAAATTTTTTCTAACTCCTCATTTTCAGTAAGATTATTTATAACTTTAAGTTTCCAGGGCCTCTTTTTTTCCTATTTAACACTGTTTTACAAGTAAAGGATAAATGTGTTTGTAAGCTGAGGCTACTTCTTGTTACATATTTATAGAGATTTAGGAATGAAATTGGTCATGTTGCTTTTGTGCATATTAAAGTCTTGCCTAGTGCTTCAGAGGATGTGTGTGGTGTTGATTTGTAGCCAGTACTGAATCTAGCTGCATTATTGATTGCTAATGTTTTCAAGAAGTCTATACTGAATTGTGTGTGGAAAAATACAGATTTATGGAAATTGACCTTGTTGTATGGGAGAGGAACATCTTTTTGATTTGCACTAATTTATATACAATTGTTTTTAAAAAGTAGCTTTGTATCTTGAAGGCTGTTAGTAGCTACTATGTAAAAAAATCGAATAAAGAAGTTATATTGGTTTTACTAAGTTTCAAAAATACTATGAGAGTTCTTTAATGACATATTAATATACATTGTTAAGTTGTAAAGACAGAGTACTATTTTAATTATGAAAGCTCTTTATTCCAAGTCACCAAAGCCAGTTGGAATTAACTTAAAAAGAGAGAGAGAACTTGTAAGGCTTCAGAGCTGGCTAATGGAATATGAAGAGGGAATAGAGCCGGGTCACAAGGCTGTCCCAGAAAAACTGCAGGCTCCTCTCCCCTTGCCCTTATTTCTGTGGTGCATCTGCTCAGTTTATTTTCTTTATTTGTTGTTAATATCCTGTAGTCATGCTCCTGGGAAGCCATTCTGCTTTTAAAAACAAAGCCATTGTGTTTTTCACTAGGGGGTTCTATACGAGGTAGTCAGGCAGTAAGTTAAAGAATAAGATAATCAATGTACGTTATATTGATAGGTTTATGTTTGTCATAATTTTTAGTATTTAAGACTGATAAATGGCTTTTGGGGGACTCTAATGGCTTAGTGGTAATGAGTTGAACTGCCAGTATTTCTAATCCACCAACTGCTCTGTAAGAGAGCATGATTTATATAGCCTCTGAAAACTGGATGGAAGGTCAGTGATGATTTGGTTCTCTCTAGAGAGTAGATGGGGAGCTCTGGTGGTTTAGTCATGGTTTAGTGACAAGGGGTTGTATTGCCAATTCAAAGACATGTAGTTTGAACCCACCGGCTGCCCTGTGGGAGAAAGATTGGCAGCTCCCTTGTGTGATTATACTGCCTCTGAAAACTCTCTGGAATGTGAGCTGTAAGTCATTTCTGACTCTTGATGGCACGTAATACTACATAACATACACACAGATAACTCTTACCAATTTAAGTGTATTTAGGATAGTATATGATTTACAGTACATAATTTATAACCAAGTTTCTCCTTGGAGTCTAGGATATTGAAGCTTCATCTCCCATAGTTTGGGTATGTGGTCAGGAGGGACTCGTCCTTGGAGAAGGACATCATGCATGAAAAGGTAGAGGGACAGCGCAGGAGAGGAAGACCCCAAATGAGATGGATTGGAACAGTGACTAGGGCAGTGGGATTAGGTGTCTTGGAGTCAGTGAGACTGGCTCAGGACAGGGCAGGCTTGAGAGCTATTGTACAGAGGGTTACTCTTAGGCAACTCAACAGCACATAACAACAACAACAACAACAACAACAACAATTTATAATAGCTTTATTTCTGCAAAGCCCTTTTATGTTAAATGATTATCTAAAGAAGAACCTATATTAACTTGTAGTTGTCCTAATATTTAGCAATCTGGAGCAAACATGTTGTAGTCTTAGTTAATGTCTTGACATAGACTGAGGCTATAAGTAGGAAATAAAATTTTAAAAAGATTTTTTGTTTGTGAGTAAATTGTTAAATAGACTTTTCTTGTTATAACTCTTGATGAATGTAAATATACTTTAATGATCTAGGGCCTAGTTAGTCTTTTTTATGTAAAGAAGTGATAAATACTGAATTTAACTATTCCTGCTTAAAGTATAGCCTTTCACATTTGCTTTTGTTTTACCATAAAGAACTTCATAACTCCTCTTTATAAAAATTCTATAAAATTCAATTTATTCAGAATCTGAGATTTTAAATAATAATTTTTGCTTTCTGCAGCAACACATACAAAGAATCGATGTTTAAAATAATGTCCCTGAGGCATTGTAACAATCAGCTTCTGAATCCCCAAGGGAAAATTATATTATGCTTGTGATAGCTTCAGCATTATTTTATTCTTACTCAATAGAATATCAATGCAGTGTTTAGCTATGTAGTCATACGCATAATGCCTACACCCTTACAGGATTTCTCATGCTTGTAGGAATTCATGTAGTATTCATTTAGTCTTTTTGTATCTTTATATTTGTACTTTTGTAAAGTTTGGGAGACACTTAAGTAGTGGGAAATACTGAAAGAGACAACTTGGAAAACTTGTCTCAAATATGAAATTTTTTGATCAGAAGTGAAAACTGAAGAGTTTTAGAATTCCTAGATTGGCAGGTTTAGTAGTGCGGAGTTGAAAGAGGAAAGGAATATTTGGGAAGCCAACAGTTTAGGAAAGAGATCTAATAGTGATACCATTGGGAGTTCTGTGAAGGTACAAAGCTGATAGCATCCTCATTTCCTATTATTATGATCATACTCATTTAGGAGAATATAAATTAAGAAAGCTTGCAAAGGTGGCCACTGGGTTTAGGACTGAATCTAGGCTAATTATGAGGGTTTTGATTCATCATTTAGCCTCAGGTTCTAATGGTGGAAAGATAAGTTTGCTCTTAATGTCCAACAGCTGTAAATTTTAAGTGGTTTCTGTGGAAATGTTAGGTGAAGAGAAGTGTTATCCACTATACTTAATATATACAGACCTCTGGTGGCAAGAAGCTGTGCTGCAATTCCAAAGGGACATGGTTTGAGGCCACCAGCTACTCTGAGGGAGGAGGATGGGCAATCTCCCATGTGATTAACTGCCTCTGAATACCGCTGGAGGGTCAGCTGTGGGTTGGTTCCGACTCTATGGTACACAGCAAGACTCTGTGATACTTACTATATAGTGGTTTGTTTTATTTTTTATTTCTTGCAATTCATTTTAAAACATTTACACTGATTTACCTACAATATATAGGGTTTAAAGTCTATTTTTTTTCATTTATCTATTGACCAAATATTTTTTGAGAGCCTGTTATGTTTACCAACATCTTTCTGTCAGCTTGCCATACTGTTGTGGCTTGTAGATTCATACTGGAAGTTTTGCCTCTGGTACTTCAGATACTTACAGGGTCACCCGCAGTGGACAGGGTTCAGGGGACTTTGTAGACTAAGAGAAATTAAGAGGAAAGGCTGGGTTATTTCTCTCAGAAAATTAGCAAGTGAAAGCCTAATGCACTAAAACAGACTAGCTTGCTTTTGGCATATTATGGACAATTAAAAAAAAAAACTTTAGAAAAGCATACTCATTGCTGCTAAGTTCAATATGATTCATAGAAGGACAAAGTCTAATTACCTTTTAGATAGAATTTCCAATTGATTCTCAGCAGAGCACTTTAGCCATAGTGCTACCAGAGCACCTTAGACATATCATTGTTGTTATGTGCCGTAGAGTCAGAACTGACCCTTAACTGTCCCTCCAGTGGGTTTTCAGTGGCTGTTAATCACATCAGAGGAGGTTGTCCATCCTCTTGAAGGAAAGATCAATTGTTGGAGGAGAGGATAGTATGCTTGATGAAGTATGAAGGAGGGCAAGCAAGGGCATGGTGACCTAGGTGGGATAGATTGGCACAGTAGCTACAACAAACTCAAACATACAAGGTGCTAAATATGACACAGGATCAAACGACATTTTGTTCTATTGTTTGTGAAGTCACCATTAGAAAGAGCCAACTCCATAGCAGTTACTCATCTGTTATGTGAGACTTGAGAAGGTTTAATTTGTTTTTTCACAGTGTTTGAAGTTGCCTGTTGCTTTTTTGACATTATGTGAAATTTTTCATGATAAGAATTAGGCCATTTCTATTGTGTCTGTGTAAGTTGTTGGTGGTTCTTGTCTCTATGATACTATTGTTTAGTTTCCACGTTAAAATGTTCAATCTGTGGGGTGATCCACTCACGCTGCTGAAAGTCAGTAAAGTCCTTGAGGTTCTCTCCATTCTGTACTGTAGCCCTGCAGGAATCTCTCCCTGATGTAGTCTCCTGTCCCAAATTCTGTTGTCCTCCTCCATGTCCAGATTGGCAGAGTGGCATGAGATCAAGTGCTCTACTCAAGCAGTTTTTCATGCACCTTTTCTCCTGAAGCTTAATGTCTTCCATTGTCTCTGGAGTGGCATGAGATCAAAGGCCAGTGCTGCCAGCTCAAGCAGCTTCCCTTGCAGAGAGCTGAGAAAATCTTTCCACTGGTTGTGGCTCTGTGCCCCAAAGTCTTGTCTTGTTTGGCTCCTGGGATGACCCTGCAGCTGCAAAAATTAAGGATCTCCGAATGGAGGGACCTATATCACCAGGGGTGTCTCCCCACAAGCAATGAAGAGTGCTTGTTCTGGGTGTAGAGATTCACCTCTGTCAACTCTTCTCCTGTAGCTTAATGTCTTCCTTTGTCTCTGGCCACCAGACAATTTTAGACCAGTAAGCCTGGCCACTTTTGTGGTTTCATGTTTTTTTTCCACATTTTCCTCCCAATTTATCTAGGACCCTTTACTGTACTTCCTTTCAGAGTGATCAGCAGTGGTAACTGGGAACCATCTCATTCTTCTGGTCTTGTGGTTGTGGAAATTGAGGTTCAGGAGGCCCATTAGTAACATGGACTAATTGGTTCTATGTATCTTTGGTTTTCTTCATTCCTCTCTGCTTTGCGCAAAAAGAAACTAATAGTTACACCTTAGATGACTTCTGCAAGCTTTTACGATACCAATTGCTTCTCACCAAAGGAGAACGCAGAACACTGTCTTTGTGGATTATGTCTGTTATCCTTGATGTCCTCATATGATCATGGTCTTAGAGCCCTAGGACCAGGAGGGGCAATTTCAGATAAAGCAGTCAAGGGTATCCATATCTCATGTGACACTTGAGGAGAGATTCGGTTGAAGTGAGAGTTTATGCTGTTTCAGAAACCTGCAAGAGGAATGACCAAGCAGAGAGGAAAACCAATGGAAATGCCATCAAGTGCAAGCATGCTGGGAAGATGTGATATCCTTAGGGTCTACCTTCAGGACCATTAGATAGCTGTTGTAATTTAATTTTTAATTTTTTCCAGTTTTGACAGTGAGAAAAAGAAAGTAAGTGTGAAGAAACTTGAAGAAGGAGTCTGCAGAATGGAGTCATGCTTGTGCCTGGATCATGCACATAGTTAATGTGCTTGTCTACTAACCAGAAAGTTGAGAGTTTGAGTCTACATGAAGGCCACTCAGAAGAAAACCACCACGATCTGCTTCAGAAAGGTCATAGCATTGAAAACCCTGGGAAGTTTTCCTCAGACACAAACAGGATGCCCATGAAATGGAACTGCTTAGAAAATAATTAGTCAAGGATCTGGTTTGTCATTTTATCTCGTGTAACCTGTGTGCCTGTGTCCCTGAAGTCAGCAGCACTGTTTATGACACAATCCCATGGACCAGATCTACTAGTTGTTTTACTCGGTTCCCCACTACTGTCATTTTATCTCCCGTTTCCTGCTCTTTAGATTAGTAAGTTCTTACAATCGTTCCTCTCAGTTTTAGTATAATTGAAGAGTTCTCATGGCACTTTGGTTAAGGCACTTGATGCTAACCAAAAGGCCAGCAGTTTGAACCCACCAACCGCTTTGAGAGAGAGAGAAAGGGAGAAACAAAGACTGCTTCTGTAGAGACAGCTTTGGGGATGCTATGGAGCAGGTCTCCTTTGTCCTCAAACTTCAAATTCACTGCTGTCAAATTGGTTCCAACTCCTCGAAGCCCTCTGTCAGGTTTCTGAGGCTTCAAATAAACATGGGAGGAGACTTCCCAGCTCTCTTCTGTGGAGCCTCTGTGGATTTGAACTACTGGGTCGCATAGCCTTTGGGTTAGCTGTGCATCTCACCATGGATCATACCTCTCGAGTGCCCCTTACCCAGCCCCACAGGTCATTATGATTGGAGCAGTCTCTATACCAGTGAGTTTGGTTTGGTTTTATATAATTTCTTCAGAAGTTAGTTCCAACTTTTAATCTGAACACAATTTATCAAGTCTTCTGTTTGCTGATATTTTTGATTGCCCCTATATAGCCTCACGTCATTGCTAACCTCTCCACTCCACCGGATCACATTTTCCAGCAAACACACCACGAGCAGTTATTTAAATGCCTAATCATTGGCAGAAATGCAGCTGTGTTCATCATTGTCAGTTCTGATTTGTATGATGTTCTCATCCAAACATACCTCAGGGTGCATTTGCACATCTAATTACAACATTAAAACTAATAATAGCCTGATAAAATACTACTCAGACAAATGTCTAAGCAAACAGCTGGCTGTTTCATTGTGTCCTGAAGGACAGGCGGATTCAGACTTTGTTCCCTAACTCAAGGGCCTGAATTCCAAATGGCAAACACTCCTCTCTGAATACCCTGCTGTGGGAGGCTAAGCTAGGCAGGAAGTATCTAATTCAAAGGGACGTCCTTAGATAAAAGAGCCACCATGTAACTAGACCTTTATGGAACTGTGTGGAAGAGAAAAGTGATTTTCTTTCATTTCATCTGGAGGTATACAGGGAATAAATTCAAACAGCACCAGAATATAACAGAATGTGGGTACAAGGTGCTATTTCAATATGCTAACTTTTCAACAGAACCCAGAAGGTTAATAACTGAAATTTTAGAATAATAATTAAATAATGCTTTTCAGATATTCAAAAGAGTTGGGTTGTTATCACATAGAAAACAGTGGCAAACTCTGTTTGCCATGAGTGATTGAGTTTGTACCTTTGAAAGAGGAAATTTGGTAAAATTGGTTTTCTCTTACTGGCACAGTGAGTTTGTCTATTATCCAGACCAGTGAAGGTAGAATATAGAAGAAGCAAAAATTAAATCTACGTCCCTTGGTAGGTATTCAGTGCCAACGAGTTTATTTCGGTTTGTCCCACTGGTGAGAGTCCCCATGAGGAGCAAGCTCTTTAGGTGGTAGGCAATCCTCCTCTGGGTTGATGGGCTCTCTCCAGAAGGTTCCATTTGCCTAGGTGAATTGATTCTTGAAATATGGACTAAATTGTACATCCACAAGAAAAACTTGGGATTATAGGACGAGTCTTGAGGGAGGTTTTAGAGTCTTTTCTTTAAAGCCTTTAAATAAGAATTTAAAATTTCATCAGCCTTGATAGATTAGGTATAATACAGCTGAAGGGTAAACATGGATTAAAGCAAATCTCCAGGTTGCCTTCTGATTCTTTCCATTAAAAAAAAATCACAGCATGACTTTTTTTGAAATTTCCACCCATATTCATTCTTTTAAGGTAATTGCCACAAAAAGATGCAGATCATATCACTTAACAGTTGTCCAAGAGATGAAGCAGTTATATTGAAGGTTGCATAGCTTGGAAGGGGCGTGGAACCAGAAGTCCGAGAACTCTATATCAACAAGCTTGATGCTGTAAGCTACTGTCAGACTCCTCTCCAACTTGTGGGGACCCATGCACAGGAAACAAAATACACTCTGGTCCTGTACTGTTAGTATGATTTGAAGAAGGCTGTTTATTGCCCGCTCTTTGGAAATAGATCACCTGTCTTTCTTAACTACCACTAAACAGTTGTGTCGAGTCTGAGTTACGGTGTTCCTGTGCATTCAGAGTGCATCTGTGCTCTGTAGAGCTTGCCTGATTCTGGCTGTTGGGAAGCAGGTCACTAGAACTTTATTTTGAGGCACCTCTGGGGAGGTTAAAACTGCACCTTTCAGTTAGCAGCCAAGAGCTTACTGACTGTTTGCCCTGAGATCTCAGGCCAGTTTCTCATCCTCTTTTTATTCCTGTTTTGTTATTTTTCATTCATTTGAAGGGTGTACACCAGGGATGTGTCCTATCTCCATACCTTTTCAATCTATATGCAGAACAGATTATCTGAGAGGCTGGGCTCTATGAGGAGAAATGTGGCATCAGAATTGGAGGAACACTCATCACCAGTCTATGTTATGCAGTTGATACAACTTTGCTTTCTGAAACTGAGGAGGACCTGAAACACTTGCTGCAGAAGGTCAAGGACTGCAGCCGTCAATATAGATTGAAGCTCAGTATCAAGGAAAGAAAGATTCTCACCATTGGGCTGATGAACAGCATCGTGATGGATGGTGAAGAGATTGAGATTGTTCACAGCTTTAGTTTGCTTGGCTCCACAACCAACCCTCTTGGCACCAGCAGCCATAAAATTAAAAGACATATTGCGTTGGAAAAATCTGCTGTCAGAGACTTGTGCAGAGTAATGAAGAGCAATGTTGTCAGTCTGGAGACTAAAGTGCACCTGATACAGTCCATGACCATTGCAATATGCATCAGAGAGCTGGACAATGACTAGGGAGGATAGAAGGAGAATTGATGCTTTTGAGCGGTGGTATTGGAGAAGAGTACTAAACATACTATGGACTGTTAAGAGAGCAAACAGGTTCATCCTGGAGAGGGTTAAACCAGGCTGCTCCTTGGAGGCAAAATTCTGAAGCTTTGTCTGACATACTTTGGACATGTTGCAAAGAGGGACCATCCTTGGAGAGGGATGTCATGCTTGGGAGGGTAGAGGGACAGAACAGGAGAGAAAGACCCTTGCTGAGATGGATTGATTCAGTGACTGGAGTAACAGGGGTAGGGGTGTCAGAGACAATAAGATTGGTACAGGATAGAGCAGGGTTTAGGGCTGTTGTACATAGAGTTGCTATGAGTCGCAGGCAACTCGATAGCACATAACAACAAACAACATAGCAAAGAGGTTGGAATTAGATTTGGAATTATCTCTTTAGTCAGTTTGGTAATGCTATTATTCGAGGGAAACATGAGAGTGATCAATATTAAAATAGCATAATAATGCTTTTGAGTAAACTTTGATAGTGCCCTGTGTAGGAGGATCTCTCTCTCTCTCTCATTGTCATTGAGTCAGAAAAACTAAACGGATCCTTCAGTGGCTTTTCAGAGGCTATACATTACATGGGAGGTGGTTGATCATCTTTCTCCCCAGAGCAGCTGGTGGATTTGAACATACTGCCCTTTGGTTGGCAGTACAACTTCCTATCTTCTAGGCTACCTTCTAGGTATTTAGGCTATCTTCTAGGCTGGGAATTTTGGATGTGGAAGGCAAGAAAAGAGGAAAGTTTCTATATGTGTTCTAATGATAAAAGCAAGTAACCGGAAAGAATGCTGTTAGAGCCATTTTTCAATTTTTTTGTTTTTATTTTTTTTCCACATCTACTTTCCTATCTTTATAGGATTGACTTGATGTCATTGGGTTGGGATTTTGTGGGTATGTGTTATTTTTCTTATTTCATACCCTCTACTATCCATCTGTTGTTGTTGTGTACCACTGAGTCAGAACTAAACCATAGCTGACCCTTCAGTGGATTTTCAGAAGCAGATATTCACACGAGAGGAGATTGCCCATCTTTCTCCTGTGGAGCAGCTGGTGGATTAGAACTTCATGCACTGGGGATTGCAGCGCAGATTCTTTCCTGTAGGGCACTACTTCTTGTAAATTTTTTGAGCTATGTCTAACCCCAACTTTGCAGCATTTAGTTATAACCACTGCCACTGAGTTGATCCTGACCCACAGTAATTATTAATTGGGTTTCCGAGACCTTAAATCTTAATGGGAGGAGACTGCTCATCTCTTTCTCTAGGAGTAAATTTGACCAGCCAATATTCTGGTTAGCAGCCTGATATGTTATGCAAATACTTACATATGCACACATCCAGATGCATACCCCTCCCTACTGGTGAGGAGCTATTCTTAATCCCAAAGGTATGCAGTTCAAATCCACCAGCTTCTCTGTGAGAGAAAGATGGGCATTCTCCTCCCTTGTGATTAAACTGCCTCTGAAAACCCACTGGAGGGTCAGCTTTGAGTCAGTTCTGACTCATCTGTATGCAACCATAACACACATTCTGATTGAATGCAAAGCTTTCATGGGTAAAGAATAAGAGGAAAGAGAAGGAAATTAAAGAGAAATATGACTCCTGTCTTCAAGAAACCTTCAGATTAGGAAAGATGGCGGACAAGGAGAAGCTACCGCCCGGCTGGGAGAAGCGCATGAGCCGGAGCTCAGGCCGGGTGTACTACTTCAACCACATCACCAATGCTAGACAGTGGGAGCAGCCCAGCGGAAGCAAGAATGGGCAGGGCGAGCCTAGCAGAGTCTGCTGCTTGCACCTGCTGGTCAAACACAGCCAGTCCCAGAGACCCTCTTCTTGGAGGCAGGAGAAGATCACGCTAACCAAGGAGGAGGCTCTGGAGCTGATCAATGGCTACATCCAGAAGATCAAGTCTGGAGAGGAGGACTTTGAGTCTCTGGCCTCACAGTTAAGCGACTGCAGCTCAGCCAAGTCCAGGGGAGACCTGGGTGCCTTCAGCAGAGGCCAGATGCAGACGCCGTTTGAAGACGCCTCATTTGCGCTGCAGACAGGGGAGATGAGCGGGCCTGTGTTCACGGACTCCGGCATCCACATCATCCTGCGCACCGAGTGAGGCGAAGGCAGCTGGGCTTGGTCTGCAAGGTGGGGTGGGCAGGGCGCTGGCCCACCCACTCCTCCTCTCTGCTCAAGTCACACAGTATTTATTGTTTCCAAAATGGCTTGGAGGGGTTCTTCAAGACCTGGGGCTCTGGGGCCCTTGTCTGCCCCCTGTTGGGGCAATCTCTGCTAGACTGCCCTCTGCATTTTAAGGAATTGACTTCAGAAGGGCCGTGGGCTTGTGGGGAAGGGGTCTCCCAGACAAGGGGCAGTTAGTGACTGGTCCTTGCAGAGGAGCCCAGGCAGCTGGGCCTCCCCTGGCCGCCCCCTCCCCCAGGTCAGGAGGGGAGCAGGCGGGCCTGGAGTGGTGGTTTTGAGTTAGGCCTTGTTCCTCTATTCATTTGCAAAAGCGCAAATGCTTGATTTGGGGGTCCTGGGTGGTCTGGCTGCAGGGGCCCCTCCTAGGGCCATTGCAGCACCCTCCCCATCCTATATTAAATCTTAGAACCACAAAAAAAAAACCCAACAAAAAACCTTCAGATTATTAGGGCCTGGCTTAAGAAAGATGCTATTTTTAAATTTTTTACAGTGATTTGTCATTATTAAATTGTACAACAAACACAAATTAATTTACGAAAAGCAAAATTGCCCTTTTTGATTCAGAGCTAGTTTGCAGCAACCTGGCTCAACACGCCGAGGTGATCAGAAATATTGGTAACTACGGAGCCTGTTATGGCTTCTCTGTCAGGAAAACAGAGAAGAAAATGGAGATCAGCCAGAATACCATGCGCACTAGCTCCTTCTATGCCCAGACTAAAAAGACGTGGCAGGCTGTGCGGGCCTGGCCCTGTGTGAAAGCTGGAGCTGTTGTGCTTGTACACGTGACCCCTCCACAGTCATGGTAAAGTGCACTATCAGAAGAATGAATGGATTGGAAGACCATTTGAAACATCATCAATGCATAAGAAGGAGCCAAGGTGACCCAACAACCAGATGGATTGACAGATGACTGCAGCGATAGGCTCAAGTATGTCAGATTGTGAAGACAGCACAGTATAGCACGGGGATCAGATCTGCTCTTCATAAGATCGCTGTGAGTTGTAGTGAACTCAGTGGCAGCTAACAGCAACAGTAAGCTGAGAAAGTGGTTAAATGCTTGACTGCGAATCATAAAGCTGGCAGTCTAAATCTAGCAGCTGTTTTGTGAAAGAAAGATAGATAGTGTGCTTCTATGAAGATTACAGCCTTGGAAACCCAGTGAGAGGCAGTTTTGCTCTGTCCTGTAAGGTTGCTCTGAGCCAAATTCTAGTTGATGGTGATTTTTTTTTTAATTCAGCATTTCTCTTTTGAAATATTACTTATCAAAAGGCATACCATCTTCCTTTCCAGTCTATTCATTCAACAAAATGTCAGTTACCTTACTCTAAAGTTATATTTGAGTTAACAATAAATTAAAGATCAAGGTCTTTTGAGACAGATGCTATTTTATAGGATAGAATATTATTACATAAGAGAGATCCAAAAGCAGAATTTATGGATTTCAAAGAAAAATATGTTTGGCTGGGAAAGTCTGAAAAGGCTTCATGGAAAAAGTTTTAGTTGGTATGTACCTCAAAACTGAGCAGAAAGGTAACCTCTGTGGAATTGGTGAAAAGACATATGGAACTGAGGGAACAGCATCATCATTAAACAGGGGGGAGGGAAAAATAAAGTGTGCCTATTGTTATTAGGTGCCGTCAAAGTCAACTCATAGCAACCTCATGAATTACAGCTATGAACCCTGTCCTGTGCCATACTTATCACCTCTTATACCCTTGAACCACATTCTCTGTCTCAGTCCATCTTGTTGAGGATCTTCCTCCTTTTTGCTGCCTTTCCAAGCATGTTACCCCTTTCTAAGGAATAGCCTATCCTACCAGTATGCCAGAGTATGTGAGGTAAAGCTTTGCCATCTTTGCCTCCAAGGAAAACTCTGGCTACAGTTTTCCCAAGATATATCTGTTTGTTCTTATGGCACTCCATAGGATAGCTGGTATTCCTCTTCAACAGTTCAGTTTAAAGGCATTGATTCTTCTTCTGTTATCCTTAGTCATTGTCAAACTTTCAGATTATAGCAAATGATAGAAAAACCCATGACCTGAATCAAGTGCATCTTAGTCTTCAAACTTACATCATTGCTTCTCAGCAGTTGAGATAGATTCTTGACAGCAGACTTTCCCATTGCAGTAAGGCTCCTAATTGCCTAACTGTTGATACCAAGGGTGTTGATGGTGGATTCAAGTCAGATGAATTTGTTGACCATTTCAACCTTTTCTCCATCTATCTTGATGTGCTTATTGGGGCCAGTGGTGAGGGTTTTTGTCTTCTTGATATTGAGATGGCATCCAGATTGAATGTGGTAGTCTTTGATATTCTGCAGCAAGAATATCAAGTATTCCTCACTTTCAGCAAGAAAGGTTGTGACATCTGCATAATGCGCGTTGTTCATCAGTCTTCCTCCTATCCTGATGCCACATCCTTCTTCATAGAGTCTAGCTTCTTGAATGATTTGGTCAGTGTACAGATTGAATAGGTTTGGAGAAAGGATTGAATCCTGACTCACACTTACCCTGATTTTAAACGATTCAGTGTTCCCTTTGTTTTGGTCTACCACAGCTTCTTGGTCTAGGTGTAGGTTTTATATGAGCATAATTAAGTGTTGGAGAATTGCAGAAAGTGAGTCTAGTGAGTGTTGAATATTCATATTGATACAGATGAGAGTCCTTATAAGAAGCAGTTGGAAATGCGACTAAATCATGAAAAGCTAAAACAAAAGCAAGCAAGCAAGCAACCAAACACAAATAGCATCAAGACTGGGGTCATTATAATTGATTGAGCGTATATGGTTAAGGATATACATTTACCCATAATAATAATAATGCTCAATAAAAGATAATCCTGGGGTTTTAAGCTTAGGTATCTGTAGATATTAATAGTAATAAAAGAGGTCCAGAGAATGGATTGGTTTGTCAAAAATGGAAAGATTATGAGTTCAGAATTATTTTGTTTAGGTTGAGGTATAGGAGTTGTGCTGCTAGCCAAATGGGGGCACCTCTGGTGGTTTAAAACCGGCTCTGTGGGAGAGCGATTGCAGTTTCCAGAAAAATCCACTGTAGGGTCAGCTGTGAGTAGGTTCCTATTTTATGGCAATACATTACGAGTTACATGATAGAAAAGTTTAAGAATCTGGAAATTCACATCTGTAGTCCAGGAGAATGTTAAGATTTCACTTGTTGCTCTTGAGTTGATTGTGACTCACAGCTGACCCTCTATTGTGGAGTAGAATCACCAGAGAGGTCCAGCTTTTGGGTTAACAGCACATCCCCCTACAGATTTCACCACCATCGCTTCCTTGTTAATGATGAGGAATGGGAAGTTTGGATTTATCCCAAAGAAAATGATCTTTGAAATCTGTAGAATGGATAAACTATTTGAGAAAGATGGTGTTCCAGGGGAAAAAAAATACTCCCTAGTAGTCCAGTCTTTTGGTTATAACAGGAGGAAGAGAAGTAGAGGAATCTAAAGTTGTATAGGAGAAAATGGAAACAGAATTTTGTGTAATTAAGGGTCACACAAGAGAAATTCCCATCGAGAATGCTACACAATGTTGAAATTGTACAGAGAGATTGAAGGATGGAGCTGAAACAATGTTTAGTTGTTGGATCTCACCACTGGAAGGCTGTTGGTAGTTTTTCATGGAGTTGAAAGCACATTGTCAAGATTGAAGAAGTGAATAAACAGGCTACTTGCTGTGGGTCCAGACTATCCAGAAAACCTCTCTTGAGAGAAAAGGCGTATTCTAATTTCATGACATTCTTTCTCTTGAATCATTCATTCCATCAACAAATATTCATTGAGCATACATAACTATTATTTACCTACAACAAGGCAGGTTCATTAAGTGTGTACAAAGAAAGCTAAGCCACAGTCTCTATCCACTACAAGCAGATATGTCTTGGGAAAAAGTGCAACCAAAGTGCTCCTTAGAGTCAATGAAGGTGAGACTCTGCCTCACATACTTTGGACATGTTGCTAGATCAGGCTGTTGGTTGGAAAGGAATAGCATGCTTGGAAAGGTAGAGGGTCAGTGAAAGAGAGGAAGACTCTCAACAAGGTGGATTGACACAGTGACTGCAGCAATGGGTTCAAGGGTGTCAGAGATGATGAGGATGACACAGGATAGGGCAGGGTGCATATGTATTGTTCATACAGTTGCTATAATTCAGACTTGACTCACTCTACCAACAACATCATGCCTCTGGGCTTAGGAAAGTAAAGCTAACCGTAAAGTCATTATGTAAAGGAATGTCAGGAGGAAATTCTTAGTAATTGAGCTCCTATATCCCAGAACTTTGATCTGTCCCTATTTCTTTTCCATCAAAGTGCTGGAAATCTAACAGCTGATATCTTAAATTGGAGATCATATCTAATTCTCTCTCTCTCTCTCTCTCTCTCTCTCTCTTTTTTTTTTAACAATTCAAACTAAGGAGAGTGTTTCTGGTAAAATACAACAAAGGGAAATCAAATCACCTCCACATAGATCCTGTGCTCATAATCAGAAGCAAAGTAACTTGATGTTTTTATCTGATCTGCTCTATTCTAAAGATTCAGTGAAAAGAGAAGCTTATCTGCTTTATTTCTGAAGCATATTTAGTACTGAGGCTGAATGGGAAATAGCTGAGCAATTTTTTTATGAATCAGAGAGATAAATGAATACTTTAAAAATCTAATTCGAAATGGAAATTTTTTTGACTATAAAATATTAAATGGCTATTTTAAATTTTTGGCCCTTTTTATATGAATCTTATTACTGCAGAAGGTCAAGGACTATAGTCTTCAATATGGATTGAAGCTGAACATCAAGAAGAAGATTCTCACCACTGGGCCAAATGGCAGCACCGTAATAGATGGAGAAGAGATTGAGGTTGTTAATAGTTACAGCTTGCTCTGCTCCACAGTCAACACTCTTGGCACTAGCAGTCAGGAGATCAAAAGACGAATTTCATTAGGTAAATCTGCTGTCAGGGACCTTTCCAGAGTATGGAGAAGCAACGATGTTAGTCTAGAAACTAAAGTGCACCTGATTCAGGCCATGGTCTTTCCAGTTACTTGCTATGCTTCAGAGAGCTGGACAATGACTAAAGATGACAGAAGAAGAATCAAAGCCTTTGATTTGTGGTGCTGGAGAAGAGTTCTGGACATACCATGGACCACCAAGAAAACAAATAGGTTTCTCCTTGGAAGCTAGGATTTTGATGCTCCATCTCACATAATTTGGGCATGTGGCCAGGAGAGACTGATTTGTGGAGAAGGACATCATGATTGATAGGGTGGAGGGACAGCACAGGAGAGGAAAACCCTGCATAAAATGGACTGACAAAGTAATTGGGACAATGGGGGTCGGTGTGTTGGAGTCAGTGAGACTGACTCAGGACAGGGCAGGCCTCAGAGCTGTTGTACAAAGGGTCACTATGAGTCACAGGTGACTGGATGCCACATAAGAACAACATTGATCAAATTATGGCACCACACAGAAATGGGTATTTTTCAGTATGGACAGGATGGTGGGTATGTTTATACTTTATTTTAATATTTATATCTCCATGCATGTTTTCATTAATAACAGCTTCTATTTCCCTATCACAGTAATCTTTTGAGGACTTTAGGAAAGTTTGTATTGAGCCTCTATGTAAGAGTTTTGTTTTTAAACCATTTTTATGGGAATTAAAATATCTAAATTGACCATATTTTAAGCAATTGAATATTTTTTAAGATTAAAAAAAGTATTTCCTGTACTGTATTCAAAGTGTCAATCAACGTGACTTGACCATATTTTAAGCAATTGAATTTTTTAAAATTAAAAACTATTTCCTGTAGTGTATTCAAAGTGTCAATCAACATGACTTGTCATATGTAAGATATAGTGATATTTAGAACCTCTTACTCTAAAAATTGAACAGTAACGTAAATCAATGGTTTATGTTTGCTTCTAGAATTTTTAGTGGGAAGGAGTTCTGGTGGTCTAGTCTGTTCATAGCAGGTTGCGCTGCTGAACCAAAGGCTGTTTGAATTCACCAGTTGTCTTCATTCTAAGAGAGATAAATGGGTGATCTCCTCCTGTTAATACTTTACAGCTACCTGATGGAGGATTACTAGAAATCAGCACTGCCTCCCAGGTCAGAATGTATCACCTTCTGAGTTTGCCAAAGCTCATTATTTGGTATTTACCAACTATTTATACCAATTTAATAACATTTAAGCTGAAGAGTCTATGTTTGTAGCGTATCAATACCAGTAATTCCCATTATCAACTTTACACTGTCTGCAATGCTACCTTCACTCAACTCCTTGATGTTCAGTCAGATCTGACTCATAGCTGACTCTCCAGTGGGTTTTTTTTTGGAGGCTGTAAATTGCATGGGAGGAGATTGCTCCTCTTTCTCCCACAGAGCAGCTGGTGGGTTTGAACCACCTGCTTTGGGGGTTGACAGTGCAACTCCTTACCACGAGACCTCCACAATGCTACTTTACATGCTAACCTCTCCTCCCCACTAAGAGAAATTTTGTAGTGCTCTTCACAATTGATTTAGATGGATTAATTTTTAATATTAATTGTAAAGAATTGATACAGTAAGTGTAAAAAGCTAGGTGTGTGATAAAGATTTACATAAGAATGACAATATTCCTTGCTTGCTGTCTGCTTTTGAGATACATATCTTCTTAACCATTGACTTTTAAAAATATTCTACAATTTTTAAAAAGTAGAGAATTCTTTTAAAATATTTTTTTGCTCAAATAACAAGTAAAAGATACCAACAAAGTGGGAACTATTTATAATAAATAATATTTCTTTATAAGAAATAAAATTTTATAGGAAATAAAATTCTATTTATAATAAAAATATTAAAAAATAATTTGCAAGTATTTGTAAGCCTACTAAACAACATTTTACCATAAAGTAGATGATATGGGTATGAGTAATGTTTTATTTTTCATATATATTTTTGTAACAGTTCATACTTATATGAATGCTTATATGAATGCTGAAGATTGCTGATATAATTACAAGTATCCATTCAATTCAAAATATGCTTGTTAGAGACTACTAAAAATATATATACTTAGAAGTGCTTCTAATCAAATATAATTTAAAAATTTTCCAGTGTTCAGTTCTAAAAAGGCAGTATTTCAAAACTCTTTGGCTTCGTGATGGATGTGAGCACAGGCCTCAGTTCTTGCTAAATTTTGACTGAAATGGTTTGCTGGACTTAGAAATTGGAAGCATCAACCTTAGCACTGAAAGCATTGCTAGACCACCTTGGGAAAAATCAGAGGGATTTCTTTTTCTTTTCTTTTTTCAGTGAGATGTTGTTGTTATTTTTTTCTTTCAGTGAGATGTTGTTGTTACGTGCCGTGCAGTCAAAATGACCTTCAGTGGGTTTTCAGAGACAGTGTATTGCATGGGAGGAGATTGCCCACTTTTCTTCTGCAGAGCAGCTGGTGGATTCAAACCTTTGGGATGGCAGCACAGCTCCACTAGAGCTCCCTAGTGACTAGTGATATGTTAGTGAGTTCATGGTTACTGAGGTTAGTAAGGACCTCTCTGAGCCTGATGGTCCAGAAGAGAGCCAGGTGCCTTGAAGGACACAGTGTTTGGAGGTGAGAGCAGGTTGAGAGATTGCTGGCATGCATGTGAGCTAGGAATCTTCCAGGAGCTCTCATAGCCTAGCAGCTAAGGAGTAGTGCTCCTAATATAAAGGCAGGTAGTTTGAATCCACCAGCTGCTCCCTAGGACAAAAACAGGCAGTCAGTCTCCCTCCTGTGCAGTTGGGAGCCTCTGAAAACCCACTGAAGAGTCAGTTACGAGTCACTGTGGCCTTTATGACAATTAGTTATTTTTGTTGTTGGGCGTCTTAGTACTCCTGAAGTTGCCTCCTTGTGTGTCTTCCTCTCTTGACCAGTGTTCTTTTCAAATCACACATCTGATCATGTGATCCCTTTGCACTGTTTTTAGGTTTAAAGTCGGCTGTCAGAACCGGGGCTGTGTTCCCAGTCTCCTGTCACACCATACATCATCTGTTGCAACCCTACTTACCTCATGTGCACCAGTGGCCTGAGTCTTTATGGACCTTAAACAAATCCCACTGCCTGCACACTTTCCTTGGCCTTCTGCATAGTCATTCCAAATCATCTGTCTTGTTTGTGCTCCCTTGTGTCTCATCAGTGATCTGTGCTCCCTTAGTAACTTCTGCTTCTTCATCTTCATGACTGTGTACTTGGAATTTGTTTCTCCTGTAAAATTATGAGGGCAGGGATGGTATTTAATTTTATATGCTTCATAGCTTTACAGAGGGACTTTGGTAATGTTGTGGCTGTCAACCTTAAGATAGGCGTTTGAGTTCACCAACTGCTTCATTGGAGAAAGATGGGCAGTCTTGGCAAGATTTTCTTGGCAATTCCTTGAGTTGTTATGATAATGACTTTATGGAAGTGGGTTTTGGGTGGAACTTACACTTAACACAACACCTCATTCTGTACTTATGGCGTGAATGAATGTGAGCACTTGAGGTAGAAGTGTTGGGTGCAAGTATTTGGATTTCAGTAGCTTCTGTCTCTGTACAAACATCTACATGAAGCCAAACACCGGGCATGGTGGCAGAGAAGTTCTATAGATGCCAAAACAGGCAGAAGCTCTGGAAAATGGGGAATTCCACAAGCAAAAAGATCTTAATTTGAGGTGTAGGGATACTCACTCTTGTTATTTTACGTCCTTGTCAGCTGTTGGATGTCCTTGTTGATAAACCATTGTCCTCATTACCCTTTCTGCTTCATCTGTTTTCACTTCAGTCTCAAAAGGACTATGTCTCCAGCACTTGGGTGGGAATTCACAGCAAATTCTCACCAAAACAGTTTAGCTTTTATTAGAATGTTGATTGTTTCCACCAGAAAATATGGCCTGCTCTCAAAAGTAAAAAAAAAAAAAAAATTGTGGAAAGGCTTGGATTCCTCTAAGAGATGCTCTTGTTCAAAAGAAAGAGCTCATCATTTCCCCGTAGCTAAGATCTACTTCCTCAGCAGTAGATTGACCATGAGAAATGAGATGATTTTAGAAACTGTGTTTTTGTGCTTTCAACAACACTTGAGAGGACGTTGCAGCTCAGAGAATACAGCTTACTAAGCAGACCTTCAGGAAAAGGAAGAAAAGGGAAGAGAATAGAGTTGAAAAATCCACAAGCCCATTTTACTAGCAGATGATGACAAGAATGAACATTTGTTGAGCGCTTCTAGGTGCCAGACATTGCTATAAGGACCTCCATACTTTTTCTCATCCAATCCTCTGTCAGTTCTATGAAGGAAATATCATCACCACCATCATCACCATCATCACCGTCATCACCATCACTCTTATGCCCATTTGGAAGATCTTTGTGGAGGAGTGGATAGAATGTGGGATATTACAAAATATTAAAAAATATGAAGTCTAAAACAAAGTTGAGGGAAAAGTTTTGAAATTAAATGAGATGAAATTGTAGGACACGAACATTGTAGGGAAAAAATACTGTTTCTTAATTGTCTTAGGGAGATCTGGTGGCATGGTCTGTAGGCAGTTGCGCTGTTAATGCAGAATGGTACCTCTCTAGTGATTCAAACCCGCCAGTGCCCCCAAAGGAGAAAGATAGCCCCCTCTCATGCCATATACAACCTCCAAAAATCCACCAGAGGGTCAGTTATGGATCGGTTCCCACTTAACTCAAGGAATTTTATAATAGTGTTAGCTTTGGATGGTAAGATTGTTGTTGTCAGGTGCTGTAAAATCGAATAGGACACTCTGAATTCTGACCTATCCTGTGCCATCCTTACAATCTCTGGCACACTTGGACCCATTGCTGCAGACATTCCAACTGTCAGTCCACCTATTTGAGGGTTTTCCTCTCTTTTGTTGTCCCTCCACCTTTCCAAGCATGATGTCATTCTCCAAAGAATAGTTCTCCTAGCAACGTGCCAAGAGCATGTAAGACAAAGCTTCACCATCGTTGCCTCCCAGAAGCTCTCCGGCTGCACCTTCTCCAAGATATATCTATTTCTTATTTTGGCAGTCTTGGGATATTCACTACTCTTCTTTAACACCACAGTTCAACGTAAGCAAGTCTTCTTTTGTTATCCTTATTCATTGTCAAACTCTCAGCAGCATAGCAATTGATTGAAAAGACCATGGGCTGAATCAGGCTCCCCTTAGTTCTCAGACTGACATCACTGTGCCTCAAATAATTTGGAGAGGTCTTTGACTGTAGACTATTCCACCCAGTGCAATGTTGTTGTTACGTGCCATCAAGTTGCCTGTGATGCATAGCTACCCTCTGTATAACAGCTCTGAACCTGACCTATCCTGAGCCAGTCTCATTGACTCCGATACACCTATGCCCCATTGCCCTAGTTATCAATCTATCTCATCCAAGGTCTTGCTCTCCTTCACTGTCCCTCCACCCTTCTGATCATGATGTCCTCTCCAAGGATGAGTTGCTCTTGCCCACATGTTCAGAGTATGTGAGACAGGGTTTCAAAATCCTAGCCTCCAAGGAGAAACTTGGTTTCACCCTCTCCAAGACAGACCTATTTGCTTTCTTGGCAGTGCATTAAGCATGTTCAAGACTCTTCTTCAGCACCACAAGTCAAAGTCATCAATAATTTTTCTATCCTCCTTAGTCATTATCCGGCTCTCTGATGCATAGCTCATAATTGTGAAGACCATGGACTGGATTAGGTACACCTTAGTTTCTAGACTGATATAGTTGCTTCTCAGAACTCTGGAAAGGTCCCTAATGCAATTTGCCTTTTGAGTTCCTGACTGATGGTGCCAAAAGTGTTGGTTGGGAGCTGAGCAACCTCAATCTCTTCTCCGTTCATCATCATCGTTCTGCCAGTTGGCCCAGTGGTGAGAATCTTTGGCTTCTTAATGTTGAGCTTCAATTCATATTGAAATCCTTGAGCAAACACTTAAGATCCTCCTAAGTTTCCGCAAACAAGGTTGTGCTATCTGCATAATGTAGGTTGTTGATGAGTCTTCCTTCAATCCTGATCCCACAATTCTCATAAAGCCCAGCCTCCTGAATGATCTGTCCTGCAGATTGAAAAGATATGGAGACAGGATGCATCCCTGATGCACCCCCTTCCTGATTTTGAACCATGCAGTATTTTCCTGCTATGTTCTGAGGATCACTTTCTGGTCCAAGTATAGGTTTCACATAAGGACAATCAAGTGTTTTCGGACTCCCATTATCCTCAAAGTTAACTGCAATTTGTTGTGATGCATCGCCTGATCTCCTGAGTGCTTGTAATGAAGGTGTTGATTGTGGATTCAAGTAAGATGAAATCATTGACAACTTCAGTCTTTTCTTTATCTATCATGGTATTGCCTATCAGTCCAGTAGTGAGAATTTTTGGTTTTTGACATTGAGATTTAATCCATATTGAAGGCTGTAGTCTTTGATCTTCTGCAACAAGTGCTTAGTTTTCCTCACCTTCAGCTGCTGTGAAAATGAGGGATGGTCTTTATTTTCTTCTTTGTATTTTTCACTTTTTAAAGGAAACAGCTGTTTACAAGGGACTGTTTGAATGGTTTTTTTTTTTATTTTTTTTTTTTTTTTAGCAAGGGAACTGTGGTGGCTTATGAATTGGGTTCAAATTGACCAGCTTCTCCTCAGGAGAAAGATGGACAGTCTCCTGTCGTGTGATTTACTGCCTGGGAAAGTCCACTGGAGAGCCAACTAGGGGTCGGTTCTGGCTTGAGGGTGCATAATGACAACATTCTTTTAACAAAGGACATAGTTGACAGAGCGGCTAAGCTTTTCAGTAAATCATCTTAAGTAATTCAGTGACAATTAAATTGCTCTAGAGATGTAGTGTTTGGAAAATTAGGCACGATTGAAACAGCCTGAGTAGGAAGGAAAACACCTAGTTGAAACAACAGAGCAGAAGGATTCATGCTTCTGAGGAAGCCATGTGACTCTGCACTTTAGCTTGACCAGCTGAAATAAGTAAAGAAAAAAGAACAGTATGGTCTAAGGGCTTATAATAAATGTATACAATTTGGAGTGCTGAGAAAGCACTCTTATGCATAGTAATTAGAGGTTACTTAATAATTTACATTTTTAAATGTAAGAAATATTTTTAACGTAGTAAGAGTGTAATTACCTGGCTCATGTGCCCTTCATTTACCACAGTGGGATAAACCCAGTGGACGTACGCTTGTCCTTGTGACCCAAGATACCACCTTGTGGTTGATCTAGGAACTGCAGGTTAAAACCCTTGGGAGCAATCTCCAAAAATCTCTCACTGAAGAAACAAAAAGAGACCTGGAGAAATGGAAGAATATCATTTGCTTATGAATAGGAAGACTCAATATTGTGAAAATTACAATACTGTCAAAGGCAATTTACACGTTCAGTGCAACCCCAATACAAATACCAATTCTATTCTTTAACTAGATGGAAACGGCAATCTCCAATTTCATCTCTGGAATGGAAAGAGGTCCCGAATAAGCAAAGCACTCCTTAATCAGAGAAACAAGGGAGAAGGCATCCAATTCCCTGATTTCAAATCCTACTACAGTGCCGTGGTGGTCAAGACAGTGTGGTACTGGTACAATGACAGACACCTAGATCAATGGAATAGAATTGAGAATCTAGAAATCAACCCATTTACTTATGGTCAACTGATTTTTGACAAGGAGATGAAATTAGTTAAGTGGGGAAACGACAGGCTTTTTAACAAATGGTGTTGACAAAATTGGAAAATTATCTGTAGAAAACTCAAGCAAGATCCACATCTCACTCCATACACAAAAACCAACTCAAAGTGGATCATGGACCTACAACTAAAACCAAGGACTTTAAATTTCATTAGAGAATAGCTTGAAAGAACTCTAGAAGCCCTAATCCACAACATAAACAATTTTCCAAGCATCCTGAAAAACCTACAACCAGGAGAGGATAAAATAGATGAGTGGGACCTTCTAAGAATCAAATCCCTTTGCAGATTCAAAATGCCTCCCAACAGGATAAAAAGGGAAGCCACATACTGGGAAATAATATTTGGTAATAACATATCTAATAAGGGACTTATATCTAGAATTTATAAAATACTTGAGCACCACAACAAGATAAAGGTAAACAACCCATTTGAAAAATGAGCACAGGATATGACCAGACCAAAGAAGACATTCAAATGGCGAACAAACACATGAAGAAATGTTCAAAATCCCTAGCTCTAGGAGAGATGCGGATCAAAACAACTATGAGATATCATTTCACCCCGGTAAGAATAGCAAAATTTAACAGAATAGCAAACAACAAATGCTGGCAAGGTTGTTGAGAAACTGGAACCCTTATTCACTGTTGGAGGGAGGGTAAAATGGTGCAACCACTATGGAAAGCAGTTAGGCGCTTTCTCAGAAAGTTGCAAATAGAAATACCATTTGACCTAGCAGTTCCACTACTGGGAATATACCCTAAGGAATCCATAACTACCACCCAAGCAGATATATACACACCCATGTTTATTGTGGCTTTGTTCACAATAGCAAAGAGTTGGAAACGAATCAAGTGCCCATCAACAAACAAATGAATAGAGAAGCTGTGGTATATTCACACAGTGGAATACTACCCTGCATTGAAAAACAAGGAACTCATGGAACATTATACAAAATGGGTGACGCTGGAGGACATTATGCTGAGTGAAATATCTGTCACAAAAGGACAAATACTGCATAATGCCACTGTTGTAAAGTGGGACTGACATTGGAGTTTGGGGGAAACTAAGAAATAGGGGATAAATAATATATACTGCATTGAAACAGATGAGGGAGAGTACTGTTTAGGAGGAATATATGAGTAGGTATTATTGTCATGACAGGAGTCCAGAATGAAACCTGCATAGTGGAGAGGACATTGAGGATTGTATAACAATGAAAAAAATTTTTTTAACATATCAAAGAGAAAAGTGAACTGGGGGGAGGGGAGGGCAGAGAGGAAAATGTGCAACAGTGAATTAATGGAAATAAAAAAAATTTAAAGAGCCACATATACCTATACTTCTGCATTGTCAAGAATATTGTATGTTCAACATGCTTAAGAAGAAAAGATGGGATATCTGCACTAGTATGTTGTACAATCAGTTATGTTACAAAAAATGGATCAAAAGAAAAGTTGCTTTGCAAAAGTCTTCTGTCAGGGACTTCTATCAGAGTGCAGTAGTCTCAGTCGAGAGACCAAAGTGCACCTGGTCCAAGCCATGGGATTCTCAGTTACTTGCTCTGCATCTGAGAGCTAGACAGTGACCAAGGATGACAAAAGAAGAATTGATACATTTTGCATTGTGGTGCTGGAGAAGAATATTGGACTGCCAAGAGAACAAACGGGCCTGTCCTGGAGAGGGTGAAACCAAATTACTCCTTGGAGGCAAGGATTGTGAAGCTCCATCCCACATACTTTGGGCATGTTGCCAGGAGGAACCAGTCCTTGGAGAAGGAAATCATGCTTGGAAAGGTTGGAGGACCAGTGCAGGAAAGGATGACCCTGGATGAGACGGATTGACCCAATGACTGTGGCAGTGGGGGCAGATGGGTCAGAGACAATGAGCTTGGCTCAAGATCAGGCAGAGTTCAGAGATAGTATTTATAGGGTTGCTGTAAATTTTAGTCGACTAGACGGCACATAACAACAATAGCATGTACTGTCACTGTTTTAGAGGAAGTGCAACTATAGGGACAAAGCTGATGAAAATTCGTCTGACATATTTTGGACATGTTGTCAGGAGGGCTCAGTCCTTGGAAGAATTAATCATGCTTTAAAAGGTCAGAGAAAGAGAGGAGAACCCTCAACACAGTGGATTTACCCAGTGACTGTGATAATGGACTTGAGCACATTGGAGACCCGAGGATGGTGCCTGATCAGGCAAGTTTCAGCTCTGTTGTTCATAAGGTAGCTATGAGTTTACTTAACTCAATGGCACCATTAATAAGTTCAATAAACACTCTCAAGTTCAGCTTTTTGTAACCATCCATTGGGTATCTGAGGATGTATCTATTTTTTTCAGGAGGAGACTGCCCCCTTTTCACTCTTGGAATGACTAATGGGTTTGAACTATTGATTTTTTCTTCAGCAGCCCAGTACACAGCCATTATACCACCTGAAGGGAAATAAACTTTATCAAATCCATGAGAGAATACTAAAGTTAATGTACTTTTGAAAGTGCTAAAACTGGTAGGGAGCTCTGGTAGTCTACTGGCAAGAAGCTGCACTGTCATCCCGAAGGTGTGCAGTTCAAATCCACCAGATGCTCTGCTGGAGAAGGGGGGCAATCTCCTGTGTCTCTCTGATCCAATTTGACAGCTCACCACCAGCACCACCACAACAGCAACAAAATTTTTAAAATAAAGGTACTAAGATTGGCTATATACATATATTTATTATATCTCAAAGGAGTTGGCTTGAACAAACAAGCTACAAAGTATAAACATCTAAAAATAATTATGAATTTAAATTAATTTTTTTCCTCTGGTTTTCTCTTTTTCAAGTTGCAGATTATACTTATCCCTTAAGGGAAAGGGGTTGCTTATTGTTATATAAAATATTTTATTCTAAAAGTAAAGTGGAGTCCGTGGGTGCTGCAGTTAATGTACTGGGCTGTTAGCTGAGAGGTGGTGATTCAGGGCCACCCAGATGTGCCTTAGAAGAATGCCCTAGTAATCTACTTCCGAAACATCAGCCATTGAAAATTTTGTAGGGACAGTTTCTTTCTGGCATACTTGGGGCCTCTGTAAGTTGTAATCAACTCAACAGTAGTTGGATTTTTTTTGTTTGTTAGCTTCATATTAAAGTAGAGATAGGATTGGACAGAAATTGGCATAGATTCCAAACCATGGTTTAGAGAGATCCACTAAGAAAAAAGAAAGAAAAAAAGTCAATGAGAAAAAGATAATTTTATTTAAAAAGCGTTAAAATACTGTTGACAGCAAAAGCACTGATTGGTATAGAAAAATATATTATTCAAAAGACTTTTTAGTTGACATACATGTGTAACAATCAATTTCTTTCTTTAACTGAACCAGAAATTAAATATGGAAGTATAGCCGTGTGCAGTTTTTAAAAAAATATTTTTATTAGTTCCTTAGCGGTGTAAGGATTTCAAAAATTCTGTATGTGAAGTATTCAGGACCACAATACCTTTCCTCTCTAAATTTTATAATATAGACTTTGAACTTTGAACACAAAATAAGTTAAATGCTAGGACAAAAAGTAATAAATATTGGAGAGGATGTGGTAAGATAAGAAATCTTATACATTCTTGGTGCAATTATAGAATGGTGCAACTACTCTGGAATACAGTTTGACCTTTCCTCTAAATGCTAACCATAGAAATTCCATAGGAACCAGCTAATTCAGTGCTTGGAATATACCCTGAGAAAATAAGAACTGAGGCACAAATGGAGACATGTACACCAATGTTCATAGAGGCATTATTCACCATTGCAAGAACGTGGAAAATGCCAAATGTCCAACCACAATCAAATGGACTGAGAAATTACGGTACATACACATGATGGAATACGATGCAGCACACAGGAGCAACGATTTTGTAAATTACTACCTAACTTGGGAGGGACTGGAGAGCAGTATATTGAGTGAACTAACTCAGTCCCTTAAGAACAAATACTGTATAAGACCTTTATTGTAAAATGTGTAGGAGGAGCCAAAGGTGAGAGGGAAGGTGAGAGCAGAGGGGTGAAGTTGGCCCAGGTGTGGTGGGGGTGATTAATCAGAGGGTCGCATAATTTGATGGCTAGATGGAGGGTTAAATAAAGGAAATGGGAAAGTTCCAGTGTGAAAAACAAATGTATATTGTTTAATTTGTAAGTAAACCAATATAAAAAATTTATTTTTCTAAAAAAAGGTTAAATGCTGAAATTTCTTCCTTTTTAATGGTTATTTTATTGCAGATGCAGGCCCTGACATACAAATAGGTGCTATTGATAGCAAAAAGATTCTACTTTAGATTTGTTGTTGTGCCTTTGTGTCACCTGTGACTCATAGCGACCCTGTGTTCAACATCTCTGAAGCCTACCCTGTCCTGAGCCAGTCTCTCTGAACTTGACACATCGAACCCCATTGCCCCAGTTACTGTATCAATCCATCTCATCTAGGGTCTTTCTCTCCTGTGCTGGCCCTCTGCCCTTCCAAGCATGATGTCCTTCTCTAAGGACCAGTCCCTCCTGGCCACGTGTCCAAAGTCTGTAAGATAGAGCTTCAAAATCATAGCCTCCGAGGAGAAACTTGGTTTCATTCTCTTTAGAGTATTTGTCCTCATATTTATATGATATATGACTTGAATCAACTCCATCTGAATTTCAGGATCATCTCAGTAATAAATTTGAGGCATTGAACACCAGTGATTGAAGACTAGATGAGTTGTGGGCGGATATAATGGATATCATCCATGAAGAAAACATAAAGTCATTATAGAGAGGAGAAAGAAAAAAAATTGAAATGCTGTCAGAAGAGACTCTAAAAATTGCACTGGAGTGTCAAGAAACCAAAACAAAAGGAAAATGTGCCAAAGTAAAAGAGTTGAAGAGAAGATTTCAAAGAGCAGCTCGAGAGGACAAGGAAAAGGTTCCTATAATAGAATGTGTAGAAAATTGGAATTGGAAAATGAAAAGGGAAGAACTAGCTCTGCATTTCTCAAGCTGAGAGAACTGAAAAATTTAAGCCTCGAGTTGCAATATTAAAAGGTGCTATGGGTAATATAATGAATGACCCAGAAAGCATGAAAAGAAGATGAAGGGAATACACAGAATCACCAGAAAGAACTGATTGACAATGAAAAATTTCAGGGAGTGCCATATGAACAGGAGCCAATGGTAATGAAGGAGGAAGTGGAAGCTGCATTTAAGGCATTGGTAAAAATAAAGCCCCAGGAATTGATGGGTCTACCAATTGACTTGTTTCAGTTAACAGATGCAACCTTGGATGTGCTCACTAGTGTTGCTGTTGTTGTTGTTGTTATGTGCCGTCGAGTCGCCTGCGACTCATAGCGACCCTATGTACAACAGCCCTAAACTCTGCTCTGTCCTGTGCC
>NW_006399797.1:12306684-12326709 GCF_000299155.1 Elephantulus edwardii | reverse complement strand
TGCCATGTCCTTCAAAGCAGCCTGAACTTCTTCTTTCATCACCATAGGCTCTTGCTCATATGTTGTTTCATGAAATTCTTCTGTGTCTTCCAATAGTATGGCAGGTTATTTGGAGGATAGCTATCTGGTCAATGGATTGGAAGAAATTCATATTTGTTACCATTCCCAAGAAAGGGGATCAAACTGAATGTGAAACTACCAAACAATATCATTAATACCACATGCAAGCAAAATACTGCTGAAGATCATTCAAAAAATGGTTGAACCAATACATAAACAGGAAACTGCCACAAATTCAAGCGGGATTTAGGAGAGGCCATGGCACCAGGGATATTATTCCTGATGTCAGATGGATCCTGGCTGAAAGTAAGACATAGCAGAAGAATGTGTATTTGTGCTTTATCGACTATGCAGACGCATTTGTCTGTGTAGATCTTAAGAAGTTGTGGCTGACATTGAGAAGAATGGGAGTCCCTATTAGAGCACTTAATTGTGCTCATGTGAAACCTGGACCTGGACCAGGAGTCTGTTGGGCAAACAGCAGGGGAGCATTGCATGGTTTAAAATGAAGAAGGGAGTGTGTCATGGTTGTATTCTCTCTCCATACCTATTTAAGCTGTATAGTGAGAAAATTCTTTGAGAAGCTGAACTCTATAAAGAGGAACATGGCTTCAGGATTGGATGGGAGACTTATCAATAACCTGCGTTATGCAGATGATACAACCTTGCTTGCTGACAGTGTGGAGGACTTGAAGCACTTGTTGAAGAAAATCAAGGAATGCAGCCTTCAGTATTGATTGCGTCTCAGTGTCAAGAAAACAAAGATTGTTACCACTGGACAGATAGGCAACTTTATGAAGGAACGAGAAGTTGAAACTGTCAGCAACTTCAGTTTGCTTGGATCCCCAGTTAACACCAGCAGTCAGGAAATAAGGAGATGGATGCATTGCAACTGGGCAAATCTGCAGTTAGGAACTTCCAAATTTTTGAGGAACTATGGTGCAAATTTGAGGACTAAAGTGTGTCTGATTCAGGACATTGTATTTCTGATGACTTGCCATGCATCTGAGAGCTGGACAATGAATAGCAATGACAGAAGAAGAATTGATGCCTTTCAGCTGTGCTGTTGGAGAAGAGCACTGAATATCCCATGGGGCCAAGAGAACAGATATGTCTTGGAGAAGTTGCAGCCAGAGTGCTCTTTGGAGGCATGAATGATGAGGCTTCACCTCACATACTTTGGGCATGTTGATAGGATGGCATATTTCTTGAAAAAGGACATGATGGTGGGAAGGGTGCAGGGTTGGCGACGGAGAGGAAGACCCTCGACCAGGTGGATTGATGCAGTGACTGTCGCAGTGAGCCCGTATGTGTCAGAAAGTGTGAGGATGGCACAGGGTTCAGATCTTTTGCTCATGGGGTTGTTATGAGTCATACTCCATTTGATGGCACGTAACAACAACAACAACAACATTTTGATTTGGAATTTCATTGCAGTCCCAATGAGAATCTCGTCAGATTTGTTGATAATAAATTTATATGGGGATGCAAATGGTATAGGCTAGTCAAAACAATTTGAGTGAAGGTGGGTGAATGGAGAACAAAGTTCATGAACAAATGCAACTTGATTTCCACATTTACTATAAAGTTATAGTAATCAAAACAGTATAGTATTGCTGTTAAGATAAGTTCATGTCAGCTATTTTCATATTAACCAAATATTGCAATCTCAGTGTTTATTTTAATTTTTACAATCCCAGTGTCTATTAAATGTTGTTGTTGTTGTTCTTTTTGTTGTTGTTATGTGCTGTCGAAACTCCTGCAACTCATAGTAACCCTAGGTACAACAATCTTACTGTCTCTGACACACCTACCCCCATTGCCCCAGTCACTGAATTGATCCATCTCATTGAGGGTCTTCCTCTCCTTCACTGTCCTTCTACCTTCCCAAGAATACCATCTCTCTCCAAGGACTGGTCCCTCCTTACAACATGTCCACAGTATGTTAGACGAAGCTTCGGAATCCTTGCCTCCAAAGAACAGCTTGTTTTCACCTTTCTAGGACGAACATTAGGAGCGTCTTGATGGCCTTGAACCACATGTCTTCAGTATTTGCAGCACAGCTTCTTACCACTAGGCCACCAGAGCTCCCTGTATGACATTATGTTGTTCTTTTTGTGTATAATTGAGTCAGAACTGATCCATAACTGACTCTCCAGCAGGTTTTCAGAAGCAGTTAATCAAATGGGAAGAGATTGTCCATCCTTCTCCCGCAGAGCAGCTGGTGAATGCAAACCACATGCCTTTTGGATTGCAGCTCAGCTTCTTACCAGGAAGCTGAAATTACAAAGTACAAGCTGAAATTAGAAAGTACATTTAATGTTATGATTAGTAATGGTGTTAAATTCTTTGTTTGTCATTTTGTGCAACAAGTATGTAGAACATTTATTAGCACAAAACTGTGTGTGGGGGGAAGGAGTGGAATAGAAAAGCTGACTTTTAGAGTAATTTATATTTTAGTATTGAGGTTGTGATGGATGTCCATAGACACGTATGTAAGTGACAATTAAAGGAAGCCTTTGCCTGAGATTAAGAGTGTGATAGTTGGCATTTGTTTCCTACAGTACTTCACTTTCTTAGGTATTGAGAGATCTAAATTTCTTCTGCAGAAAATAATGTTTCATATCTTTATGATATTCTTTTACATCTACGTGCTTTATCATGAACTACCTATTAGTCTTTATTTCAGTAATTACAGTCAGTGATTATGAGAGAATTTAATGCTATGCTTAATCTCTTTTAACATATTTATCCAAGACCTCATTTGAAAATTGCTAATGCTGTTTCTGACCCACTCACCCAGATATGAAAGCATAGCAGTACCATTTGGTAGTATTAGCATTTTCTCTATATGTTACCTGTCTGTCTGTGAAGGTTTTCCCTAGATGATTCATGTGAAGCTTGGAAATGAAATGTACATTCTAGCCAAGCATTTTTTTCTATTGCTCTTATTTTGGATGGCAGTCCATTGACCATTTTTCATGATGTACATCTCTTACATATTTCTGTTTCTTCCTTTATATTTCATTCTGTCTCTATGGCTCTGTGTAATCATGGCCAGTCTAGGGGCTGACCATTGTGCCTATGGCTTCCAGATGAGCTGACCTACAAGAAAATGTGTTTATACTTTGTCATTGTTTTGAAACTCCTGAGATGCACACTGTGGTGGCTTGCATTGTGCAGTTGCTAATATGGTTTTGGGTTGCCTGCTTCTCCAATTGTTGTTAGTTACTGTTAAGCTATGTGTGACTCAGAGCAACCCTATGAGTAACAGATCTGAACCCTGTCTTTTCCTGTGCCATCTTCATCATCTCTGACAATTGAGCCCATTTCACCAGTCAGTATTAATCCATCTGGTTCTCTTACAAATAGGTATATATGTGTGTGTACCAGTGATGGGCAAATTGTGAGGTAGGAATTTTGATATTTGTGTTTGAGTCATAATTTAAAAACAATTTTTCATTCCCCTCCTTGGGGCTTCTTTTCAGTTTCATAGAAATTTTTTGTTCCGTTCTCATTAAAGCCTGCTCTTAAGAAAACAAATAAAACTAAATACAATCCTAGAAAACTTAACATAAATCTTAAAAGGTCTCAAGATATGCAAATAACTTGTACTCAGCTACAGACATAAAGTTTTGTAGTTTGAATTTACCCGGCAGCCCTGCGGAAGAAGTGATTTAGCGGTGTGGTCCTGGAGAGATTATAGCCACGAGAACCTTAGGAAGCTGTTCAGCTCTCACACATGGGGTTGCCATGAGTCAGAATCAACTCTGAATGTAGTGTGAATGCCTTTTTCTCATCAGGTAAAGTGTAGGCTTCAGGGAGCAAATAGGAAGTGGTTTGGGGGAAGGGGTTGTTTTCTTAGTGCAACTGAAATCACACTGTCTGGGTATGTCATTTTCCAACTGTTGTTAGTTACATAGTTCTTTCTAGTGTAGCCTGGTGTATAAAATGGTCTTTAAAGATGACACCAACTTTTATAAGACAGGAATAGTCCATTTCTTATGGACTCCTTTTAAGTTTCCGCTTGTAGATCTCTTGTGTTTGTTATGCACTATTGAGTTGATTCAGAGCTGACCCTCCAGTGGGTTTGCAGTGCTTCTAGAGCTTCTGAAAGAGTAAGATCTATGACACATTGATTTTAGTCAACTGACCGTATCCTAAATTGGGTTGCCTATTGAAATATCCGTGGAGAAATCTCAATCTCCCTCTCTCTTTTTCTATCTATCTATCTATCTATCTATCTATCTATCTATCTATCTATCTATCTATATCTATCTATCTATCTATCATCTATCATCTATCTATCATCTCTCAAAACAAAAACTCACTGTTGTTGAGATCAAATTCTCTTCTAGATGATCCTCCACTGGGTTTCTGAGGTTATAACTCACGCAAGACAGGATTGTCTCTCTTTCTCCTGCACACAATTTGTATAATGCTAAGAATAACAAAGGGAGTTCTGGGGGCTCAGTGGTAAGAAATTTGGCTGCCAACCCTAAGGTATGTAAGTCAAATCCACCAGCTGCTATGTGGGAGAAAGATGAGCAGTGTCCTGTCATATAGTTTACTACCTCTGAAACACACTGGAGGGTCAGCTATGGATTGATTCTAACTTGACAGTACACAGCAACACAGCAAGAACAACAAAGGGCTTAGTGATAAGGAGTTTCACTACCAATTCCAAAGCAGTGGTTTTACTCCACCAGCTACTCCACTTGGGAATCAGGCACATTTTAGTCCTTGAGCTAACATCATTGCTCCTCTGTATTGGAGAGGTCGTTGACTGCAGACTTTCCCAGTGCAATATATCTCATGCCCTGACTGCTGGTACCAAGTGTATTGATTGTGGATTCAAGTAAGATGAAGTCATTAGCAGTTTCAACCTTTTCCCCATCTATTATGTTGTTACCTATGATATACATGAAAGACCTCATAACCCAGAGTTACATGGGTCCAGATTTAAGTTAGATACCTTTAAATCTTTTTCCTACCCATTCTAGAGGGAAATGTGGTTCTTTAGTGGGTAAGGAGTTACAGTGCTAACCCAAAGGCAGATAGATAAAATTATGAACAACTCCTCGAGAGGAAAATGAGCACTCTCCCCTTGTATGATTCACTAGCACTGAAAACCCACTGGAGGGTCAGCTATGAGTTGGTTCCAACTCAATGACAATGAATCAGAGCTATCTTTGAGGTCAGTAGATGCATTTGACAGCAGCAGTCATACTGGTGGTCGTGGGACAGTGATAAACCACAGCTTGGAACGCTTCATCATTAGGACTCATTGTCAGTAACCATCAGATCACCTCTTAGGCATGCATCTCCTGTGTGCAACCTGTTGTTGCCTGTCATGTTGTGATAATATTCTTTCTGAGGCCAGTGGCATTCTCTGGATTGATGTCAACTGTTGCATAGACAGCTGCTGATAATTCTCTTGAGCTATGTATCCTGTGTCTGTCTTCCTGTAGAAGGAAAATGACTCTCTTGTCTTCACAACATGGTAGAAACCCTTAAACTGGGTTGGTTGTGCTCTACATCCATCTCTAGGTTATTTGTTGCCTTCTTTACACGCATTGGGTACGTGATGCTAGGTAGTGATGTGCTTTCTCCACTCTCACCTTCAGGCAGCCAACATGGAATTCCTGTCAAAAGTTTTTTTAGAGTGCTTCTTGAAAACTCTGAGGACTTCCTAAATTACAAGAATTCACCAGGCCAACGTTGCACGGAAGATGCCAGTCTGTCTGCTGTAAGCAGGATTTATTTTAGGGCATCTCTGAAGCTCTTTGTTTTACTCTACTCAGAGTCAAGAGAACCCCTCCTGGGGGCAGTGAAATATGCCCTGGCACATTTCTCCTGAGCACATGTTTATGTTTCTGCAAGAAAGAGCCTCCTAAGCTTGCTAAGAATTTATCTAGCAAAGGTTGCAATTTCTCAAGTCCCTTGTAAAGTCATTATGGTTGATACGACCTCTGGGATAATGCTTATCTATAGTGCTGCAGAATATCAATTTACACATTGCTTCATCAGTGTAGAACTCTACTTAACACAATTACCAATGTGTTTATGTACATGCTTTCCTCAATTTTTTCTCTCCTACAGAATAGGACCTGTGTCCTTCCAGGAGTCATAACATCTTAGAAAGTGCTATTTTTATATGTGCTAGAGAGTCTTTCTGTTTTTCGTGATTCTTATTGGATTAATCACTAGGAGAGATGAAGTCTTTTATTAGTGCCTTCTTTATTTTATACTTAAAAATTTTAAGTTGTTATTCTGAAACACAACTGCTTTAGGATATATTAAATATTCCTCAGGTTTTTAAACCCAAGATAGGAAATATAATCTGAAATTTTTAAAATTAATGTAACTGAATATAACTTTGAATATGTTGGTATCAGTAGAAGTGCTGCACTGCATCTTTATACGTATCTTAAGAGCCTCTTCTCTCTAATCAAGTAATTTAGGGAGGTACTAAGAAATAGCTGGTATTGAACATGCATGGACTGCCAAGAGAGCAAACAGATGTGTGCCGGGGAGGGTGAAACCAAGATGCTTCTTGGAGGCAAGGATTTTGAAGCTCTGTCTTACATACTTTGGGAATGTTTGCAGGAGGGACCAGTCCTTGGAGAAGGACATCATGCTTGGGAGTGATGAGGAACAACGGAGGAGAAGAAGACCCTAGATGAGATGAATTGGCACAGTAATTGGGGTAATAATGAGGTTAGAAGTGTCAGAGTCAGTGAGACTGACTCAGGAAAGGGCAGGCTTCAGAGCTGTTTTACATAGGGTTGTTATGAGTCACAGGCGACTCAAAGGTGCATAACAACAACATCATTAATGAGCTATAATGACTTAGTGGTAAGGAATTGTGCTACCAATGCAAAGGTACGTGGTTCAAAGCCACTAGCTACTCTGAGGGAGAGCGATGGGCCATCTCCCCCTGTGTGATTTACTGCCTTTGAAAAACCCACTGGAGGGTCAGCTATTGGTTGGTTCTAAGTTGATGGTATAAAACAGGTTATAACCACAAAATAAATAAAAATTATCTGGTTTTCTACCTTCAGGATTATTTAGAGCCTTTGCCATATTAATGTGTATTTTAAATCTTTTAAGGAAGTTTTAGAAATTTTCTCAAATATAATGAACCAAAGAATTACTCTTTTGTTACTACATCTAATGTTTTGGCTTCTCCTAACTCTGAGAGAGCATGGTAATTAGTGAACAGTATCACTAATATCACATGCAAGCAAAATCCTGCTGAACATTATCCCAAACGACTGGAACACTACACTGGCAGAGAACTGCAAAACGTGCAAGATAGGTTTAGAAGAGGCTGTGGCACTAGGGGCATCATAGCCAGTTTCCTGTGGATCCTGGCTGAAAGCAGAGATTAGTACTAGAGGGAAGTTTATCTGTGTTTCATTGCTTATTTAAAATTATTTTACTGTGTTGATCACAACAAATTGGGTCTAACCTTGAGGAGAACAGCAATACCAGAACACTTAATTTTGCTTAATGCAAAACCTATTCTCGGACTAGGAAATAGTCACCAGAACACAGTGAGGAAACATTGCATGGTTCAAAATTAGGAAAGAAGTGCATGACGGATGTATCCTGTCTCCATAACTTTTCAGAATATATGTATAACAGATAATTTGGGAGGCTTGATTTTATGAGGAGGAATGTGGGTGTTACCAGGATTGGAGGAAGACTTATCAACAACCGTTATACTGATGATACTTCCTTGCTTCCTGAAACTGAGGAGAACCTGAAGCATTTACCGCAGAAGGTTGAGGACTGTAATCTTGAATATGGATTGAAGCTCAACATCAAGACACAGATTCTCATCAGTGGGCCAATTGACAGCACCTGATAAATTGAGAAGAGATTGAGGTTTTTAACAATTTCAGCTTGCCCAATTCTACAATTAACACTCTTGGCACCAGCAATCAGGAAATCAAAAGATGAATTGTTATCAGAGACCTCTCCAGAATGCTGTAGAGCAACAATTTCAGTCTAGAGACTAAGGTATACCTGATCCAGGCCATGATCTTCATAATTACTTGCATCAGAGATATGAACAATGACTAAGGATGTTAGAAGTAGAATCGATACCTTTGGGTTGTGGTGCTGAAAAAGAGTATTGAACATACCATGAACTGCCAAGAGAAAAAAACAGGTTTGTTCTGGAGAGGGTGAAACCAAGTTACTCCTTAGAGGCAAGGATTGTGAAGCTCTTTTTTCACATACTTTGGGCATGTTTCCAGGAGGGAAAGTCCTTGGAAAAGAATATCATGCTTGGAAGGGTAGAGGGACAACATAGGAGAAGACGACCCTGGATGAGATGGACTGACACAGTAACTGAGGTATTGGAAGTAGGTGTGTCAAAACCAGATTAGCTCAAATATGTCAGGGTTCAGAGCTATTGTGCTTAGTGGCCCTGTGTGTCACAGTCAACTCTTCAGCACTTAAAAACAATATCAATAACTACCTGAAACCTTCTTGCCCTGGATCAGTTCTGATTTGCCATCTAAGTAATTGAATTTGCTATCCAAACTGGAATACTTTTCAGTGCTGGTACAATAGCTTTAAAGTCTAATTGTTTTTGGCAAGCCAGAATTGTTAACAGCATAAAATACAAACCAAACTAATATAGCTGTAGCAATTATTAGTTGCTGTGGAGTGATTTTAACTCATAGCTGCCTCCATGTGTCTTATCCTACCTATGGAATTCAGAGGGTTTTCAGTCTGGTGGCATAGTCCATGGAGCATTGTGCTGCTAACCTAAAAGGTGATTTCTCTCTGGTGGTTCAGATCTACCAGTGCCTTTGAGGGAACAAGATAGGCAGTCTTGTCCTGTGCTGTTTACTGCCCCTAAAAACCTGCTGGAAGATCAGCTATGCATAGGTTGAGTCCATGGCAATTTGAGTTTTGAGTGTTTTGAGAAATAGAATTCCAGGCCTTTCTTCCAAGGTGCCCCTGGATGGACTTGAGCCTTTCTGTTGGCAGCTATGCATGTTAACAGTTTTCATCACCCAGAAATTGCATAAATAATAGCAGTGTTTTATTGGCTTATAGAGTTGGGAATCCCAGAGATTGAGGTGCCCTGTAGCATGAACTAACCTGAAATCTGGCTACATTTACATTTCTATGCATCCATTTTGTTCTTGAAGTGATGTGCCTCTTCGTAGCAAAATAATTACAATGTTTTCAAAGTTTATACCATGTTACCTAGTTTTTGTACTTTTCTATCAGAAAAGAGAATACTGAAGTCCCCAGAATTCTTATCTGACCTCTTGAGCTCTTTGTGATTGGACAAACTGCTGTGATATTTCTCAAAGATGGAAGAATTCCAAGTACATACTGGTTTATATAAGATGCAGCAGTTCATGCTGAAGGGAGATGGAGTTTGTTTGACATTATCATGGTTATCATGTAATATTTCTAGGTGTTGGACTCATTTTTACTCAGCATGGCAGCTGCATGTTGGAGGCTGGATAGAATGGTTTCAAAATGGATAGTAGACCATGTTATCCATCTTTTATTTGTTTGGAGTTCCGGCTGCACAACATGCAACATTTCACTACTAACCAAAAGGTTGCCTGTTTGAAACCACCCAGAGGTGCTTTGGTATACAGGCCTGACAATTTGATTCCATGTGATTACAACTGAGAAAGGCTTTTGGTGTAGTTCTACTGTGACACATATGAGACACTGATGGCTACTGTTTTTCTTAATTATTCAGCTCTTTGACAGATGGGGTAACCCCTTCCTCTAGTTTATTAAGGAGACCTAAATTGGTAATGCAGCCTCAAAAGATCATTCTGCATTATCTTTGTATGAATACTAGATTTGCCACAGATATTTTCAAAGATGTACAATTTGAAGATAACAGAAGTCATTTGTAATCATATTGCACTTAGTTAAAAGCCAGATAAACTTTTACTTCTTTCCAGAGAAAATGTTGTCTAAATTTCTGAAAGAATTGCATATGATAATGAAAAGACTACTCTGTCTTTGCAAATCATAAATATATACATATATATTCCATGTATCACCTGATATTTTCTTCCTCTGACACATTTTATGAAAATCACATGGTTTAGGGATCTGTAATATTACCTAATATTTTTGCTATTTGTTTTCTCTTTTATGTAATGTAGATTTGAAAAGAATAGACTTTCTCACAAACATGAAAATGTTGCCACAACAAGATAAAGGTAAACAACCCAATCGAAAAATGGTCACAGGCTTTGAACAGACACTTCACCACAGAAGACATTCAGATGGCCAACAAACACATGAAGAAGTGTTCAAAATCCCTAGCTCTAAGAGAGATGAAAATCAAAACAACTCCTAGGTGTCATCTTACCCCTGTAAGAAGAGCCAAATTCAACAGAGCAGCAAACAGCAAATGCTGGTGATGTTGTGGAGAAACTGGGACCCTTGTTCACTGTTGGTGGGAGTGTAAAATGGTGTAACCACTATGGAAGGCAGTATGGTGCTTTCTCAAAAAGTTGGAAATAGAAATACCATTTGACTCAGCAATTCTCCTACTGGGAATATACCCTAAAGAAACCATAAGTGCCACCCAAGCAGATATATGCACACCCATGTTTATTGTGGCTTTGTTCAGAATAGCAAAGAGTTGGAAACAACCCAAGTGCCCATCAAGAAACGAATGGATAGAGAAGCTGGAGAAACAAAGAACTCATGAAATAGTATACAAAATGGGTGACCCTGGAGGACATTATGCTGAGTGAAATATCACAGTCATAAAAGGACAAGTACTGCAGAGTGCCACTGTTGTAATTGGTATTGGGGTTGGGGAACCCATGAAAAGAGGGGATAAATAATGTATACGGCATTGAAACAGATGAGAGAGAAAACTGTTTAAAAGGGATATATGATTAGGTATTATTGTCAAGACGAGTTTAGAACGAAGGCTGCATAGTGGAGTGGACTTAGGGGGAGGGATTGTATAACAATGAAAGAATTTTTTTTTTTCAAAGAGAAAAATGAACTAGGGTCAGGGAGGAAAATGTATAACAATGAATGAATGAATGAGGGAAAATTAAATGGAAAGAATAAGAGCTGTAAAAAAATTTTAAAAAGTTTGTGAAAAAAAGTGAAAATGTTCTCTTAGCCTTGTTTTCTTTTTTTGTAAAGCTGTTACAGTTGTTCCTGCCACCTTCCTGTCAAGTTACTGTACTTTGGTGGCTTGAGTATTGTGATTCTGGAAGCTGTGCCACCAACATTTCAAATACCAGGACACAGGTATTTGAAATAAATGGTTGGGTGGATTTTAGTGAAGTTTCCAGACTAGGAACAACCTGGAAATCCTGGGGCAGGAGGGAGAAGACCAATCGACTTAGAAATAGCAGTAGAATATTGTCTGATACAGTACTGGGAGATGAGGTTCTCAGGGTGGAAGGCACCCTAAGTATGGCTGGGCAGGAGCTCTGTGCCCTCTGAGGTCAGTCAGCCTTACTGATTAAGATGAAATAGAACTTTGTGCTTGTTATTTGGGCAATGACTCTAAACAAGAAGAAATAACTATAATCCTCATTAATTAGGATGTGGAACATATGAAGTATAATTCTGTAGTGTTGGTGGAATTGTTAGAAAACTTCTTACACGGGTTCCAGTCCTGCTGCCCTGCAACTTGTACTTACTAATCTTTAGGTTAGCAATCAAGTCTCATTGTGACAGGAGTTCAGAAAATATTTATTCAACAAGTACTTATTGTGTTACTACTATATGACAGTCATTTTTCTAGGCAATAGGAATGCAGTAGAATAAAACGGAATTCTCCCTGCCTCCTCTGGATTTCTCTGAGAGAGAAATAATGTGCAATCTCCTCTTGTATGAATTGCAACCTCTGAAAACCACTGGAGGGCCAGCTATGAGTCAATTTGTACTTAAAACAAATTAGTTGAGTTAGAAATACTTTGAATTTATAAACTAGTACAGGAGTTGGCAGAGTGTAGTCCCAAGTTCACATCTTGCCCATTAACTCTTTTGTAAACAACGATTTTTTTGGAATTCAGCAATAGCCATCCTGTAATTTATGTCCTATAGTTTATTCTGCCCTACAGGAGCAGAGTTGTACTAGAGACCATATGGCCATTAAATCCTAAAATGTTTGCTATCAGTTCTTTTACAGAAAAAAATATACAGGCCTTGTCTGATGGGCTGATTATATATCAATGCATATATTATTTCACATCTCTGAAATACAGGATGCTGTGAAAGAGAATAACAAGGTTAAGTTATATTGGGCAGTAGTAAGTCTTCCTTGAGTCTGATTACTGTAGAAGATCAAAGTCAGTTATTTCTCTATCCCATTCACTGCCAAAAAAATCCAGGTAGGTCTGTCTGACTTGGAGGATGTGACTCCAGCGTACTCTTTAAAGGGAAGGATTGTGACATGTTATCTCACAGACTTTGGGCATGTTGTCAGGGGGAACCAGTCCCTGGAATAGGACATCATACTGGGCAAGGTGGAGGACAAGAGAAAGAGAAGAAGGCCCCCAGGAAGATGTATTGACTCAGTGACTTTAACTATGGACTGGAACATATCCAAGATCTTGAGGATGGTGCATATGGGGTAAGTTCGTATCTTTTGTTCATAGGCTCGCCGAATCCATTGAGTAGGTGACTTGATGACACCTAACAGCAACAATAGCATGTTAGTTCAATATACTGTTTGCATACATATTGCCAATTTAGTATGCCCAGTGCTGATCCTCATATACTTAAGATTGAAGAAACATCAAGGATACTTAAAATCTTGACATGAGCGAGATTGAGAAGTGCATGAGTAGGAAATAAGAGAATCTTTTTTCAAGATGGTTGGCGGTGAAAGGTAGAAGAGGGGTGGCAACAGCCAGAGGAAGAATTATGGTCATGACAAGAATCCAGAATGAAGGCTGCATAGTGGAGTGTACTGGGGGGTGCGGAGGTTTGTATACCAATGAAAGAATTTTTCTTTTACCTTTCAAAGAGAAGAATGGACTGGGGAGTAGGGGTGGGCAGAGAAAAAAATGCCACAATGAATGAATTGAAATCCAAAATATCTGTAAATGTTCATGAAAATTAAGAATTTTTTTTTTAAAAAAAGAAGTTTTGTCTTTCATTTGAGGGAGCCTCAGTGGGAAGGAAAGCATAGGGTGCGAAAAGTAACAGGCTGAAGAGTGAAAATATGATAGAATGAATTATTTGAGAAAACTAGAGGGGATGGAATCTTAAATGCATGTGGAGGGATTATGGGTTTTTTTTTTTGTTTTGTTTTAAAAAGTGGTGTTTTCTTTTTTTTATTTTTTTCTATATTTTATTAGTTTTCATAAACATTTACAGAGATTTTGGGTTTCCATTCATTCATTGTTGCACTATTCTCTCTACCCTCCTCCCAGTTTGTTCTTGTCCAAATGCCACAGTGCTTGTCAAAGCCAGTTCTGATTAATCTTCTTTGTCAGTGTGTCCTTTGCCATTCCCTATCACTCCTCCCTGAGAGAGACTTCACCCTGAGTCATAAGGAAAAGGGGATGGCGTATTCTCTTAGCTACTTCCTGCTGAAAAGGGACGCTGTGGGTTTCAGGGTGAAGATCTTCTCTCACTACTCTAAAGGGCCCCTTTGGCAGTAGGAAACACATAGACTATTATGGAGATTGATTTTGGAATTTAGATGCACTCTTATTGATTGTGCTTGGCCGTACATGTTCATATCCTTGAAGATGAATCATGGGGGTGTTGCAACCTAGAAGACACAAATTTGACTAACAAGTTATAAGTACATGAGTCCAAAAATTATGGAAAAGTAAAAGAAAAGATTCTTTCATTGTTTTACAAACCCTCCCCCAGGTCCCCTCCACCATGTAGCCCTCGCTCTAGTCTCCTGTGATGACAGAAATACCTAGTTATATATCTCTTTTAAACAGTTTTCTCCCTCCTCTGTTTCAGTGCAGTATACATTATTGAACCCATCTTATTCAGTCTCTCCCCAACCCCAAGGACAGTCCCATTCTACAACAGTGGCATCATGTAATATTTGTCCTTTTGTGACTGGGATATTTCACTCAGCATAATGTTCTCCAAAAGTTTACATTAAAGTAGGCTTTTCATTCATTCATTCATTCAATCAATTCTTGCACATTTTCCTCTCTATCCCCCCTCCCATAGTTCACTTTTAAAAAAGAAAATAGTCATTGGTGCCTAATTTCCTCCCTCTCCCCACTGAGAGATTAGTTTATTTTATAGCAAGAAGGACATTTCTTCTATTTCAGCAGATGGAGAAGGACAAGATGAGTGCAGGTTTAGGTATAGGTAGGTTTGTCCTGGCAGGAATTTAAGGGAATATGTAGGATCTTATATTTTTTGTGTGAAATTGGAAATAAAGTCAGTGGCTATTTGTGAGAAGGGGAAGATATCAGGAAGGAGATTAAAAATACAAACTATATGAAATAATTATTGCTAATCAAAGAAAATAGAATTCCCATTCACTTGAGATAGATACTGTGAACTAATTTCTAGTAATTGTGGTTTTTCTGGAGGAAAATTTAAATACTTGAGTTCATGGATTTCTGCAGGAGAAGTTTAAATACTTGCCTTCATTGGTAGAAACTTAGTGGGTAAGTTGAACAGGAGAATTAGGTGAAAGAAGAGTAAGGAAAAGATAGTTTTGATCTGAAAGAGTTATTGTAATGTAGGACTATGAGATATTAGTTGGACGTAATGAATAAGAAATATAGAACAGAAGTTATGGACAGGGATATGGAATAAATGAATCAATGAATTGATGGTTCCTGACACACACACACACACACACACACACACACACACACACACACACACTCCCATCTGCTAGTTAAAGTACTAGAGACCTGGAATATAGTGACCCTGAGCAGAGAATGAGATACTTGAACGATTTCCATTTTGGTAATGGTGAGATTCCAGCTGTGACAGTGAAGTAAATCCAGGTGGTGGTTATTGAAATCAAAGAGGTCAAAGAATCAAGATCACACTTCAAGAACCACGTAGAATGATAGTTAGGCTCGTGGTGAGAAAAGACTGGAAACACTCCTGAAATCTCCACTGAATAAGATTTACAGCAGAAAGTGGACGAGAAACTGCTATGCATCTCCGTGGAACACCTGGTGCCTAGATTCTGAAGTGAATCTAGTGTATGTGAAATAGTAGATAGTTGCAGTGAATCTGAATTTTATAAATATCCAAAGTTGGGTAATGTATGGTGTTTAAAGTATGATAGTAAGGTAAGAAAGTAAAGATGCGGGAGTGAAAACAACTTTTTTGAAGAGATGCTGAGGATATAAGACAAGTCAGTGGTCTCTGAAGTTAGAAGACCCTGGGAAGATGGAATACAATAAACATTGTAGGGCAGTTGGTAGAGTATCGTGGGGGAAGAAAATTGGGGAGGTGATAACTGTGAAAATGTGGCCCAATTATTCATACCTGCCTGCAGCATGTCTTGTATAATCTCTTTCTGGTCAACCTCGTCTAAGTCAGTGATGGGGTTTAACCAATAGAATATGGCAGTCATCAGGTAGTGACAGTTCAGAAATAAGCTTGTACTTAAGCTCTTGTTGCTGTTTTGTAGATTTCAACTCATAGTGATTCTATAGGACAGAGTATAACTGTCCTGTAGTTTCCTAGGTTTTTCCTACCTTTATGGTAGCTGATTTGTGTAGGTCATTTGTTTTAGAGTCACTGATGAATTAGACATACCATTTACTGAGCAGCTGAGCACTTAACTGTTATGCCACAAAGGCTGAAGGGATAAGTTCTTTCCCGCTGCTGTTGGATCCCTCCAACTCATGACAACCCTCCATCAGGTTTCTGAGGCCATAAATCTTAATGGGAGCAGATTTTCTCATCTTTCTCCCATGGAGCAGCTGATGGACTCAAACCATTGACCTTTCAATCTGTAAATCACTATGCTACCATCAACTTGTACCATCAAGTATATTCTATCCTGATAGGTCTCTATCAGGTTTCTTGGGCCATCTTCTTTTTTGGGAGGGGATTCCCATCTTTCTCCTACTGAGCAACAGGTGGCTTAGAACCATTGATCTTTCTGTTAGAAGTGTGACACATTATGTACTCTGCTGGGGTTCATTCCACCAGCCCTTAGGTACCATTAAAACGTCTTGCTATGCTACTAGAGAGACTGTCTAGAGACCAAGTGGAGAGGGAGACTCCCTAAGACCACATACAGTGAAAAAGACCAACAGTCCCATCTCGACTCAGTCTAATTCTCAGCCAATCTGCCAGTGGAACCTGTAGCCACAGAATGAATACTAACAAGGCCGCCCGAAGAACCACCCAGCTAGCCTCAGCCTAGATTGCACAATCATACGCAAAAGAAAAAGAATTAGTCTCTTAGTTTTAGCGTGGTTTGTTAGCAGCAATAGGTAACTGTAGTGAATGAGTGGAGAGAGAGGGCTGTTTTAGGGAGTAACCAAGGTCAAGAATGAGAGGCATCCAGGTGGATTTGGTTTTCATAGTAATCGAGAAGAATCTGGGCCTTACAGCTTAATTGGATCCAGTAGTGTCCTGTCTGATATCTCAGATGTTGTTTGGGGTCCCATTGCACACTCTGCTCATCTTGACACCTCTCTGGTTGATTACAGTGAAGAGATAAGCACTCCATGGGCTTGTTCCTCCCCCCCCCCTTTTTCTTCTAAGAGCATCATCCCGATTTCTTCCAGTCCTTTTTATATTGGACTTTTGAAACTCCTTAGCATTTTTGCCACCATCTATAGGTGTATTCTAACTTGTCTGTCACTTTCTTAAATGTGTCACCTAGAGCTGAACTCAATTCCTAATGCAGTCGTAACTGTACATAGTAGAAAAGGACTATTACATGTCCTTGCTTTGGCAGTATTGTTTTTAATGTAATTTCAGATTGCTGCAGGCTTTTGGGGCAGCCACAATAGTGTTGACTTACATTTAGCTTCCAGGCAATAAAACATACACCTTTTTCCTTTCATTTCTTTTTGATATAAATTGCTATTAGATCAAATTCTATACTTACGGAGTTGATTTTTTGAGCCTAGAAATGGAGAATTAAGTCTGGTATGGTTTAGTTAATATATCTCATCATAAATGTTATCTTTCCCCCTTCTTAGCTGTGTGTGATCTACAAGCTTGATAAGTATACGTCTTCTTCTCTTCTTCTAAGGAGCTCTGATGGCACAGGGGATAGCATGCTGTGCTGCTAGCCTAAAGACTGGGGGATCAAATCCACTAGCTGATCCCCAGAGGAAGATGATAATCTTCTCTTGTAAAGATTTACAGCCTCAAAAACCCTGATGGAGGGCCTTTTTTGTGTGAGAATCAACTTAGTGACAGTGGAGTTTGGTGTTTTATTGTCATGTAAGTTAATAAAAGAAATTATAGCATGGGGAAGGGAATTGGAGACAAGGACAGTTTGCTAAGTTTCATGCCAAACCATTAACTGCTGTTCTCTGTCTCACTTCCATTGTGTCTCTTTTTTTTAATAAAAATTCAATATGGAGATGTTTGTAAATCAAAAGATTTGTAACTACTCGTATAGATTATGATGAAAACTGTTAAAACCCTATTCTAAGTGTGAGTTCTTTCCAATATTTGTTCAACAGCTAGAATTTATTCAGGATGAATCAAGTCATAGCCTTTAATAATAAAACACTCAATCTCCCTCCATTACAGACTTAGTTTTTTGCTAGGTGATAATGGTGGTGGTGGTAGTGCTGTAGAGTTAGAACAGACAACTCACCTTCCAGTGAGTTTTCAGAGGCTCCGCATCACATGGGAGGAGAGTGCACCTCTTTCTACCATGGAACAGCTGATCGATTTGAACCATGTGCCTTTGGTTTGGCAGTACAACTCCTTACCATTTGGCCACTAAATTAAAAAAAAAAAAAGAAGAAGAAAAAAGAAAGACAACGTATGACCTTCTCAGTCTTACAGTCTGATGAAGACCAATCGGTTGTATTCTATTTTCATAATACACTCAGGAGCAATGAAGGACTTCCCAGCATTTATTGATTTCTCTGTGGTCAGTCTTTCGGGGCTAAATGTAATTCAGCATGGATCGTAAGTTGCTAATGTTCCTTTAATGTCTTTGACATATAAAACGCCTTTAAGAATGGCAGTGCTCTTGGTAGATCAAATTCCTATGCTAAATAGTATAAAACAAGGCTGTCTTCTAGCTGTTCTGCCTTTTAACATCACTAAATAAGTCAATACAACATGAGCTGTATGTATGCCCTCTGTCATAGTAAATTGAAAGATCAGCACCTTTTTCAAGGTAGGTGAATCTAGTGGATAATTGCTATAAAAAAAATGCACAATGTCCTCTAGTCCAAAGTCTTCAGCTGTTAGATAGATTAAGGAAATCTCTTCTTTCACTTGGTTCATATAGGAAACAACTTCTACCTAATTGAGAACACTATATGATGCAGAGTTGTGTAGTGTGGTTTTTTTTAAATTGTAGTTATATGGACAGCTGTTAGTTCATGCTCTTAAAATATTTGAGACCAAAAACATCACTGTCTTTCTTTAAGAGACAAAATTTTAGTGTCTTAATTATGTACATTTTTTAAAAGTTTAAATTTATTATTAATTTCAGTAAAAATTTACGGAGACTTTGGATTTCCATTCATTCATTGTTGCACAATTATTTACAATTTTTTAAATAGATGCAAAATTAGTTATTAAAACACATTTTGTTTACAAGTATTTTAATATCCCACCTTTGTGTTAAGGTGATATGACTTTTCCCCCTGCCAAAAAGGTCATTTTAATGCATTTTTAAAACTATGTGACATCAGTGTATTTGTTAGCAAAAACAGAATGATTTTCTCTTTTTTTTACTAATTAGTAGGAACAACTTGGTAGGTTGATGAGCCTTCTTGTAGAATCACTAGTTATTATTAATCACTAAATTAACAGCATCTGTAATTTATTGAAAAATTTACATGGGTTATTTCTCATGGTGCACTGAAAAGGTAGGCGTTACCTTTTCAATTTTGTAAGTGTGGAAACTGAGGATTAGAGATGTTAAGTAACTTGATTAAGGTCAAACAGTAGTTGACAAAGATGACATTCAGATCCCATTTTTTCTGCTTCCAGAAGGCCTGTAGCCACTGTGTTGAACTGCTGTTGCATTACTTTGATGGCTCTTTTGTTGTGCCTTATAGCACATTTGATTTTTAAATGAAGCAGAATGTAAACAGTCATTTATTGAGTGGCCTTCTGTTAAAGTTAATGCATAATCACATTGTTGTATTTAAATGATATGCAGTATGGTGAATTGGTTTGCTTTTCCATACACAATATTTGTTCCCTTAATAGTTGGTCCTTTCTACAGATTATCTCCCAATTTTTTAGTCTCTTTCTGTGTAGAAATTATTTTGTTGAACTGCGTTTTGAGCATTAATGGGCCAGTACCCCCTCCCATCCCTACCAAACATATGAAAAGAGAGTAGATTCTGTCAGCATTTAGAGTGACAGTAACTTCTCACTGAATATGGGAGGATTTGACATATTCTGTCATTTTTTAAAAGAAAAGTTTAAATACATGCATATTATCTTATGTCATAGAAGCTTTTATTATGATTGATTTCTTCGGAAACCGTATACTATGCAGATGTTTTATTCATGAGTTTTTATTTCTGCAAAAACTCTGTGGGTTCCTATTTCATTTTCCTCAGCTGAATATGCCATGATTTGAGTTTTTGTTAAATTTATACTTATATAGGCAATATCATTTCTGAGATGTTGGTGCACATGGTAGGGTTAGAATACAGCTGTTTGTAAAACTTAATGATTGCTGCCTGCAGTTAAATCCTCTTTGAGTTTGTATAGCTGTTGGAGGCACTGGTTATTTTTTTGTTGGTGGTGGTGTTTTGTTTTGGCTTTTTTTTTTTTGGTTTTTTTTTTTTTTTAGAAAAATTCTCCTTG
>NW_006399797.1:12303190-12305804 GCF_000299155.1 Elephantulus edwardii | reverse complement strand
TCCACTTGCTGGAACAGAAGTACCTTGTGGTTGCTGTGATGCTGAACACTGTGACACTGATGTGTCAAATGTGATAATGGTTACCCATGGCGGACAGTGTTTGGTGGAGCTCCCCGATTAAATCAAGCTTGGAAGCAGGGGTGGCATCCACTTCCATCAATAGCTTGCCTCCGGAAATCCTATGACCCTGGGGAAAGGATGAAAGTTATACAAGCATTTACATCTTCTGTTCATAGGGTTGTTATGAGTCGCCTACAACTTGATGACACTTAACAATAACGACAACAACAGAGTGGGGTAAGAATGCAAGAGAAGTACACCTTTGCTTTACTTTCTGCTGATAACAGAAATGCATAAATTATTAGAGAATTGTAAAGATACAGCTCTGATGCACACCTTTTCTAATTTTAAACCACGCAATGTTCTCTTGCTTTGTCGGCACAACCACCTCTTGGTCTTGGTATAAGTTTCACACGAGTACAATTAAATGCTCTGGAATTCCCATTCTTCTCAATGTTAGCCATAATTTGTTATGATTAACAAAGTCAAATGCATTTACATCTGGTGGCCTAGTGGTAAGAAGCTGTGCTGCAGTCCTGAAGGCACATGGTTCAAATCCACCATTTGATTGACTGCATCTGAAAACCTGCACAAGAGTCAGCTATGGACCAGTTCCAATTTGATGTTACACAACAACAATAATCAATAAAATACAAATATTCACTCTTTTGATATTCTTTGCTTTTAGCCAAGAACCAACCATCTGACATTAGCAATGATATCCCTAGTGCTATGTCCTCTTTTAAATCCAGCTTGAACATCTGCTCATTCTCTGTGTCTATCCATTTTTGGATGATCCTAAGTGATATTTACTTGCATGTGATATCAATGATACTGTTTTATAATTTCTACATTCTGTTGGCTTCCCTTTTTTGCCCTGGACATGCTCTCCAGTCTATGCCAAGAAATTGGGAGGACAGCTGTCAGGCTAGCTGACTGAAAGAGACCCCTGTTTGTTCCCATTCCCAAGAGGGAGATTTTTTGGCTCTACTCATCACTCATATTTTAAATATTGCTTTTCTGAATGAATTCTTATTACATTCAATTTCTTCTCCTTTTTGAATCCTGTTTCTCTGAATGTTGAAAAATCGTCTTGAATCCTGGTACAGAGTGCCCTTTTGTACTTCGTGTGTGTGTGTGTGTGTGTGTGTGTGTGTGTGTGTGTATGTGTGTGTATGAGAGAGAGAGGAAGAAAATTTCAATTATCTAGTTAGTAATGTAACATTTCTTACTCCCCCCCTTAATCCTTGCAACTTCCAAGATCACCATTCTAGAATACATATGCTGGAAATTATAGGGAAACAGAAAAAATTAGCATTGTTGCTCTGATGTGGGGCTAGTTATGAATAAAAAAAAAGGTTTTTAATTTGCCTTTTGAGCTTGACTTTTTAATGGATTAGTTTTTTCTGTCCCCTTCTCGACATACGTGTAATCTTCACAGTGCAAGGTCATTAGAAAAACTGGCACTGTTTTCCCCTTTAAATTGTCTTAAAAGTGATTAAGCGACCTAATCTTTACCTTTGAAAACCTGAAGAACTGGCAAATGGATACTGGAAGGAAATCAAGAAGGGTGAAGAAAGGTGAAGTTTAAGATCAGCAGCCTTCAGTGGGCAGATTAGATGGTGTAGATTCCTTTTAATTGGACCCAGTCATATTGTTACATTAAACATTGTTCTTTATTGTCAGTATAGTTGATAGGCATCCATGCTTTTTGAATCTTTCTTGCTCTGTGTAAATGCTGATCTAATGTTTACTAACCGTGTGAGGGTAGGTAAGTGACTTAATCTCCTTGTATGGTGGTTTAATAGTAGTGTCTTCCTCCCAGGGTAGTTATGAGGAGTGTCTTGATAGAAGTGAGATACCTAGAACAGTGCCTGGCACAGACAGGCCCAGTGAACAACAGTAGGCACTGCCACACAGCAACAGTAAGTGGATGATTGTTCTACACTGGCTTCAGATGCCAAGCTGCCTAGTTTTGATTCATGGCTTTGTTACCAGTGGTCTTGGAATCCTAACCTCATTTTCTCTTATGGCAAAATTTCTTATATACAGTTCTTATAAGACTTCTGTGTATATTTATAGATATCCTCTTTAAATGCTTAGCACAATGTGAGGTCTAGATTAATAATTTAGTGACAGGAATATTATCATTAGAGTGAAATTTTGGAAATTTCTTTATTATCTGTTTCTCTCAGCTCAACTCACGTGGTGGTAGGGTTAGAACTGACTCACAGCTGATCCTCCAGCAGGTTTTCAGAGACTTTAAATGTCACAGGAGGAGCCTGCTCATCTTTCTCCGAAGGAGCAGCTTGTGGATTCACACCACCTGCCTTTAGGTTGACAGTGCAACTTCTTAACGACTAGGCTACCAGAGTTCCCTTTCTGGGCTATTGTTGTTAGGGGCCTTCAAGTTGAGTATGACTCATAGCAACTTTATGAACAAGAGATCTTTCCTTCCTTCCTCCCTTCCTCCCTTCCTCCCTTCCTTCCTTCCTCCCTCCCTTCCTCCCTTCCTTCCTTCCTCCCTCCCTTCCTCCCTTCCTCCCTTCCTCCC
>NW_006399797.1:12274911-12303080 GCF_000299155.1 Elephantulus edwardii | reverse complement strand
CTCTCTCTCTCTCTCTCTCCTTCATTCCTATACAACTTGTTTCCATTGGTGAATCACTTTTCAATATATTAAACTCTTTCTTTTAAGTGAGGCCTAATATTGGTTTTGTGTATCCTATTTATGGAGTACCTTCTAAAGTGGGCTCTCATCAAGTTCTGTAAGGTTAGTATTGCCCATTGCAAAAATCTAAATTAGGTTCAGCTTAATTTGGCATCCAGATGGTTTTCCAAATTAAGTTTCTGAGTCCTTTAATTACTCAATGGTGAATGTTACAGCTTGGACTAGGTCAGTAAGAGTATGTTGTTGTAACGTGCCATTGAATTGCTTGTGACTCATAGAGACCCTGCTCTATCCTGGGCCAACCTTATTTTCTCTTATTGTTGTTAGGAGCCGTCAAGTTGGCTCTGACTCATAGCAAGCTTTAACACACTGCTGTAGCAATGCGTCAAGCCCTCATACTGATGGTCTTTCTAATTTTTTGCCAACTCTCAATTTTACCAGGCCTAGTGTCTTTCACCATAGACAATGTTACCCAAAATATGTGAGATGAAGTCTCATCATCCTTGCTTCATTTCCTCTGACACATATTTATGTGTTCTTTTGACATTGTGTGATATGTTACAATTTCTTCATCAGCACAACTATTCAAAGGTATCAGTTTTGTTTGGTTTTCCTTATACACTGGTCAGCTTTCACATGCAAATACTGTGGCTTAGATCAGGTACACTGTAGTCCTCAAAGTGACATCTTTACTCTTTAGCACTTTAAATAAGGCATTTGTAGAAATATGTCTAACACAGTACTTTGATTTCTTGACTGCTCCTTCCATGAAATGTGATTGTGGATTCAAGTAAAATGTTATCCTTAACAAATTGAGAGGCGTTCCACGCCCCCCCCCCCGTTTGTAATTATGTTGTTTATTGATCCATTTGTGGAAAGTTTTTCTTTATGGTGAGGTGTAATCCATACTGAAGGTTATATGGTCTTTGAGTTTCATTAGTAAGGGCTTCAAGTCATCTCTGTTTTCAGCAAATAAGGGTGTGCTAAATTGATTGTTGTCGTTGATTGCCGTCGAGTTGAGCATGAATTATAGCAACCTATGAACAAAAGGCCTGATGCCTTTCTGTAGCTAACATAATTTCTCCAAGTTCGTAGAGTTTTTCAGAGGCATGTGGTTTAGGAAGTGGTTGCCACTCCTGCTTCTAAACCTGTCTTAAACTAGGAGCTCCACCAAACACTGTCCACCATGGGCAACTGTTACGGCATTTGACACCCCAAAGGCATAGGGTTCAGCATCCCAGCAGACCCAGATTACCTCAGTACAGCAAATTAACAGAAGAGTGCTATACGATTTATAAGAATGTTCCTCTGAATAACACGAGGCCCGAGTGCTGAAGGCCCTAGGGCCCTCCAGGATGTCTGTTGACACTAAATAAGAGGCTTAAGCCACAAAACAGCCAGACATTGCTCCTGACCCTCAACCAGAACAAATTCACCCATCTTACAGACTCCTGCCGAGTCACTCAGTCACTGTTAAATTGACTAGAAAATGTTAATTTGTTTTGTAGTATGCAAATTGCCATGTGGAAAAGGCCAGTATCATTTCTTATTTAACATTTGGATAAAGAACCTTTGTGATGTAATATATTTAGGACATTTGCTCAATATATAGGAAATAACATACTACACTAGGATTCTCATGTTCCAGTTTGTTCTACTACTAATCTGCACAAGATTTACCAGTTATTTTATTAGTACAATTTTTGACAGTATTGCATTTATATTCTTTGTAATATTTAGGTCAGTGAATTGCAGCATGAAGATTTGCTGATATAAATGCTCTGCTTCAGGTTGTCTTCCATTCTTGACAGTATAATTTACAAATACTGCATTTCAAGAAAAAAATAGTGTAATTCTTTTGGAAAAAGATCATTGATTGCATCTATCATTGCTGTAAATAGCAATTAAAGTATTGCATTTCTTTCAATTGAGTTTGAATAAAAATTGTTTATTTAATGCCCAATACTTCTGAGGTTCTAGACGTCACATTTATTTTTTGAATCATAATATGCCACAGATTTGTCTCCATATCAACTTTTTTCCTTTACTGCCTGAATAAAACGTCATCATTTATAGCCAGTGTTGAATTTTCCTTTGATTTATATCTGGATAAACATACTCTTTTATCAAGATGATAAATGATAGTAGAGGCAGTGGAAAGTTGAGACTTGCTGGGTGTGATACACCCCATTCACTAATGAAAACTACAGATAGAAAGGGATAATAAGGCTGGCTGGCTGTGTGGACTTGTTTGCAAAAGGTCAGAATGAGGAAGTCACACACTTTAAGACAACCAGACAACAGAGTTCATGGGGGAGAGTAGTGAGTGGTAGAGGCTTTGGGAGTCTTGGGTGAGCACCCACATGGCCACTTCCAGGCACAGTCTCTGCTTACCTCATTTGAATGTGGGATCACTTAGGAATCCTGGGTCTTCTTTGTCAAAAAAACTCATAGAGACAGATTGTAGGTGTTACCCAGATTGTTAAATTTCTGGGAGTTATGGTGGCATGGTCTGTAGGGAGTTACACTGCTAACCCAAAGATCAAGTTTCTCTTGGTGGTATGAATTCATCTGGCGCTCTGTGGGATAAAGATGGGCAATCTCCTCACATACAGTTTACAGCATCTTTAACTCAATGAAGGCTCAGCTATGAGTCGGTTCCAATTTGACAATGAGTTGCTATGTTATAGCAATTAATTTTAAATAAATACTACAGATAGTTGATGTAGGTTCATATAAAGCTGTCAGGTTCTGTGGGTTGGGAGCATGTGATTGAACTTGAACATATGATATTGAATGTATGTGTGGAACAAAGTTTCCAGCTCTAGGCTCACATGGAAAACATTTGTTGCCTCACATCCTCCATGACTACAGATGTATCTTGGTTGTTCTTTGCCTGTTTCTTTTGTTCCTGAGGTCTGTGGTGGAGGATTTAAATAGCTCACAAGGCCTTAGTGCAATTTCTGTTGGGAAACACTAGTGGAGATCTGGCTCTTTCAAAGCACATTGCTGAGTGCGAGCAAAATCTGAAAAGATAATCAGGACTCATTTAAAAAATATCTTTGGTAGGAACAAGGCCAGGATGAAAAAGTAGAATAATAAATGAGTAGATTGAATCAACCAGGAAGCACTTACAAAACCCACAAAACATGGGTTTAGGCATTCTGACATCAGTGCTATGTTAAGATGATTCTAGAAATAATGGATAGTTGGATTTTCTCCTAAATTTGTTTGATAAAATACAGACCACTCAGTTAAATTTTCATATTCGATAGACAATGAACAATATGCTTATATTTTATATAAAATGTGGTATTTTATAGTGTAAGCATGTCTCAAATATGGGACATAAGTACACTAAAACTTTATTTATAATTTATCCGAAATTGAAGTTTAAACTGACATCTTGTGTTTTTATTTGCTAAATCTGGCAGCCTTACACTAGGGGCCTGGGGCAAAATATAAAATCTAGGACAAAAATTCCAAAATTCCCAAGCCAAAATACAGCAAAACACTGTATAAAATTCTTTCAACAGTGTTTGTGCTGATTATCTGATGCTGCAGTGCTTTTATGAACTTGCTGAATTTTAAAGTGTCTTTACTAGAATTGTTACAGGTGAGGATGCAGACCAGCCGACTGTATGCAGAGTTAATGTGGAAATTTATTGAAGAATGCAACTCATAAAGAAAGGTTCTCTGAATGAATGGCATTTTTAAGATGCCGTGGAGGAGATAGAAGTTATTGATTGTAATTATTGCTGTGTACCATTGACCCTTTTGGAGGCCCATCGCTGACCCTTTTAGAGATTGTAAATCACACAGGAAGAGAGTGTCCATCTTTTCCCACAATGCATCTGATGAATTAAAATCTCATGCCTTTGAATTGACAGCTCCACACCTTACCCACTATGACACGAGAGTTCCCTAGTTATTGGTGGTGGCTATTGTGTACCGTTGAGTTGGAACCAACCCTTAGCCGACCCTCCAACAGGTTTTCAGAGGCAGTAAATTGCACAGAAAGAAATGTCCCATCTTTCTCCTGAGGAGCAGCTGGTGAATTAAAAATGTGTCCCTTTGGGATTGTAGTGCAGCTTCTTACCAGTGGGCCCCCGGAGCTGCCTTGTTATTGGTTAGACATTTTAAAGGCATCCAATAAAAGGAAAATGGTTTAGATATTTGTTGCTGTTGTTATGTGCCATTGAGGTGCCTGCAACTCATTGCAACCAGATGTGCAGTAGCTCTGAAGCCTGCCCTATCCTGAGCCAATCTCATTGTCTCCAACACACCTTGTCCCATTTCTCCAGTCACTGAGTCAATCCATTTCATCCTAGGTCTTCCAGTCCTTTGCTGTCTTTCCACCCTTCCAAGCTTGATGCCCTTTTTCAAGGACTGGTGCTCCTGGTCATGTGCACAAAGTATGTGAGATGGAGCTTCAAAATCCTAGCCTCTAAGGAGCAGCCTGATTTTATCCTCTTCATGACAGACCTGTTTGTTCTCTTCAAAGTCTGTGGTATTTTCAACATTTTCTTCAAACACAACTCAAGGGCATCAATTCTTCTTCTGTAATCCTTAGTCATTGTCCAGCTCTCTGATGCATAGCAAATAATTGCAAAGACAATGGCACATACATTGAAATCATTGCTCTTCAGTACTCTTTAGAGGTCCTTGATAACAAATTTTTTTCCAGTGCAGTTTGTCTTTTGATTTTTCTAACTTCAGGTGTCCAGAGTATTGATCGTGGAACCAGGCAAACATAATCATTAACAATCTCAATCTTTCTTCATCTGTCTTGATGCTGACAATTGGCCCAGTGGTCAGAATCTTTGTTTTCTTTATCTTGAACTTCAATCCATATTGAAGACTATAGTCCTAGACCTTCTGCAACAAATGCTTCAGGTCTTCTTCAGTCTTGGCAAGCAAGATTGTGTCATTTGCATAACACAACTTGTTGAATTTTAAAGCCACATTCCTCCTCATAAAAGTACAGCCTCCCAAAGTATCTGTTCTGCAGATAGATTGAAAAGGTATGGAGATAGGATTTATTCCTGGCACACACCTTTCTTGATCCTGAACATTATTCACCTGCTCTGTTCTGAGGACTGCTTCCTGGACCAAGCATAGGTTTCGCATTAGCAAAATTAAGTGTTCTAGGATTCCCATTCTTTTCAGGGTTAGCCACAGTTTGTTGTGATCCACATAGTCAAATGCTTTTGTATGGTCAATGAAACAAAGACATTCCTCTGGTACTCTATGCTTTTGGCTAAGATCCATCTAACGTTGGTTATAATGTCACTGGTGTCATGACTTCTTCTAAACCCAACCTGCATATCTGAGAGTTCTCTGCTGTTTCCCAGTTGGTTTTGGATAATCTTCAGTAGGATCTTGCCTGTGTTTGGTATTAGTGATACTGTTTCATAATTTCCAGATTCTGTCAGGTCATTTTTTTTTTGAATGGGAATAAATATAGATCTCTTCCAGTCAGTTAGCAAAGCAATTTTTTGGCACACTGTGTGAATGAATCTAGGACCTTATGTGCTGTCAAATCACCTGTGACTCATAGTGACCCTATGGACAGCAGCTCTGAAGCCTGCCCTGTCCTGAGTCAGTTTCACTGACTCCGATACTTCAACCTCCATTGTCCCAGTTACTGTATCAATCCATCTCATCCAGGGTCTTCCTCTCCTGCACTGTCGCTCCACACTTCTGAGCATGGTGTCCTTCTCCAAGGACTGGTTCCTCCTGGCAACATGCCCTACATATGTTAGATGGAGCTAATGATGTCTGATAAATAATTCTTTGGTAAGAAAAGACTCAAGGAATTATAGCTAATTTCTATATATAAAAGGAACACACTGGTGCTCTAGTGGTAAGGAGCTGCACTACTCAATGGTAAGTAGTTTGAATTCATCAGCAGCTGTGCAGGAGAAAGATGGTCTTCTTCCATGTGGTTTACAGTCTCTGAAAACCAGCTGGAGGCTTAGTTGTAAATCCCTTCCAACTCATGGCCCATAACAGCAACATAACATAGAAGTGTGGCATTCTTTTTTTTTTTTCCTTCTATGAAATTTTAGAAAAAAGCCCTTGTCCTATGTTTATTGTTGTTGTTAGGTACTGTTGAGTATGACCCTTAACAACCCAATGAACAACAGATCTGAACCCTCTCCTTTCCTGTGGCAACCATCTGTGACATGTTTGAGCCCATACCTTTAACCATACCATACATTTAAGTGTATACTGTTAGCTTATCTTGTTATCTGGAGAATTGTAGCAGAGATCTTTCAATCAAGAAAAAAGACAAATTGTTGAACTTTTTAATCTAGAAAAGAACTTAATGGGGACGAGGAAGAAAATTGGGAGCTATGGAAAGAAAATTGTGTGAGAAAAGGTACAGATACAGCAAAGTATATGCGGATATGGGGGAGTAAGTGTGCACACTAGCATTTGTTGTCACCTGTTACGGTGAAAACATCTCTGGTCAAGACAATAAGTTAACAAAAACTGTAGGTAAATCGATCCACAATATATAATTTTATATCAGTTTTGTTTATAACTTTTGAGTGTCACTGTTTTTTTAATATGAACCCTTCCTTTTTTTTTTAGCTTCTTCCCCCCCTACCATATGTACATTTGATCTATATATGTCTATAATAATACTCCAGTCTGTGCCAAGAAATACCAATTTGAGGACTAAGGTGCATCTGATTCATGCCATGGTCTTTTTTATCACTTGTTAGGCATCTGAGAGTTGCACATTGAATAAGGATGACAGAAGAAGAATTGATGCCTCTGAACCTTGATGTTTAGGAAGAGTATTTAATATTCCATAGACTGCCAAAAGAACAAACAAATATGTCCTGGTGAAGGCGCAGCCAGAGGGCTTCTTGGAGGCAAAGATAATATGCTTTGGAAATTATTCTTTTGAGATAGACATTATGAGTGTAAAAGTACAGGGTTGGCAAAAGAGAGGAAGACCCTGAATCAGGCTGATTGACACCATGACTGCAACAATGAGTTGAAGTTTGTCAGAGATTGTGAGGAAGGCAGAGATAGAACAGGGTTCATATCTGGGTATAGGATAACTATGAGTTATGCTTTACTCCATGGCACCTAATAACAATCACCACCAATGTTATTATGACCTTTACTTGATTTCAGTGTTCACTTTCTTAATTTTGTCATTGTTAATGTTCATGCTCTTTCTTAAGTTCCCATTTGTATAGTGTAATATTTTGATATTGTTTTATAAGATGTCCTTGTTTTAAAGATAAAAATCTTTATTCAATAATCAAATAAAAACTGTATTTAAATACAATTATTTATACATATGTAGCTCTGGTGGCCTAGTGACAAGGAGCTGCATTGCAGTCCTGAAGGCCGGTTTGAGGCCACCAGCTGTTCCGCAGAAGGATGAGCAGTCACCTCTTGTGTGTTTAACGGCCTCTCAAACCTGCTGGAGGTTCAGCTCTGGGTCGGTTCCTACTCTATGACACACAACAACAACATACGTACGTGTGTGTGTGTGTGTGTGTGTGTGTGTGTGTGTGTGTACATACACATACATACATACATACATATACAGTTCCATTAAATACAGTAAATACCGGAGAGGGAGAGGAAGAGGGAGAGAGAGAGAAGGAGGGAGGGAGGGAGGGAGAGAGAGAGAGTAAAATACAGTGGTTGAGAACAAGGGATATGAAAAGTAACTATTTGGGTTCCAGTCCTACTCTGACCTTTATTAGCTGTGTCACCTTGAACAAGTTATACAATCTCCTTGGTCTTTAGTTTCCAGCTTGTAAAAGAAGACAGTAATTGTAGTACCTTAAAGCTAAATGAAAACTAATAATCTATGCTTGAACCAGGACATTTACTATTCTTGTTATATTACTGTTATTATCTGCTCCATTGAAGATGTGAATTGTAAACAAGATTGAAAAAGCTCTTTTTGTAATCTTGGGATTTTCCTCTTCCCATAAATGGTGTAAAGACCATGGCCTAATGCGGTAGAATTTGTGGAGGATTAGGAATGAAGAGCTTTGGATAGTCAATTAAGGGTACATTGAGGAGGTATCACTTAAGTAAAGAATGAAGTCAGCAGAGAAATGGAGTCAATAGCTGAAGGCCACTGTTAGGAATTAAATTAAGTCTCCCCAAAATATCATTGATAAGTTCCTAGTCCTTGTACTGTAGGTGTGACAATGTGGTTTTTCTTGTTATGTTAGGAGGTCATAATAGTGTAAGGTGGACCCTAAACCTAATCACTTAGGAGTTTTATTTTAAAAATCCTACAGAAATAGACATAGAGAAAGATGCCGTGTGAGGATTTGGGTATAAGTGTAGGAGCATCCAGGAACCAAGGCTGCTGAAACTCTGATTTAAATTTTTAACTTTCCAAGTGATGAGAAAATAAAATTCTCTTCTTGAAATCCACCACATATGGTATTTTTGTTACAACAACAGTAACAAGAGATGGGTACTTATGTCCTAAGTACTTTTTCTAAGAAAAGTACATTAGAGCATCCTGAAATGCTGGTGTAAAAGGCTCAGTAGGAGGGGAGGCATTAGTGCTACAGGGGAGGAGGGAATAAAGACAAAGAGTCTCTGAGATGGTTTCTAGGGCACAGCACAGAGGCTTGGCCTTTGTTATGAGCTGGAATTCTTAATTTTTATAAGAGAGGAAGGAACATGGACTAGTGCAGATGGTGTAGATGTGGAAATGCAAAGATGAGAAAGTTCCTGTTTAGGTGTTTAATTTTCTCTGTGAAGAATTAATTAGGTGAAGTCTTGAGAGAGGGATCTCTTCTGTTCTCTCTTTCTGGTGTGCAAAGTGGGGGAGAAGGAAGGGGAAAGCAGGGTTGTGGGGACCAGTTTAGAAAGTTTGAGAAGAGAGAAGAATAAGTGAACTTCTCTAGAATGTGTAGAGAGATTTCCAGGCAATTTTTAGTGCTCGTTTGAGAGTAGTGGTCATGAATTTAAAATGAGACTAGTTAGAATGGCTGCATGCATAAACAAGCATTTTTCCTCAGAAAGGTCCATGGATAGTATATTTTCTGAGATTTTTACAGAACTAAAAAGTATTTCTCTAACTTTCAGAAATAGTTGTAACTTTCCATGTCATTATTTGGTCAAGAAGTGTTATTTGAAACTCTGATCCAATCTTATCAGTAAAATTCTCTGGGATGCTAGAAATATTCTTTCTCTGTGCTGTTCAATAAAGTAGCCTGAAGCCAGACGAGACTATTAGGAAGCGTTGAAGAGTGAGTGGTTAGTGCCACTAAAGAACCAAAATTTTAATTTTATATTTCTTTCATTAATGTAAATTTAAGTAATCATAGAGAGCTAGTGGCTACTATTTTGGACCACAGCTAGGCACATTATTCCTCTTATCTTCTGGCACTTGTTACTGCAGAAGAGAGTCTAAATTCAGTGTCTTGCTTTCAGAAATTTAAAATTCTATAAATGATAGTTATGGTTAAAAGATCATTTTCTGGAATGTGCTGAGCACATGGCATTTTCCAGTTTTTCCAAGTTTTCTGTCAGTGTAGAAGCTATGAGGTGATTGGCAAAAACTTGCATTTAGAGGTTTATGTTCCATCTTCAAAGTTTGAGTTCTATAAACTTGAGAAAAAACTTTGATCATCTTCAATGTTATTTTCCTTGAAAGGCTGTTAACAGATCCAAATGAAGGTACATTCCTTCTCTCCGCTACTTTTATTAGTATTAGTTTTTATTTAAAGAATCCCAGTTATTTATTAATAGGCAAGACTTTTAATTGTATATTCAGGTTCTTTCCTTTCAGCTCTTTATTTGTTCACTTGGGTGCTTTCCCCACTTTGGTCTTTATCCTTATTCCATTTTCTTTTGCATAAAGCTTGTACTGTGTTTGGTGTGAACCTAATCTTTTCCTACTTTGTTTTTGGTCTTCAAAACTGGAACAGTAAGCAACAGAAGGATAAATGGGAAAACTTTTAATTTGTCAAGAATTTTATATTAGCTTTGATAAAGAATAGTATTTACATGGGATAAATTTGCAAAAGAGCTCTTTAAATTATTGAAAGTAAAGATAACAGTTTGATGACTCAGGTGCACCTGGTCCAATCACCTCACTTTTAATTGCTTCATATGCATATGGAAACCAGACCGTGAATAAGGAAACTGAATCTACAATCAATCCATTAAAATTGTGATGTTGGTGACAAATACTCAATATAACATGAATGCTAGAAGAGAGAATATATTTGTTTTGAAGGAAGTATAGGCTGAATGCTCCTTAGACATGAGGATGGTGACACTTCATCTGCATACTTTGAGTGTTTTATCTGGAGGCACCAATTTCTGGAGATGGATGTCTTTCTTGGTGAACGAGAAGGTCAGATAGAAGAAGACCCTTGATGTAATAGATGATGTAGTGATGACAGCATTGAGCTCTGATATTGTGAGGCTGTCACAGGACAGGACGGAATTTCTTTTTGTTGTCTGTAGGGTCCCTGTGAGCCGGAACAGACTCATTGGCACCTAACAGTAACAACAACAACAACAGCAATCTAGAAAACACTGTGCTTTTTATTTTATGACCTACATTTCTTATTCTGCCTAATTTTTATTTAGAAGAGACACTATCTCCTAATCTTAGTAGAAACTACAAACACATTAATATTAGTCATAATGCACTGCATTGTAAAAATATTTAACAAGAGGATATTTTACATTCAATTCTTAGGTCCCTTTTTTAAGATTGATTTGGTTTTATTAGAATAACTTTAAATACTTAGTAATTTATTAAGTAATATTGTTTCTATATTCATATTTAGGATACATTTCTTAAGCTACATATTATTTAAAAATTTCATTTTTAATTAATTCTTGAGTAAGTTCAGTAGGTCCAGTGTTGTGTAACAAGCAAAATTTAGGGATCAGTGTTACCTCTCTGACACACTCTTTGTCTAGATTGTTTGCAAGAACATTTCCTTAGTTCTGCCACAAGATGTGTGGTGAACGATTGGCAAAATTCCAGAGACATGATGAGTCAATACTGGTTCTCTTTTCTTCTTGTTCAGTGAAGTATCCTTTTGCTGTATTCTAGAAATATAGGATGTCTTTAGCAAATTTGTAATGAAGTATGGATGTAGGGAGAATTCTTTCATTAGATGAGATTTCACCCAGAAGAGAGAATGATAACACCACAATTCCAAAGGCCAGAGGGAAATGAAAATAATGGGTATATAGATCTTGGTGAACTTTTAAAGAGTATTGAATGTACCATGGACTGCCAAGAAAACAGATTCATCCTGGAGAGGGTTAAACCAGGCTACTCCTTGGAGGCAAAGATTCTGAGGCTTCGTCTGACATACTTTGGACATGTTGGTAAGGAGGGACCGGTCCTTAATAGAGGGACATCATGCTTGGGAGGGTGGAGGGACAGCACAGGAGGGGAGGACCCTCTATGAGGTGGATTGATTCAGTGACTGGGATAATCGGGATGGGTGTGTCGGAGGCAGTGCGATTGGCACAGGATAGAGCAGGGTTTACGGCTATTGTACATAGGTTTGCTATGAGTCGCAAGCGACTCGACGACATATAACAACAACAACAACACCTTTCCTAGGATCTGTTTGTGGTTAACAGTTCCTCTGCTTAGACCTTTTCCCTCTCTTGCTTGTTTTGGAGGAGAGGAATCAATGAGTTTGAACAGGGCTTTTCTATTCAATCATGCATCGAGCGATTTGTGGGGTGGAGGTTGTGGTGGTGAAGGAAGGGTGACTCATCAGGGTTACTTTTGAGATCCCAAGGCTTTAGGTAATATAGACATCACTGAAGCATCTCAGTGCTGCTATTTTGGTTCAGGTGATAGCTGACTTCTAAAATCTCTTTATATGGTTGAAGAGATCTACTGTTTTTCATTAGGGAGATATTTTATATCTTTAACTTACATATCTAATAGGTTTTATTAGCATGTAATTTAGATACCATTATTGTTGTTAGGTGGCATTAAGCTGACTGTGACTCCTAGAGATTCTGTGGAAAGTGAACTGGGACCCTGCCCTCTCTTGTGCCATCATCTCTGTAACATTGAAACCCATCGCTGAAGTCACTGTGTCAGTGCAGCTCATTGGAGACTCTCCTTCGTTGACCCTCCATCTTTTCAAACATGAAGTCCCTTTCCAAGGAATAACCTCACCTAGCGACATGTACAAAGTATGAATGATGAAGCTTAGCTATCTTTGCCTCCAGGGAGCACTCTGGTTGCACTTTTTCCAAGTTGTATATGTTACTCATTTGACAGTCCACGGAATATCCAGTACTCTTCACCAGCACCAAAACTCAAAGGCATCAGTTTTTCTTCTGCCATCCTTATCAGTTGTCCAGCTCTCTTTTGTATAGTAGATGATTGAGAAGACCATAACCTGATTAGGTACTATAAATTTCACCTATTTAAAAATATAGTTCAATGAATGTTAGTAAGCCTTGGTCATTCTGTGACAATCACTACAGTTTTAGAATATTTTCTTCATGCCAAAAAAGAAATCCTTTACTTGCTATGCATCAGAGAGCTGGACATTGGCTAGGGAGGATAGAAGGAGAACTGATGCCTTTGAGCTGTGGTGCTGGAGAAGAGTATTGAATATACCATGGACTGCTAAGAAAACAAACAGGTTCGCCCTGGAGAGGGTGAAGCCAGGCTGCTCTTGAAGGCAAGGCTTCTGGGGCTTTGCCTGACATACTTTGGACATGTTGCAAGGAGGGACCAATCCTTGGAAGAAGACATCATGCTTGGTAGGGTGGAGGGACAGCGCAGAAGAGGAAGACCCTCTATGAGGTGGGTTGATTCAGTGACTGGGGTAATCAGGGTAGTTGTGTCACAGATTATATGATTGGCACAGGATAAAGCAGAGTTTAGGGCTGCTGTACATAGGGTCACTATGAGTTGTAGGTTACTTGACATCACATAACACCCCCCCCATTAAAACATCATGCTTATAAAAGTATTGCAGTTGTTGATGCCATCAAGTCAGCTATGACTCATGACCCTATGAACCATGGCTTATAAATACTACTGTGAGCCGATGAGCAACCTCTTGCCCTATCTGAACCTTGCCCTATCCTGCATCTCTGTCAGACTAAGACCCAGTATGGTAGTCACTTTGCAGTTCATCTTGTAAGAGTCTTCCTCTCTTTCACTGACCCACCACAAGATTTTCAGCCTGATGTTTTTCTTCAGGACATCTTCAAGTCCTTCTTAAAAACATGACCACAGTAAGTGAGATGAAGTTTCACCATTCTTGCTCCTGTGGAGCACTCTACTTGTACTTCCATTAAAACAGGTTTGTTCTTTTGACTGTCCATGGAACTCTGGTGGCCTAGTGGCAAGAAGCTGCACTGCAGTCCTGAAGACACACGGTTTGAGGCCACCAGCTGCTCTACAGGAGGATGGGCAGTCTCCTGACATGCAATTCACTGATTCTGAAAAAACACTGGAGGGTCAGCTGTGGTACACAACAACAACAACAACATGGTATATCAGATTCTGCTTTCAGTCATGCTCGTTGATGTGGTCAAGTTGGAACAGACCCATAGCTGACCCTCTAGCAAGTTTTCAGGGGCAGTTAATAGAACCAGAGGGGATTACTCATGCTTCTCCTATTTCCTTATGCATTGGAAGAGTAAAAGGTCTGCAGAAAAGGAAGAGTCTCTCAGTGAGATGGATTGACCCAGAGGGTGCAATAATCAGTCAGTTCAAGCATAGCCGTGATTATGAGGATAATGTAGGGCCTGTCACTGTTTCCTTTTGTTATACATAATCTTGACATAAATGGGAACTGACTTGATGGCAAATTACAACAAACACCACCACCTATTAAGCAGTCATTCCCCATTACCTCCTACCCTCAGTGTCCCAAGCTTTAGGCAACTAGTAATTTATGTTTGGCCTCTGTGAATTGGCTTTCATTTCATACAAAGTGTAGCCTTTTTTTTGACTGCTGTCTTTGACTTGTTGTTGTTAAGTATTGTTGAGTTGCGTATGACTCACCGCGGCCCTGTGAACAGTAGATCTGAACCCTGTCCCATCCTACTCCACCCTTAGCATCCTTGACATACTTGAGTCCATTGCTTCCGTCATTGTATCAGTTCATCTTACTGAGGGTCTTTCTCTCCTGCTCTGTTCCTCCATCTCTCCCAGCTTGATGTCTCTTTCCAAGGAATAACTTCTCCTAACAACATGTTCACAATATGTGAGATGAAACTTTACCATCTTTACCTCCAAGAAACACTCTGTTTGTATGTTCTCCAACATGTATTCTTTTTATTTGTCTTTTTATTCTGTTTATTCTTTTGGCAGTGCATGGGATACTCAGCAGTCTTCTCCAACAATAGTTCTTTCACTTAACATAATGTTTTTAAGGTTCATTCATAATGTAACATGCATTATTATGTCTTTTTTTGCTGATTTATATTCCGGTATAAGTGTATGCAACTTTTTTGCTTATGTATTCTTCAGTTGAATGACATTTGAGTTATTTTGGCCATTATAAATAATGCTGTAGTGAGCATTCATGTACAGGTGTTTATGGTGGATGGATGTTTTCTCTCTTCTTGGGTATAAACCCAGGAGTGGAATTGCTGGGTCATATGCGGTAACTTTGTGCTTCATGTTTTCAGAAACTGCCATGCTTCTTTCTGTGGAAAATACACTAGCAATGTATGAAGGTTCTGGTCTTACTATATCCTTTCCAATCCTTGTTATTATCTACCTTTTTCATTAGAGTTATCCTACAGTATTGTAGTATAGTTTTGATTTGCATTTTTTTGGTTAAAATATCTACAATCAGGAAATCAGTGAAGTCATTTTTGAGGGGCGTTTGAATGTACCCTCTTCTGTGAAAACATTTTATTTTTCCTGAAACCACTGAAATTGGGGCCAAGAGCTCTCATTAGAGTTGTTAATATGGGATCCAAATAGAAATGGGTTCTGGCTGAACAGCCCCAAGAGACTTCAAGAACCAGTTAGTTTGACCAAGGAACTAGTTGATACAGTTATATGGATTAAAACTGACTTATTATCACTAAGGGTATTCTTGGCATGGGTCCAATTGTTTTTGCACTGCAGTTATATCACAGTTAAAAGATCTGACTGTCTCTGTTTCGATATTTCTTTTAATACCTTTTCATTAATTTGGCTTTTCATGATATGGATTTGGGAATGTGTTTCTCACTACTGAAACACATTGGTTGTGTCACACTGTGTTCATGTCTCTCTCTGCTCTTTCACTCAGAAATAATAATTATTTGGAGAAATAAATAAAGTCTTTTAATAAGTTTGTGTTTTACTTTGAAGCCTGATGTAATTGTTGAAGCTTACTATTTCCTCGCTCCCTCAGCTCTATGGAAGAAATATTTCATTCTTCCTATACCTACTTTAATAGTGTCTTGTTCTCCCTAACTTTGGATGAATCCGTACCTCTGATCATTACTAATTGATTCTTTGTTTTAAATTTGTGAGTGTGTGTGTAGTCTGTATAAAAGTTGTTTGTGCAGTGGTTTGTATTTTAATCAACCTCTCTGCCAGGCTTTTTTTATGGTTTACTTAGACAGATGTGTTGAGCATTGGAAAGAACAGATACAGTGGTTGGATTCTCAATTTACTCTCATTACTGTATGGTGTTTGATGAGCCTGAGTGAGTGAGCTCCACTATACAATAGGAATAATGCCTTTTTCTCTAGCTTATTGTAAGCCATAAACAAGCTCATGGCTAAAAACTGATACATAGAAGATTCACCATTTTATCTTCTGCTCCTTCTTCTCTTTTCCATTTCCCTTTCCATGTTTTATAATGATGTATCTCTTGTTTTTCTAATATAGTCCCATTCTGGAACCTGGTAAGTGTTAAATACATATTTTTACAAGTTTAATTATCTTTTCCCAAGATGATAATGAATTACTACTTCCCTAGAATGCTTACATTTAAAAAAAATTATATTGCTTTGCTCACAAAGTTTGTATACATTGTGTTTCACACTATACTTATATTGTGCTTCATACAATCATTTCCATGCATTTTGTTTTTGAAAATTAATCACCATTGGACCTTGCCCATCATTACCCAATCTTTTCAGATCTGTATAATTTTCTTCACTCCCTCCCTCCACCCACCAAACTGTGCAGCCCTGTTGTTTCTCGCCTACCCATCCTCATGGGCTTGGGTTCCCATACAAGTTATCCTTCTATTTTTATATTAATTTTCTTAGGTAATATTTGTCTTTAGAAGGCTGAGGTCACCTGGCATAATGCTGTCCAGTTTTATCCAAGTTATGTAGTATTTTTTCAAAATTGTTGCTCCTGAGTGCTGCATAGTATTCTTTTGTGTGAATGTACCACAATTTCTCAATCCATTCAGTAGTTAGTTATTTGGGCTGTTTCCGTATTCTTGAGATGGTAAATAATGCTTTGGTAAACATTGGTGTACAGATCTCTGTTTGTGTTTCAGTTCTAATTTCCTTGGGATATAGTCCTAGTAGTGGAATAGCATAGAAACTCCCTATAATGCTTAATTTTTAGAATTTGATGCATATTTTTCTTATCTGACCCAAACCATTTAATAAAGTAATATTAAATTTGTTGCTAGCTAGGAATAAACATAGAATGATAATTTTAAAACCAGCAATAGTACTTTTATTTATTTTAATTCTACGAAGTATTATCAAACCATACCCCTAACTCTGTCTGTGAAGTGTTATTGTCTTTTGGAATTTGTAATTCATTTATGTGTTTTATCTTTGGCCTCCCACATGGCAGCAATGAATAGAGCTGATTATATTTATCTCTGAAATTGTAACTAAAATTTCATTAAAGATGTTGGCACTGTTAGCCAGATTGTGTTGGAACTAAGGATTTTATTTCATATTATCATACAATCTTCCATTTTTTTCTTTCTTGTGTTATGACAGTTTAGTCCAAAGCCAACATGAAATTGAAATTTTGAAACATTATATTTAAAGCTGACAGTTTTGATTTAAAAGAGGAAAGCGTTCTCTAAGGGTGAGATACAAGTTTTCTATTAAATGACAATTATTAATAATTTACTAGATGTATTACTCGGAGGAACTGAAGATAATTTTGCTATTGGGCCCTCTGTTTAAGGCAACAATAGATAATCCTTATTCTGAGCCCTAAAGGCAAACAGTCACCCTCTTTAACTGCTTGGAAAAAGATATTATTAATTATTATTATTATTAATTATTAATCTGTGCCTGTGAATTCTCTACAAAGGCATACTAATTCTGGCTTACAACAACCAAACCAAAACAGACTGCATTCATTCAATAACAAGTCCCTTTACTATAGGGAGGGAGCTCTTGTGGCCTAGTGGCAAGAAGTTGCACTGCAATCCTGAAGGTTTGTGATTTGAGGCCAACAGCTGCTCCATGGGAGAAAGATTAGAGTCTCCCTCTGTGTGATTAACTGTCTCTGAAAACCCATTGGAGGGTCAGCTATGAGTCCTTTCCAACTCTATGGTCCACGGCAACAACAAATACTATAGGGACCTCTGATGGCTTTGAGGTAACAAATTATGCTGCCACCACAAAGACTTATGGTATGAACCCACCAGCTGCTCTTTAAGAGAAAATCTCTTTCCATGTAATTTTTTGACTATGAAAACCCTCTCGAGGGTTAGCTATATGTCGTTCCAACTCAGTGATACACACCAACAATGGTAGCAGTTACCTAGTAAATACTTGCTTATAAGAAATATATGTTATAATAAGATTACAAGAAAGAAAGAAATAGCAACATTATTTTACACCATCAGGGAAGATTGTTTTTTGGAATCCTTTCTTAATTACTTATTGCTTTGAAGAATTTGTGACTTAAAGACATTTTGTATCGATTCTTGACCTCTAGAATGGATAAATTTTTATAAAGGAAGAAAGAGAGGCCATGTAGGTTAAATTATTTGACCTTAGCTACTTAATGACTGAGAAGAGATTAGAAGGCAGAGTAGATTTACTGAGAACACAAAGGGATAGCAGAAGCCCATCCTGTGGCCTGCCTGGGGTTGTGTACGTGGAGTGCTATTGATTAGGCATTCTTGAAAGCAGTAGAGATTTAAAAGAGATGGACAGCTGAAAGGAGAAATTTTTAAAAAATAATAATAATAAAAGGAAAAATGTCTTTGTTACTAATTTTCTTTGGACCTAGAGTGAATGAAAAAAAATGTGTGTACACCATGCTTTGGTGATCACTCTGTCACTTTTGACTGTGTTAGTGAGGGGCAAGGGGCAACATCATATAACATTAAAAAGGTCAGCCTGCAGGTACTACTCTAGGGAGACACTTGCATTTGTAGTAAGTGGTCATTTGTGCCGATGTGGGTAGATTTTTCTCTCAGGCGTGTGTATTTTGTTGTTGGATGCCATTCAAGTAATTCGTCTAACCATTTTCATTGACTAAGTGGAACTACTCCTTATGGATTGCTAGATTTTATGGCAGGAGACTGCAGTGTCCTTTCTCCTGTAGAGTGGCTAGAGGGTTCAAACTACTGACCTTTCAGTTACATGGGCACTTAACCACTTCAACAGTAGAAGTCATTTGGGTATAGCTTTAAAAAAAAACAAACCCAACAACAGAACTCCCTTGAACCAGCACACATGCATGAAGCAAGCCAAATTGTTGCCATCAAGTCAGTTTTGAATCATAATGAGCCTGTGAGAGAGTTGGATTTCTAAGACTAAACCATTTTGGAAGCAGCTTGCTATATATTTCTCCTGTGGAAAACCTGCTCGGTTTGAACTGGTTGCACCCCTTTGGTCTGTGCTGCATCATGAGGACTCTTTTTCGGATGTGCCCAGATGGAAGGCATAGACAGAGCCACTCTACCAAAAAAGAAGTGGTTGACACGGAACCATTTCAGAAAATAACATATGATCAAGAGTTAGGGGTAATGAAGGAAAAAGTTCAAGCTGCACTGAAGTTATTGGCAAAAAATAAGGCTCCGAGCATTGATGGAATACCTGTTGACATCTTTCAACAAACAGATGCAATCCTGGAAGTGCTCACCAGTCTCTGTCAAGGAACTTGGAAGGCAGCTACTTGGACAATTGACTAGGAGAGATCCCTGTTAGTTCCCATTCCCAAAAGTGTTCCAACAGCATGTGGAAATCATCAAACAACATAATATCACATGGAAATAAAATCTTGCTGATTTTTTTTAAAGATGGCTAGAATAGTGCATTAACAGAGAACTGACAGAAATTCAAGTGAGGGTTAAATACTGTATAAGATTTAGGTCAGGAGAAGAAAGTAAAGGGGTCTCATACTGACAGGCAGTACTTCTTGGGGGTGTAAGAGGTGATGAGAAGAATAAGTAATACTTGTTATAAAAATGAAATCAAGGGGAGTTCTGGTGGCCTAGTGGCAAGAAGCTGCAACTACTATCCCAGAGGTGCATGGTTCAAACCCACCAGATGCTCTGCCGGGGAAGGAGGGGCAATCTCCTCCTATACTAGTCAGATCTGATTTGACGGTACACACACACACAAAATAAAATAAAAAAGAAAAACAAATCAGTACGTTTTTCTGGACATTAACTGAAAGCACATGAAGGATAGTGATGGAAGTGTTTTCTAGTGTCTTTATTGAAAGATCTACAAATGACATGTCATCCCTGTAGAGTGAACTGAGATTTTTATTTACAGTGCTTTTTTTTTTTTTTTTAGGGCAAAATGAACTGTCTCAAAAGTAGTAGGTATTACAGAAAGTGACACTTTATCTTTGAAAATGTGTGTGGCAGGACTTATTTTTCTACTTTAGCATGACAATAGAAAAAAAATAACCCTAACCTTTAACGATACCAGTCCTTACTTTCTTAACAATTCCCACTAGAAGACTATTGAACCTTAGATTTGGTCTCCAGGAAGGTGAAGCTGGATCCAACGCAATTTAGTTGTAAATTGAAATTTCTTTGAGCTCTATAATAGAAGGAAATTTATATAGTAGAAATTTTATTTTTTAAAATAACTCTTGTGGTATTTAATTATAGCAGGATATTGTTGACATCGCTTACTTGATTCCTTTATTAATTGTATATGCCTGTTATATTTAGCTTTTGTAATGCTCCAGTTGCTTTGTTGATAGATTATATTTCTCATATAATTCGATGGCAGCTGATGCTGTAAACTGCTCTTACTCTGTGACATTGCTACCATTTCCAGTGAGTGATAAGGTCTGTGTCTCCTTTCCTTTTTAGATCTTTTTAGTGACCTTTAGTGTGATTTCCTTGACCAGTATTAGGAAGGGACACTGCTTGGTTGCCTGAAGTTAAGTCTTGAAAGTGTCATGTGCTTCACCATTGTTCTCTTGTGGTATTTAGCCATCATGCTGTGAGGAAGCCAAGAAGCAATATGGGGAAGCCATGAGTAACTAGATGGCCTGTGGTAAAGTCTCACGACAGCCAGCATCAGTCTCCAGGTAGATGAATGAGTGCGTTTCAGATGATCCCAGCCTCTAGTTACGGAATCATCCCCTATCCTATCCTAGCCTTTGAACCACCCTACTGATGGTACATGAAGCGTAGAAGAGCCCCTCTTTAGATTTTAGACTCTCAAGCAAAGGAAAATGATTCTTACATAGTGTTAAGCCACTAGGTTTGGGATGGTTTGAGGACATTTTTTTTCATAGCAGGAAATACCTGAATATATGTCTAGAATGTACAGATAGAAGTAAACCTTATTAAAAAGAATAAAAGAGGCTCTGGTTCTCTACTTTGTCTACAGTGGAGAATAGAATAGTCAAATTGAATCTGTGCTATCCAAGTAACAGATAAGAACATCTAGACAGGGTTTTAGTCCAGTGGTTGAAGGTATGACCATACACAGTTCTACAAAACAGTGTCTAGGACACAGTAAGTAGTTAATGAATTTTAGATACTTTTAGCAGCATTAAACGCACCCTAATGCCTACTGAAGACAATACAAAGATTCATTAAGAGCGATTGAACCCATCATTGGTTTGATTACCTTGTTATTTTCTACTGGTTCTTATGTATGATAAATTGTATAGGCTATTGAGGTCTGTAGCTTCATTAGTCCCAGGTTTCTCCTCGGTAAGGAACTCAGATATCTCAATGGGGACAAATCACTCCGATCCAAATTACATACTCCATATGTATTTCCAGCTGCTAGAATGACCCCTTCTGTGTGTATACAGAACACTGTGTCTTCATCATGACTTCTGTTCTTGAGATAGAGTTTTAAAATATAGAGTAGAGGTTGATTTTTCTGTGGATTTCTGCGTGTGATGGCTTTTGCTGCTCTTAAGTTTGTCCTGCAAATTACTAGCTGTGGTCACATAATGCTGTATCTCTAACCTGAACATCTCCATCTGTGTTTTCTTTGCAGTAATCGATGTCTTCAGTGTTCTGCAAAGATAGGAGGGAGGTTTTAAATCATTCTTGGGGGGAAGAGGTGCTTCCTGCAGGAGCCTGATTTGTAAATAGATACCCCGTTGTGCAAAAATACAGACACCATCATACTTCCTTGGCAATGCTATTAAATATACCCTAGATAACAACAGCCAAGGGCAGTACTATTTAATGATTGCATGCACAATACTCTGAATTACACAGATGGTTATAGATGGTGACGTCTTGTAGGCATTAAATTTAATCTGCTCCTTATTAGGCTTACATATTTAAGATTTTTATGAATTAATCTGAAACCGTAAGATATGGTTCATCAAGTTCATATATAGCATAGAGAGGTTTATATTTTTTAATTTTTATTTTTAATGCTCAGTTACATTTATTATGATGTGTTTATGAAAATTGGTACCTAGAAATTACTTACTTTGATTTTAAGACATTATTAGCATTAATATTAGCATGAGTAAATATTAGTAAAACTGAAAGTTATTTAGGTAAATTTACTTTCAGTAATAGTAGAGCCCTGGTGGCTTAATGGTAATGAGTTATGCTGCTAACCCTAAGGCATGCTGTTCAAATCCACTAGGGGCAAAGATGAGCACTCTCCTTTCTGGTGGTTAAAAACCTCTGAAACCCCACTGGAGGGTCAGCTACGAAGTGGTTACAACTTGATGGCAAACAGCAACAGTAATAACAGATCTGGTGTGACCAATAAATCAGGTGGCTTATTGTACATTATGTCTTTAAAGTAATGCTATCTAGTTATTTTGTATTTATGAGATACAAAATATTTCATTCAACTTACTTGACTGAACTGAAAGAGAAAATGACATTAACCTATTTTATAGAGGAGACTGAAGCTCTCAGAAGTTAAATGACAGGCCTGTAGCTGGAAAGGGCATGTTGTTGTTGTTGTTATGTGCCGTCGAGTCACTTGCGACTCATAGCGACCCTATGTACAACAGCCCTAAACTCTGCTCTGTCCTGTGCCAGTCACACTGTCTCTGACACTCCCATCCCGATTATCCCAGTCACTGAATCAGTCCACCTCATAGAGGGCCTCCCCCTCCTGGGCTGTCCCTCCAACCCTCCCATGCATGATGTCCCTCTCCAAGGACCAGTTTTCTCACAACATGTCCAAAGTATATTAGACAGAGCCTCAGAATTCTTGCCTCCAAGGAGCCACCCGGTTTAACCCTTTCCAGGACAAATCTGTTTGTTTTCCTAGCAGTCCATGGTATTCTCAATACTCTTCTCCAGCACCACAGCTCAAAGGCATCAATTCTCCTTCTATCCTCCTTGATCATTGTCAAACTCTCTGATGCATAACAAGTGATTGCGAAGACCATGGCCTGTATCAAACGCACCTTAGTCTCCAGGGAGACACCATTGCTCTTCAGCACTTTGGAGAGGTCCCTAACAGCAGACTTTCCCATGGCAATGCGCCTTTTAATTTCCTGGCTGCTGGTGCCAAGACTGTTGACTATGGAGCCAAGCCAACTAAAGCTGTGTACAATCTCAATCTCTTCACCATCCATCCTGATGCTGCCAATTGGTCCAGTGGTGAGAATCTTTGTCTTCTTGACATTGAGCCTCAATCCATATTGGATTCTGCAGTCCTTGACCCTCTGCAGCAGGTGCTTCAGGTCCTCTTCAGTTTCAGCAAGCAGGGTGGTGTCATCTTCATAACGCAGATTGTTGATAAATCCTCCCCCAATCTTGGAAAGGGCATAGATCAGTTAGAATTGCAGATGGCTTTAAATAAGGAAACCCAAAGGTGGCATTCTGTCTTTTGTAACAAAATGCAAGAGGAAGATTGCAGTGCAAGGATAGCAGCTCCTTGGTGCCATAAAAGACCCAAGCTTTACTATAACAGTGACAGGGACTGTTCTTCTTCAAGCATCGTGTCGACCACAGAATGTATAAAATGCAGAAAGCTAGAGCTGGAAAGAATAAATTTGAATTCTCTATCTGCCAATTATTAATTAGTTCATGATGGTTATATATATATAGTGATTACCCAAATTAAAATTAATATAATGTCATTTAAATGGAGCTATGGTAGACCAGTGGGTAAGAAGTTGCATTGCCAACTCAAAGGGAGAAGATTTGAGTCCACCCGCTGCTCCGAGGAAGAAGATTGTGGAATCTCCTTCCATGCAATCATAGCCCCTGAAAAACCAGTGGAGGGTCAGTTAGGAGTTGGTTTCAACTTAAAGGCACATAACATCCAAAGTCATTTAAATGTGTCCTTTTGTAAGATTTATGGTAAATCTTACAGTTAATGGCTGATCTGTGCTGGTAGGTGCAGTTTAGTTAGCTGCAACACATAGTGACCCTGTGTATAGTAGAACAAAAAGTGTACACCAGTCGCCACGATCCTGCCCCGTTCCCACAGTCTCTGCTATGTAGCATAACAGTCCATTGTTGTGGGCAGTGTGTCATTCCTTCTCGCTGAGTTGCCATCACATCACTTCAGACACTTAGTGAACCCATATGTACAGAGTAGAATAATTCTCTCCAGGGTTTTCAAGGCTGTGATTTTCCCAAAGCACAGTACTGCATCGTGAACTGGAACTGGAATCTCATTTCCCTGAACATAAGAGCAGTCATTCCACCAACTGAAAGAAGTAAAATCTAGACATTAGAATTCTAGGATCATTGTTCGATGCCTTCAGATTGGACTGACTCATAGCAGCCCTTTGTGCAGCAGACTGAAACATAGCCTCATCCTGCACTAGCCTCATTCCTTCCTGTGCACAAGCCATCGTGGAGCCACTGCCAGTCCATCTCCTTGAGGATCTTGCTCTCCTTCATTGACCTTCTACGTTTGCTGATCATGGTGGCCTTCCCAGGACTGGCTCCTCCTATAACACGTCCAAATTATGTGGTATATAAAGCCTCGCCAACCTTGCCTCTAAGCTACTCTCTGGCTGCACTTGGTTGAAGAAAGATCTGACACTGAGAGTCAGGAAACACAAATTTTAGATATTTTACTTTCTTATTGATAAATTGCTACACGCACACACGCGCGCGCGCGCACACACACACACATTGTTGTTGCGTACTGTCGAGTCAGAACCAACCCTCCAGCAGGTTTTCAGAGGCAGCTAATCACACTGAGAGGAGATTGCCCATCCCTCTCCCACGGAGCAGCTGGTGGCCTCGAAGCACATGCGTTTGGGATTGCAACACAGCTTCTTGCCACTAGACCACCAGATAAGAGCAGTGATACCACTCTGGATGCTAAGATGTGCCTGATACAGGCCATGGTCTTTGCAGTCATTTACTATGTGTCAGAGAGCTGGACAATGACTAGGGAGGACAGAAGAAGAATTGATGCCTTTGAGCTGTGGTGTTGGAGAAGAGTAGTGAATAAACCATGGACTGCTAAGAAAATGAACAGGTTCTTCCTGGAGGTGGTTAAAGCAGGCTGCTCTTTGGAGGCAAGGATTCTGAAGCTTCGTCTGACATATTTTGGACTTGTGGGAAGGAGGGTCTAGTCCTTGGAGAAAGATGTCACACTTGGGAGGGTGGAGGGACAGCGCAAGAGAGAAGACCATCTATGAGGTGGATTAATTCAGTGACTGGGGTGATTGGGGTGGGCTTGTTAGAGACAGAGATTGGCACAGGACAGAGCAGAGTTTAGGGATGTTATACATAGGGTTGCTGTGAATTGCAGACAACTCGACAGCACATAACAACAGCAACAAATATATATATATATATATAGCCTATATTACCATACAGGGAGCAAAAGTTTGAAATGTGCTGTTACAATACTTATACTAGCCACACAATCCTTCATCTTAGAAAAACTAGTGTTTGTATTCCCTTTAAATAGAGCTCTGCCTTCTTGATCCTGATTTTGAATTAAATAAAGGTTATTTCAGGACCTTGCTGCTAAGCTATTTTTTTGCCTTTTTCTTTTCAAACATAAATTTCAGTTACAGCATTTATAATAATAGAAACTGTTTCTTTAACTGAAATTCTTCATGTCACTTTCAGTGGGTAATTCATCATATTACTGTAGCAGTATCACTTGCTCAAAATTATGAATATAGTTGTATATATATATTCACTCACCGAGATGTATTTTGAATAGCGACTTTATGAAAGGTACCAAGAAAGGTGGAGTTGGGAAGACTGACATAAGATTTAGGTTTTTGACATAAAGGACTTTATAATACATAAAGTGGAAATAACACAAATATAATGAAATACAGTTTCTGCTAAGTGCCACAGGAAGCACACTAAAATACTAAGGGGACTTAGAGAGAGATCACTTCCAACTGTGAACCAGGAAAACTAGTGGATAGTCAACTCCTGATTAGAGATTATGCACATTAAGCATTTGAAAGAAAGACTTGCTGACATTGTCACCTTCTCTGCTTAAGTGCTTGGTTGACATAAATAGGAACTTTGTTTGCTATAATTCAATTGGAATAGAAGTCCTTTTAAATCAAAATGCTTAACCTCTCTGCCCTAGGAAAAGTAGGAAGCAGCACATTTGCAGAAAGGACTCAGATTTTCTATACATGGTCTTTACTATTGCCTCGAAGTTAATTTGGCCGCTGTCCAACCTGAGAGTAAGGGGTCCAGGCAGGAAGAATGAAGGGAGATGAAAGGCAGTGCTTAGTAACAGTAACGCAGATAAGCTGAATAGTCAAAACGTCATCCAGTGTGGAGTGACTGCTGCATCTTTGCTGCAACAAAGTACTTGGCTGTGGAGTTCGATTGTTTCAGATTTCACACTAGCTTTGCAAATATCTGTTTAGCCTTGAGCAAGCTAATTTCTTTTTGCTTCAGTTTACTCATATGTAATATAAGGGCAATTAGTATTGTAATTTAATAACACTGTTTGCTGGAAAAGTTAAATGAGGTAATACATATAGTATCTTTATGTGATAAGCACTCATGTGTTTTTGCTTAGTGACAAGAAGCTGCACTGCAATGCAGAAAGCATGCAGTTTAATCCACCAGTTACTCTGTGGGAGAAGGACGGGCTGTCTCGCTCCCTCCCTGCCCCTGTGCAATTTACTGCCTCTGAGAACCAATGGAGGGTCAACTGTGGGTCGGTTCCGACTCTAGGGTACACAACAACAACGTGTGTTTTTGCTTTTGCCGTCATTATCTGGTTTTGAGTTGGAACCAACTCGTAGCTGGTGGCCCTCTGACAGATTTTCAGAGGCTGTAAATTGCATGGCAAGCGATTTATATTGCATGGCAAGCAATTATATCTTTTTCTCCCATAGAGCAACTATCAGTTCTCTTGGAATCGCACCACTCACCTTTATGTTGACAACACAGTTCCTTATTTCTGAATTTATAGAGTGCCAGTCACTCACATTCAAATATAAGTACAAATACAAATACGAAGTGCATACACAGCTAAAAACCAAAGCTCTCCTTCAAAGGCAGACTGCCTTTAGCATGTCATCTCATCATAAGTAACTGAGAATTGAGCAGGTTTCGTGAATGACGCATGCTGGTTTATCTGATTTGGCAATTTGAGTCTTAGGAAAGAAGTAGTAGAGAAGGCTGGCTAACACTGTGCTTAATCATTAGAATGTCTCTCCAAATTGGCATCTCAGAAGGGGCTAGAGTCATGAAAGTACATGTTGCAGAGCTCTGATTAATTTTTATTGGTGGCGAATATGAGCTATTGCAGTATAAACTGAGTTATTGCCATTGTTACTTCTATCCCTGGGGCCCTTCTATCAGTTTTCATACACTTTCCCCTCAAGAAAGCAAATGTAGTTCTCAACCACCCAGTGGGGATTGTCTCCCTCCACCCCTTTTTCTTTTTTAATAGATAGTAACCTTTGAGGTGTGAAATTGTGGTCCTGGGGATCAAAATGTCTGGGATTTATTCCTGTATGGGGAAAGCAGTGCCTTTTCTGCTTAATTCTTTGGGAAGAGTCACACATGGGATCACCGCAGGTTTGGTCAATCATATATCCTGGGGGAAGAACCCAGATGGTGCAAAGCTCCTGACCTAGCAGAGAGTAGAGACATGCGGCTGAAGGCAGAAAGTTGGCTGGCTTCCCTGGGCTTGAGCTGTGGCTGTGTCATGGTCTACCACTTTGCCATTTGTCCCTGTGGATTCTGAAAGCTGCAGATAAAAATTTTCAAAGGCTTAGTCGTCTGTGATTTAAGAATGAACTTGGTTAAAAGTCAGACCTAGTGAAAGAAAATGAAAATGTCATTGCTCAAGATGTAGATGAACAATCTGGTGGAAACGTGGTACTTTAAAAAAAAAGTTGTCTATTTTAAATTTTTGAATATAGTTAACAGAATGTATAACAGAAAACAAATATTTGTCACATCAGCATTTTTACATTGAAATGTCAGTGACATTCATTAACTTTTATGTGTTGTACATTTACCACCTATTCCTTTTCCCAACTTTCCTTAGTAGAAGCTCAGTCTCTCTCTCCTAAGCAGTGATTCTCTCTTTACTCGTGTATCCCTCCCTCCCGTGTCCCTCCCTTCCTTCTCTGCCTGCTTTCACCATTGGTATCCATGAATATGATTTAGTCTGTGTATATATTTGCCTCTTCTATTTCATATAAGCCTCCTACTGCTCCAGAGAAGATATATGGGCAATCTCCTTTCATGTGATTAACTGCCTCTGGTAACCCACTGGGTCAGCTATGAATGGGTTCGTTATGACTTGAAAATACACAACAATAA
>NW_006399797.1:12250228-12273420 GCF_000299155.1 Elephantulus edwardii | reverse complement strand
TGTGGTATATTCGCACAATGGAATACTATGCTGCATTAAAAAACAAGGAACTTATGCAATATTATTCAAAATGGTTGACTCTGGAGAACATTATATTTATCTCTTCTATTTCATATAAGTGGGATCATATAGTATTTCCCCTTTAGTGACTGTCTTATTTAACTCAGCAAAATATTTTCAAGATTCATCTCAGTTGTAGCAGACCTTCATTTCTCATATTGAAACTTCTCTTTTGAGCCTGTTATTTATCTTTTTTGCTTTAATCCAGTGACATCAATGTTTGTGAAAAATAGAAAATGACTATAATAGATGAAAGAAAGAAATGCTGATGTGTAGTGCATGTTGTTGTTGTTATTATGTACTGTTGAGTCACCTGTGATTCATAGCGGCTCTGTGTACAACAGCTCTGTAGCCTGCTCTGTCCTGACTCCAGCACACCAACCTCCATTGCCTCAGTTACTGTATCAATCCATTTCATCCTGGGTCTTCATCTCCTGTGTTGTCCCTCCACCCTTCTGAGCATGATGTCTTTTTCCAAGGATCTCCTGGCCACGTGCCCAAAGTATGTAAAACAGAGCTTCAAAATCCTAGCCTCCAAGGAGAAACTTGGTTTCACCCTCTCCAAGAGAGACTTAGTTGTTTTCTTGGCAGTCTGTGATATATACAAGACTTTTCTCCAGCACCATGACTTGAAGGCATCAGTTCTTCTTTTGCAATCCTTAGTCATTGTCCACCTCTTTGCTGCATAGCAAGTAATTGTGAAGACCATGGTTTGGATTAGATGCACCTTAGTCTCTAGACTGACATTGCTGCTTTTCAGTACTCTGGAGAGGTCCCTGACAGTGGATTTTCCCAATGCAATTAATCTTTTCATTTCCTGACTGCTGATACAAAGAGTGTTGATTATGGAGCTGAGCAAGCTGTGATTGTTATTAACCTCAATCTCTTCTTTAATGCATAGGGTTACTACTACCCAGACATCCCTTGAGGGAAGAAGAATACAGTAATATATCCTCATAGTTAAACGTTAAACACATGGTTGATTTGTAGAAGACGGGAGCTATGTCAATTACCCAAGATGAAGTCTGAAGGGGAGAGAATCGTCATTCTAGATTATACCATTAAAAACATTTGGATAGTGCTGTTACTTTTTTAAAAACAAATTTATTATAATTTAGATTTTAACAAAAGTTTATAGAGAACTTGGATTTCCATTCATTCATTGTTGCACAGTTTCCTCCCTACCCCTCCCCAGTTCACTTTTCTCTTTGAAAAAAAAGTATTTCATTATTGCACAGTTTTTTCATTTCCTGCTCTAGTCTACTTTGCTGTGCAGCTCTTATTCTGAACTGTTATCATGAAGATAATACCTAATCATATATTTCTTTTAAATAGTTCTTCCCCTATTACATTATTTATCTCCTCTTTTCTTAGTTTCCCCCCAAACCCCATGTCAGTCCTATTTTATACTATTGGAATTATGCAGCACTTGACCTTTTGTGACTGAGATATTTCACTCAGCATAATTTCCTCCAGGGTCACCCATTTTGAATAATATTGTATGAGTTCCTTGTTTTTCAATGCAGTGTAGTATTCCACTGTGTGAGCATACCACAGCTTTTCTATCCGTTCATTTGTTGATGGGCACTTGGGTTGTTTCCAACTCTTTGCTATTGTGAACAATGCAGTAATAAACATAGATGTGCATATATCTATTTGGGTGACAGTTCTGATTTCTTTAGAATATATTCCCAATAGTGGAATTGCAAATGGTATTTATAATTACAACTTTTTGAGAAAGCATCATACTGCCTTTCAGAGTGCTTGCATTATTTTACACTCCCACTAACAGTGAATAAGGGTTCCAGTTTCTCCAGAACCTCACCAGCATTTGTTGTTTGCTACTCTGTTGAATTTTACTATTCTTACTGGGGTGAGATGATATATCATAGTTCTTTTGATTTTCATCTCAGAGCTAGAGATTTTGAGCATTTCTTCATGCGTTTGTTCGCCATCTGTATGTCTTCTTTGGTGAAGTGTCTGTTCATATCCTGTGCCCATTTTGCGATTGGATTGCTTACCTTTATCTTGTTGTGTTGGATAGTGCTGTTTCTTAATCTGTGGCTAATGATTTGAGTTCTGGTGGTGTAGTTCATAGGAAGTTGTGTCACTATTCCAGAGATGGCTCGTGTCTGCTACTTTGAATTCATCAGGGCTCCATAAAGGAAAGAGGGGCAGTCTCCTCCCATGCAAGTTACAGCCTTCAGAAGCTCACTGGAGGTGTCAGCTATGAGTCAGTTCTGATTTAATGCCAGTGAGTTTTTGTGCTTTGAATGTGGTCACTTTGTAAAAAGGATTCCTGGTGGCACAATGATTAAGAACTTAGCTCCTAGCCAGAAGGTTGATGGTTTGAATCCAGCTGGTAGCTCCACAGGAAAAAAAGATTTGACAATGTGATTCTGTTGAGATTATAGCCTGTGTTACATTTTGGGAACTGCAATCCATGTCACAAAATACATTGTGTATAGATTGTTGAATGGAAAATCAGTTTGCTCTGTAAACTTTTGCCCAAATTGCAACAAGAATTTTAAACAAATTTGTAACCACCTTTAAAAAAAGCAAACATAAAAAACCTTACAGCCGATAAAAACCCTTTCATGGAGCAGTTCTGCTTTGCCACATTGGCTTGCTATGACTTGAAATAAATGGTATGACACCAACAGTACCCTGAGAAAATTCATCAAGCTGTATACTAGTCATTAGTGTACTTTTCTGTTATGTTTACATTACATTTCAAAAAGTTTAAAAGAAATTTTACAAACCTTAATAGACACTCAGAAATTTAGTTAAGATAATTTAACCTAAAGAAATTTAAGTTGTATAGGCTTGCTGTAATATGGTAAGCATTTTACTTCATCTTAATCATGACAGATTTGGAAATACTAACATTTGTATTTTATTTTGTTTATAAATGTACCAAAATTCTTGAATCTTGCTTTGGGAGTTGTCCTTTGATGTTCCTTGTACTTAGCAACCTGCTTCAGTTTCTGAAATTGTATAGTTAATCTTAAAAGTTTGCTCACATGCTTCAGTGGAGGCCAGAGTTAGCTACAATTCATATTCAGTTCAGAATATATAATTTATTTCTCCAATTTATCTTTAGGTTCAAATACAATAAACTTGAGTGAATGTGTGAATGTAAGTTTTATGAGTCTGAGAACTGGAAAAAGACTGGGTTAATATTGAAGCTGTCAAGAAGATTCTGTAAAGAGGGAGCAAAAATGCAAATAATGATACTAAGAGACCCAAGTCATCAGCTGTTATTGAAGATCAAGAAGACGGGATATTTTACTCTCTGGACATGTTATTCCCAATGAGCTGTTTGCGTTCCAGTGGTACTGCTTGAAGAGAGAAGTAGTGGTGGTGGTGATAGTAGGTCATGGTGGTGGTATGAGGGATTTTGGTTGTATTTGAAATAGAATGAGTTTTTAAATAACTTTATTTTTTTGCTAGGTGTGGGAAAGAATATGTAATAACAAAATCATAAGGCATTGTAATCTGGTTAGTTATCCAAAAAGTATTATTCTCTAGGTGGAGAAACAAGGAATTTAAAAAATAAAAATATTTAAAGGAAGAATAAAAATATTTAAATGTGCAGCAAGATAACACATATAAATACATGCACAATAACAGTGGTAATGTTGTGTTGTTGTTGTTGTTTTTAAGTGCCGTCGAGTCGCAGGCGACTCATAGTGACCCCATGAACGAAAATCCTGGACACCTCCTGTATAGGTTTCGTCCTCTCTCCAGATTCATAGGGTTTCCAAAGGCAAGATGTTATGGAAGTGAATGCCACTCCTGCTTCCAAGCTTGTTTTAATCAGGAGCACCACCAAACACTAACCACACTAGATAACCATTCTCACATTTGACTCATTAGTGTCACAGTGTGTCGGTTTCACAGCAACCACGAGTTACTTCTGTAAAGCAAGTAGACATACCAGGATTACACGACCTAGAAGAATGTTTCACCAAAAACAATTAAAGGCGGGCTTCTCTCTCTATGCTGTTGTTATTGTTGGTGTTGTCAAGTGCTGTCGAGTCGCAGGCAACTCATAGCGACCCTATGAACCAAAGTCCTGGACACCTCCTGTTTTAATATTGAACCAAAAACTGAATGAGACTCAGAGATTTCTGGAGCTCTTTTCTTTCATGTCATTCCCTACTCTCTAGAGTAAACTTGTCGTTTTCACCTCCGTGAATCCCAATTTCTACAGTGGTAATAGTTAACATTTTTTGAGCATTTATTTGTGGCCAGTATAATGATAAAGAACACTTTCTGGTGTAAAAATAGTGGAAGACTGGACCCAAAGATCTACAAGGAAAGACATATAAACGGGTGAAACCATGCTCAGCATTACTAATAATCAAAGTATCTCAAATTAAAGGAAAAGATCATATTTCATGTTGACCAAAGTAATAAAGAATAATAATACCTAATGTTGATAGAGGTTTTAAGGAAACTGGGAGTGTCACTTGATAGAAGATTTCCCATAGGGAATTTACACAGCAAATATCAAGAAAAAAAAATATATATTAATAGATACTCTGTGCCCAGAGACAGATGTAGGGCTTATGGATCTTGAAGCTTATATAATTTGGTGAAGTTTTTTAAACAAAAAAAGAAAAAAAAATCTGAAGTTATGAAAGAGGGTCATGAACATATTTATTTTGAATGAGAAAATAAATCATAATGTATTGTTTTAAAATTGACAATATATCACCAAAGTGTAACTCTGTTGGTTTTTTTCTTCTTCTGGGTTTACATCATTTTATTACTAATATTATTGACTTTATTGTCTGGCTTCAGGACTTGACTCTTTAGCAGCTGTTTTTTGAATGCCTCACCAAGAATCTCTCAAAATCATTGCTGTGGAGTCAAAATCAACTCATAGCTGACCTTCCATTGGGTTTCTAGTGCAGTAAATCACAGGGGCGGAGCTTGCCTCTTTCTTCCATGGAACTGCTGTTGGAGTTGAATCTCCAGAGAGGTGTGGCCTTTGGGTTAGTGGTGCAACTCACTATGAACTAGACCACCAGAACTCCAAGTACACATTGGGAACTTCTGACCTCCTCTACTAGTGGTTCCATGGCCTGAACTTCTATCTAGTTATCTCTTGTATCAATGAGATAGACTCCTAACTGGTCTTTGCATTTTGTTCCTGAATGGAATATGATTTAAAACTTTTACCTTATATGAAGTATTTTTTACTTGATATATATAAAGTTTAAATTTTTACTTATCATTCCACTATTGCACTTTCTTATGTCTTACTTTTTGTTTAATTTGTGATTGCCTTTTCGTATTATAGTGATTTTGTACTGATTTCTAGAAAGAGACAGGAAAGATGAGTACATCTTTCTTCTGGTCTGATGTTAGGTGTTTCCAAGTTAACTAAGACTCATAGTGACCCTGTGACCCTGTGAGCAACAGATTGTAAGCTTGCTCTGACTTGTGCCATCTTCATCCTCCTCATTATGCTCACGTCTGTGGTTGCAATCACTGTGTCAGTTCATTTCATTGAGGGTCTTCCTTTTTACTGGCTTTCTGCTTTTTCAAGTATGATGCCTTTTTGTAACGAATAGACCCTCCTGACCACATGCATACACCATCCACTTGCTTTAAGACAGATCTGTCTGTTCTTTTGGCAGTGCTTGGAGGAGTCAGTATTCTTTACTAACATTATTATGTTAGTGTTAGTATGAAAGAAACACATTTTTATTATTAATACTTCAAAATATCAAATTCATTGTTCTTGAGTTAGAACCAACTCATAGCTGACCCTCTATCAGGATTTTAGAGGCTTTAAATAGCACAGAAAGAAAATGCCCATCTTTCTCCGGTGGAGGAGATGGTAGATTCAGACCACCTGCCTTTGTATTATCAGTGCACCTCCTTACCCATTAGGCCCTATTAATAAGTAGGATTCATAAAATTGAAAAATTTACATGCAGACATTTTCTCTTTGCAAGGAATTGCTTTTCTCCTAAAAAGAACACATTTAGTAAAGTGGAGGGAGAGTGGGGGAAAATTAGGAAAATCTTCCATGAAAATGAAGAAAATCCTCCATGAAATGGATAGACGTGATTGCTGCAACAGTGGGCTCAAACACACCAGCATCGTCAGGATGATGTGGAACCAGGCAGTGTGGTTTTTTGTTACACTTAATGTTGCCATGAGTTGGAGCCAATTCACTGACAGCAGCAGTCCTGGTACCGGTTTGTGCCTTCCATGGGTATCAAAGCCCTCACTGTCAAATTGATTCCTCTTCACAGAGATACTAGGTTGTTGTTAAAGGCAGTCAAGGCGAACATGACTCCTGACTTGAACCCTGTCCTATCCTGTGCCATCATTATCTTTGATATACTTGATCCCATCACTGCAGCCTGTGTCAGGCCATGTCATTGAGGATCTTCATCGCTTCTGTTGATCCCCTACCTTTCCAAGTATGATGTTCTTTTCCAAGGAATAGCCTCTCCTAACAGTATGCCCAAAGTCTGTGAGATGAAGCCTCACCATCTTTTATCTCCAAGGAGCACTGTGGCATAGAACAGAGTAAAAGTACTGGATAGGTTGTCAGGATTCTGAGTCTTTTCAGAATCAGACTACCCCATCTATTTCCCAGATGCTGTTGATGGTTTTCAACAGCCAGTCTTTGCTTCGCAACTGAGTACTTTCATCACTGCACCACCAGATATCCGTTGTATGCCTAGAGATCTTGAAAAACTCTATTGTATATTCTTATTTAAGAAGAGAAAAAAAATATGGTACAGTCATAATTGCATATGCCCATTATTGAATATATTTCTGACAGGCGAGAACTTCATTTAATCTAGGCACTGATGAAAACTGAATACTTTGATTACAGTTTCAAACATCTGTTGATTAGAGGAATTTTCTACAGATTAGCTCCTGGCTCTGTATGTTTCAAATCTTGTGTCTCCTCCACAAATTCTACTAACACTGATGCCAGTTTTGACAGGAAATGTTTGCATTGTGATTGTGATTATGATGTGACTGTGAGCCTGCAGGTTGAGTTGAAATGATGCACAGAAAATATAGTCTTGCTATTACTACCCTGAAACAGCCAGCAGTAACTATCTCTGAAAATATTAAAATATACATCTGATTTATTATGTCCTTATGGGATTATAGAAGTGTCTGTGGCGACTGCACTGCCACTCAGTGATGGAATAGCGATGGGAGTGAAGACAACAGAAGTGAATCATGTTGTTGTTGTTGTTATGTGCCGTCGAGTCGTTTCCGACTCATAGTGACCCTATGCACAACAGCTCTAAACCCTGCTCTATCCTGCGCCAACCGCACCACCTCTGACACACCCATCCTGATTACCCCAGTCACCGAATCAATCCATCTCATAGAGGGTCTTCCCCTCCTGTGCTGTCCCTCCACCCTCCCAAGCATGATGTCCCTCTCCAAGGACCCGACCCTCCTGGCAACATGTCCAAAGTATGTCAGACGAAGCCCCAGAATCTTTGCCTCCAAGGAGTAGCTTGGTTTAATCCTCTCCAAGATGAATCTGTTTGTTTTCCTGGCAGTCCATGGTACATTCAGTACCCGTCTCCAGCACCACAGCTCAAAAGCATCCACTCTCCTTCTGTCCTCCCTAGTCATTGTCCAACTCTCTGATGCATAACAAGCGATTGCAAATACCATGACCTGTATCAGGCGCACCTTAGTCTCCAGAGAGACACTGTTGCTCCTGAGTACCTTTGAGAGGTCCCTAACAGCAGACTTTCCCATCGCGATACGCTTTTTGATTTCCTGACTGCTGGTACCAAGAGTGTTGACTGTGGAGCCGAGCAAAGTGAAGCTGTGAACACTCTCAATCTCTTCGTCATCCATCCTGACGCTGCCAATTGGTCCAGTGACGAGAATCTTTGTCTTCTTGACGTTGAGCCTTAGTCCACACTGAAGGCTGCAGTCCTTGACCCTTTGCAGCAAGTGCATGAGGTCCTCCTCAGTTTCAGCAAGCAAGGTTGTGTCATCTGCATAACGGAGATTGTTAATAGATCTTCCACCAATCCTGATGCCACAATTCTCCTCATAGAGCCCAGCCTCTCGAATAATCTGCTCTGCATACATGTTGAAATTAATCATAGATGCAGTTAAATATCTTCTTTTTACAAGTTTTACAGAAACATACGGCCTTTGGACACATTTTGGTACCTTCTTCTGCAAGAGGCAAATGAGTCACGCTAAAGATTAAGCGTTAAAGCTACATAAAAGATTTGTCTCTAAGACCAGAACAACTGTTCTAGAGAATTCATCTGAAGAAATATGTGTAATAATAGTAATTACTAATTAGACTCATTTATTGTGTACTTACTGTGTACCAGACACCCTGATGATACTTCATTTTGATACTTTTATAATGAGTGTTTGGATCATGTTTATAATACAAATATTTAAAATTCCATAAAATGATGCCAGAAGTTGAATGCCAAAATTGGGACTGATCTTATTTTACCTTTTTAACTGAAGCATTTATACATGAATAAGTACAAATCTGTGTTCATTATTTTAAAAACCCAAATATATAAAACAGGATTCTGTATGTTCAACTCCTTGCCTTTATGAAGCTTACATTCTAGTTGGATGTTGGTTGTTGGTAGCTGCTGTTGAGTTGAGTATGACTCATAATGTCCCAGTGAAAACAGATCTGAACCTCGGCCTATCCATTGCTGCAGTCACTGGGTCAGTTCCTGTGGCTGAGGGTCTTCCTCTCCTTTGCCAACTCTAAATACATAATTAAAGTTAGTAAGTACAGACTGTAAGGTATTAAAACTTACTACTGTGGAATTAGAACCTACTCACTGTTGAACCCCAGTGGATTTTCAGAGGCTGTAGTGTGTGTGTGTGTGTGTGTGCATGTGCGTGTGCACACACATTGAAACATGAAGGTTATGTTTAAGTGCATCAGTTCACTGAGAAGATGACATTTGAGCAAAGACTTGAAGAAATAAGGGAACTTTTATTGGCCGTATTGTAAGGAATTTGACTTTTTTCTCTTATGGAGATAGGAAACATTTGGGATACACTGAAGAGACATCATTTGATTTCTGAATTAGAAGTATTCCTTCTGTTGCTAAGAGCCTTGGTTGGCAGCAGTTAGCTGCTGACGAAAAGGTTGGTGGTTTGAACCCACCAGATGCTCCATGAGACAAAGGTGTAGATGAGAAGGAGCCAGAATATGTGTTGTTGTGTGCTGTAGTCAGAACTGGATTTTCCCAGTTTTCAGAGGTGGGTTTTCAGAGACAATAAATCACAGGGAGGAGATTGTTTACCTTTCTGCCTTGGAGAAGCTGCTGGATTTGAACCACGTGCCTTCTGGATTGCATTGCATTTTCTTACCACGAGGCCAACAGAGCAGACAGATGATCTGAGTGGCTAATTCTAAGCCACTCAAAGCATAGAAGGGAGCCCTGGTGGTCTTGTCAGCAGATAATTGCACTGCTGACTCAAAAGTTATACCTCTCTGGTGGTTTGAATTCACCAGCCACTCCTTGGGAGAAAGATGGGCAGTCTATTTCTTGGATTTATAGCCTTGGAAACCTAGTGACTCTTCCTAAGTTCCGACTCAAGGGCACTGGCATTGAATTAGTTCAGACCATAGAGGAGGAAAGCGTAGGAGCCAACATTGGTGTCATATATCCACTTGGGAAGGGTATGGTGACTTGGAAGCACTGTTGTTTGTTATTCATGTGATTTTTTTCTTCATACCTAGAAAAACAAAGATAACTGTTCTAGACTCACTTATAACCATCATGTCAGAACTGACTCATAGCTGACTCTTCAGTGGGCTTCTGAAGCTGTAAACCACACCAGGGGAGATTGCCCACCTCCCTGTCACTGAGGTGCTGATGAAACAACCTCCACAGGAGTGTGGACTTCGGGTTGCAGCATACAGCTCCCTATAAACTGCAGTCAGAGCCTCCTAAAGGTTCTAGACTTTGTACTAAAAGATGTGAGAAGGTGGGCATACTCCCCCCCCTTTCCCCTAAAATCTGCTGCTATAGATTATTACACAAGACAGTCCTTAATCAAGTTTCCAACACTTTAAGTCTTTACAGATGAGACTGCCTATCTATCTCTAGTGGAATGGCTGGTGTATTTGAACCTTTGATCCTTCAGATAGCAGGCCAGCATGGAACACACTCCTACTAGAGCTCCCAGCATCTTCTAGACAATAGTTATTGAAAAGTAACCTTACAGTATTTGTTTATTTGGAATTTGCAGCCATGCAGTTATTCACTTTAATACTGAAAAAAAAAAAAAGAGAGAGAGAGAGAGAAAGACATGAAGACAGGAAATAAAGAAGGAGCACTGGTAGCATGGACAACCTGTAGAAGGAGTGGCCTGTAGCGCCATGCACTGTTAATCAAGAAATAGGGAATGAACCAAGAATAAGGAACTCTGTACAAACCTTGCAGTGTAGACAGACCCTAGCAATGGAGGGAGACCCCGTGTGCCAGTGCGTCACTTTAGTGTCTGCCATATTCAGTTAGGATGACAGTAAAAAGAACAACTCATGCACTTTTACTTGCTGTCTACTCTTGCAAAAGGCAAAGTGCTACCTACAAAGCTATTTTAGTGTATTTTACGATATACTTGCTTTTTTACTGAAGGACATTGGAGTGAATTACTCTGTAAGGTAACAGAATTAACTTTCCTGGATGGAGTTCTTTAAAATAGAGCAAACACTGGCATAGCTGTGATGTTCTGGTGACCAGAGGTCAGATTACTTGACAGATCATAAGTCCTTTGACTTAGGAAGTAGAATTCATTCAGAATTAAAAAATCTTTCCAAATGTTGCTTTTTATATAGAGACAGCAGGATATGGACCAAGGAAATGACAAATGATTTAACAGACTGAAAGAAAGGTTTTGAAGTACATTTTCCTTTTTCCCCCTAGTTGTCTTGTCAGTCTGAAAAAGAGATGAAAAAGGGGGGAAAGGGCATCCAAGACCCAGAATAGACATACACAGTGTATTATTTTTGGTGTGAAGGAGTATTTCTTTCCCTTTTAGGCTTTACAACAACTACTGAAAATACGTGATTTTATATGACACGTGTAGATTTATAAAAATTGCATGTTACCATGTTTATAGAAGAAGAATGATGGACCATGTTTTCAAAAGAAATTGCAGCAACTTTTGTGTGAAAGTATGGAGATGGCATTGAAAGAAAAACATGACTGGCGATAGGGGTCCTAAGGTCTGCTTTCATCTCAGCCTCTCATTTGTTATAGGATGTTTCGGAGCTCACTTGAATACTCCCATTGTGTCTCATTTTCTTTTATCTTTTGCCTCTCCCCTGCCCCCTTTTGGAGGTCAGAGAGGTCTTTGGAAATTTGAAGGCAGCCTTAGAAGCGCTCCCCTCCAAAGTGCATGCTCATACACAATGGATTTACATACACGTTCAGGAGTTTTATGGTTTCTGAAGCTATCTATGCACCTCGACTGAATGAGTGAATTAGACTGTGGCAGTTCAAACCTGTGGCTTTAACCTACGCCATTTGAACAATGGTTAGAGCCAGTGAACGTCATTAGGTAGAGGAACAAGCTAGCAGAGAAATCAGTAACCAACTGTCACTCACATTTGGAGAGCTGGTGCGTGAAAGGAGCAAGGCAAATTCTGGGTTGTTTTCAGCTGTGCTAGCCACATTCAACTCTTTAAATTAAAATGGATTTAAAATTCAGTAATATTTACCATTTCATTCTCCTGTTCACTAACCACATTTCCCGTGTCCAGGATGCACATATAATTAGTGACTGTATGTGACAGATACAAGAGGAGGCAATTTTTGAATATTTACTTGGACAGCACACATAGAGGTTTACTCTTTGAACAGACTAGGTTATGCAAAGGCAGATTTTAGATTCTTGTGGGTAAACGAATTCTAGCCGTTTTAGCTGAATAGCTAGGTCTCCATTGTTGGAGGGACTCAGGAAGATACTAGATTCTCATCCATTCAATGTAAAGAATTCCATATAGAATTTTAGGCTATTTAAGTGGGAATACAACTCCTGATTTAACATGGAAAAACCCAAAATAACCTGGCAAGACAAAAAAAAAAAACAACAAAAAAACCCAAGGATGTAGAGACAGGATCAGAGCCATGTAATTTTGCTCTTGTGTCCACTGTTGGTCAGTGACAGGGCCCTGCTGTCTTTAAGAATCCTAGTGTGATGGCCTTTCTATTCTTCCTCCTGTCTACCCTTTCACCACCATGGCCCTCAAGTTTTTCTTGAGCCTGATTTCCAGTTCTAGCATTAGCAAGCTTTTCTGTCTTCTTTTCCCACGATCCCACAAAGGAAATGACACGGCAGCCAACTTGAATTGGCTGTATTGGAACACCTTATTTTTGTTGCTGCTTCTAACACTCTGCCCTTTATCAGAGTGATATGCTGTCACTACCTCAATTCTATTTATTCCCTTTGTTAACTCTGTTCAATCCCAGATCACTCAGATTCACACCGTCCCTTCTCTTTACTGTATTATATATAGTACATACACATATACATTTCCTAAAACCCAATAAGCAAATGTAACAAGACTGCAGACTACAAGATTAATATACAAAAAGTCACTTAGTTTCCTGTATGCTATCAACAAGCCGTTAGGATTTGTAATTTAAAAACAGTACCGTTACATATGTGTAAAAGTATAAGATATGTATAAGGTTTAAAATTGGGAAGGGTGTACGCCAGGGATGTGTCCTATCTCCATACCTTTTCAACCTGTATGCAGAACAGATTATCCGAGAGGCTGGGCTCTACGAAGAGAAGTGTGGCGTCAGGATTGGTGGAAGATCTATTAATAATCTGCGTTATGCAGATGACACAACCCTGCTTACTGAAACTGAGGAGGACATGAAATGCTTGCTGCAGAGGATCAAGGACTGCAGCCTTCAGTATGGATTGAGACTCAATGTCAAGAAGACAAAGATTTGGGGAGCTCTGGTGGCCTAGTGGTAAGGAGCTGCAACTACAATCCCAGAGGCGCATGGATCGAATCCACCAGATGCTCTGCCAGGAAAGGAGGGACAATCTCCTCCTGTACCAGTCAGATCTGATTTGACGGTACCCTCACACAAAAATAATAAAATAATAATAAAAAAGAATACAAAGATTCTCACCACTGGACCAATTGGCAGCATCAGGATGGATGGTGAAGAGATTGAGATTGTTATCAACTTTAGTCTGCTTGGCTCCACAGTCAAGACTCTTGGCAGCAGTAGCTGAGAAATAAAAAAATGTATTGCGATGGGAAAGTCGGCTGTTAGGGACCTCTCTAGGATACTGAAGAGGAGTGGTGTCACTCTGGAGACTAAGGTGCATCTGATACAGGCTATGGTCTTTGCAGTCACTTGTTATGCATCAGAGAGTTGGACAATGACTAGGAAGGATAGAAGGCAAATTGATGCCTTTGAACTGTGGTGCTGGAGAAGAGTATTGAATGTACCATGGACTGCCAAGAAAACAAACAGATTCATCCTGGAGAGGGTTAAACCAGGCTGCTCCTTGGAGGCAAGGATTCTGGGGCTTTGTCTGACATACTTTGGACATGTTGTAAGGAGGGAAGGATCCTTGGAGAGGGACATCATGCTTGAGAGGGTAGAGGGATAGCACAAGAGGGGAAGACCCTCTATGAGGTGGATTGATTCAGTGACTGGGGTAATCGGAATGGGTGTGTCAGAGGCAGTGCGATTGGCACAGGATAGAGCAGGGTTTAGGGCTTTTGTATATAGGTTCGCTATGAGTTGCAAGCGACTCAACGGCGCATAACAACAACAACATAAGGTTTATATGCACAAAACCACAGAACACTGATTAAAGAAACAAATTCTAAAAAATGCAGCAGAATCCAGGCTCATAGGGTGATGGTGGTTGTATGCCACTGAATCAGAACTGACTCAACCTATCCTCCAGCAGATTTTCAGAGGCAGTAAATCACAAGGGAAGAGATTGTCCTGAAGGCCCAATATTGCTGTTGTATCAGTTCTTTACAAACTGTAGTACAAGTCAGGATAAAAGCAAATGATTTTGTAGATTTTAGAAACTGTCTCTCCCATTGCTACTCAGCTCCTTATCTCCTGAGTGCTGGTACCAAGGATGTTGATTGGGGATCTAAGCAAGATGAAATTTTTGACAATTTTCTGGGCAAGCACCTCAGATTGTGTTCACTTTCAGCAAGCAAGGTTATTGCCATCTGCCTAATGCAGGTTGTTCATGAGGCTTCCTCCATTCCTGATGCCACAGTCATCTTGATATTGTCCAGCTTATAAAAAATTTTGTTGAAACAAATGCTGGTGAGGTGGTGGGAGTGTAGAATGGTGCAACCACTCTGGAAGGCTGTATGGTGCTCTCTCGAAAAATTGGGAATAGAAATACCATTTGACCCAGCAATTCCACTACTGGGAATATATCCCTATGTACACGCATGTTTATCGTGGCTTTGTTCACGGTATGAAAGAGTTGGAAGCAACCTAAGTGCCCATCAACAAACAAATGGATAGAGAAGCTGTAGTATACTCGCACAACGGAATTCTACTGTGCATTGAAAAACAAGAAATTAATGAAATATTATACAAAATTGATGACCCTAGAGAACAGTATGTTGAGTCAAATATCTCAGTTACAAAAGGACAAGTACAGCATAGTGCCACTGTTGTAAAACGGGACTGACTTAAAACGGGCTGGAGGGAGACTGAGAATGATGGGAGATGGGATAAATTATGTATACTGCATTGAAACAGATGAGGGAGAGAACTGTTTAAAAGGGATATATGATTAGGTGTTATTGTCATGACAGGAGTCCAGATGAAGGCTGCATAATGGAGTGGACTTGAGGGTGGGGAAGGATTGTATAACAAATAAAAGAATTTTTCTTTTACTTTCCAAAGTGAAGAGCAAACAAGCGGAAAGAGTTGGCAGGGAGAAAAGTGCAACAGTGAGTGAATGGAAATTCAAAGTCTCTGTAAACTTTCATTAAAATGAATAATAAAAACAAAAAAACAACTTAAGACACTCATAATCAACAAAAAAAAATATTTGTTCATCATACAGATTGAATAGGTATGGAGAGAGAAGATAGCCCCGCAACACCCCTTTTCTCATGGTAACATCCAGTGTTCCCATGCTGCTTAAGTACAAAATACATCAAGTCTCAGATGAAATGATGAAAAGTCTATCTCTTTCATCTCCTCCTCATATTTTTTGTCACAGTTTGAAATACAAGTATGGTAAAGGCGTCATTTTGAAATCAGAATGTCTGGTAGAAGCTACATTTTGCAGTGGTGTCATCCAAACTCTGGGTGTTCTGTTATTCAAAAGTCTCCGTAGTGCATTCATGCATTAAGAGGAAGAACCTTGCTGCTTTCTCATCCTGACAGAGGAGAATGTTGCCATGACAGCTGTTAGGAGAGTGGAGAGGCTGTAAAGGGCATCCGTAACAAACACTGAAAACAATGTAGCTTCCTAGGTATAATTGATGATGCCTGTAATAACATGCACATATTCTCAAAATGCACCTTGGATATGCATTCATTTCATTTTAGGTAAAATTCTTCACACACATACTCAAAGTGGATTTTTAAGTAGTTTTAAAACGTGGAGAAAGATTAAACTTACTAAAGCTATCATTGTATACCCCCTTTTTCCATCCTTAGAAGGTAGATGAAAGATGTACCATTTTGATTATTTTTGAAACCTTGTTTCGTAATTGCTACTACAGAGGGAAAAAAGGAGAGTATCTTTGGGGTTAAAGCTATTGTTTCTCTAAACAAAATAAAAATGACAGGGAATAACAAGAGCACTCAGTAGGAATCATCTGTTTTGTTCTTGTAAGAAAATGATATACTGTTCAAAGTTTCTAATATTTAGCATTTGCTTCACAATAATATGAAAGTGTATGAGTATGAAATATGAATGTGAAAGTGTAGAAAGTGGGTAGGGTATTGGCAAATCAAGACTGGTGTTGAGTTGACTGTAAAATACTTCTCTCAACCAAAGAATGTTTTAATGTAATAAGTGATTCAGTTTCGTTGTTGTTGTTATGTGCTGTCAAGTCAAAACTGACTCATAGCAGACCCTCCACCAGGTTTTTAGAGACTGTAGATTTCATAAGAGGAGATTGCCCATCTTTACTGGCTGCTGAATTTGAAGCGCATTCTTTTGGGCTGACAGTGCAACTCCTTACTACTAGGCAGTGTTTGATTTGCTTTAGGAGCATATTGATTGATAAGAAAATTAGAACAAGAGGACTCAGGGAAGATTTACTGGAAGTGGATGGGAGTTCTCTTGATGTAAAAGGGAGGGTAAGAATTGTCAGGAGAAAGAACAGCTTTGCAGAGGCCTGGTTATGAAAAACGTGGCATTGTGGGAAAATGAAAAGTCAGTCAGTAGAATAGTACATAGAATCTAAGATGTATTTCTAAAGTTTTAATAAGAGAAATAAGTTTTTATCACTATTAAAAACACACACATACACACATCCATTTTGTTTAATGAATTTTGTTTCTCCCCTAGATATAAACATCTTCATAGTTTTTGTGTGGTATACTTTGCTCTATTTTTTTACTACTTAAAATAATGCTTATTCATAGGTTTTCAACAAAAATTGCTGAGCCAGTGAATGAATTAAGCACATGAATTGTTTTTTATAAAAATAATTTTCATGGTATTGTGGAAAATAATTAGAGTATAACCTCATGCAAGAAAAATGGGAGGCTGTTCTCAGCACTGGGCTGATTGGCAGCATCAGGATGGATGGTGATGAGATTGAGATTGTTAACAGCTTTAGTTTGTTTGGCTCCACAATCAACACTCTTGGTACCAGCAGTCAGGAAATCAAAAGATGAATTGCATTGGGAAAGTCTGCTGACAGGGGCCTCTCCAAAGTACAGGAGAGTAGCGATGTCATTCTGGAGACTAAGGTGCATGTGATACAGGCTATAGTCTTTGCAATTACTTGCTATGCATCAGAAAGCTGGACAATGATTAGGGATGACAGGAAGAGAATTGATGGCTTTGAGCTGTGATTCTGGAGAAGAGTATTGAATATATTAACTGCTAGGAGAACAAATAGATTCATCCTATATGGGTGAAACCAGGCTGTTCCTTGGAGGCAAAGATTCTGAAGCTTCATCTTACATGCTTTGACATATTGCATTTTTTATGTCCTTGAAGGAGGACATCATGCTTGGGAATGTGGAGGGATGGGGCAAGAGAGGAAGACCCTCAGTGAGATGGATTGATTCAGTCACTGGGGTAATAGGCTTATGTATGTCATAAACTATAAGGTTGGCACTGGATAGAGCAGGGTTTAAAGTTGTACATAGGGTTGCTATGAGTGAGAGGTGACTCGACGGGACATTAACAACAACAGCCATGTCAAAGGTGGAGATGAGGGTGGATACACTAGCCTCACAGAAAAGTCGTTCAGGAGGTGGAACGATAGAACTTGTAATGTTGAATATAGGGCTTGATGTGAAAAAAGCAGTCACTTTCAAAGTTTTTGGCTTGGGTATCAATGACTAGGGTCGTATCCTGTGGCAAAAAGCATGTGAAAAGAAATAGTTTTGAGAGGTGGGTTGGAGTTACTGCATTTCATTTTGATCATGGAAGTGTTAGGAAGTAGAATAACTAAATAAACATGTCTACTTGATGGTAGTGGTAGAAGAAAACGATCTGAATTGGAGTTCTAGAGTCAGGATCTTTAATTTAGAGATACAGTACAAGCTATAAGAATGGATGTCATTGTTCCAGAAGAGTGTATAAGCACAAGAAAAGATAGTGGGGAATATTGAGTGAAATGGAAGCAAGAATTCAAAGCTGGCAACAAGATGTTTAGCATCCTCACCAGAAGTTTTGTAAATTTATTGGCTGTTTTATAGAGTTTTAAGTAGACTGCCTAGTTTAGAGTCTAGATCTGAAGAAGTAACCCAATGTAAGTTACTAACCTCTTCACTCCTTATCTTTAAAAATGAGCCCAATTACTAGTAATAATATCCACCTGTGCCTAACTAATCTGTATCCTGAGCAAATTATGTTTGAGAAGCTGGACTCTATGAAGAAGAGTGTGGCACCAGGATTGAAGGAATCAATAACTTTTATTATGTGGATGACACAGTCTTGCTTGCTGAAAGTGGGGAGGATTTGAAGCACTTGTTTCAGAAGGTTAAACACTGTAGTCTTCAATATGGATGGATTTAATGAACATCAAGAATATAAATATCCTTGCCACTGAACTGGTAGGCAACATTATGGTAAATAGGTGGAGAAAAGATTGAAACTATCAGTGACTTTATCTTACTTGGATCCACAATCAGTGTACTTGACACCAACAATCAAAAGATCAGAAGATGTGTTACACTGGGAAAGTGTGTAGTCAAAACTATTGAGGAGCAGTGATGTTAGTTTGAGGACTAAGATGTACTTGATTCAGGTCAAGGTCTTTTCAGTCCCTTGCTATCATCTGAGAGCTGGATAATGACTAAGAATAATAAAAAACGGATTGATGCCTTTGAATTGTGGTGTTGGAGAAAAGGGCTGAATATCCCATGGAGTGCCAAAAGAACAAATAATTATGTCCTGGAGAAGGTGTGGCCAGAGGACTCCTTGGAGGCAAAAACGATGATGCTTCATCTCACATACTTTGAGCATGTTAGTAGGAGTGATTATTCCTTGGAGAGAGACATCATTCTTGGAAAGGTGGAGAGATGGTGAAGGAGAGGAAGACCCTAAACCAGGTGGATTGAAACAATGACTGCGGCAGTGGGTTTGAATGTGTCCGAGTTTATGAGGATGGCACAGATAGGACAGGATTCAGATCTGTTGTTCTTAGGGTCTCTGTGAGTTGTACTCAACTGGACAGCAGCTAACAACAACAGCCTGCACCCTATTTGTTATATGAACTCAAAATTTGTTTGTAAAATTGTATACATAATGAACAATAGTTGTTAGCTTTTGGTTTTTTTCCTTTTATTTTGTCCTCTGGAAAACTAGCTTCCTAAATCAACATTTTTTTAATGTGGGTTGTTGAGTAAGATAGAGCCTTTTTTCATGCTTGCTTGTATGTGTAATTACTCAAATATGTACTGTGTTATTTTGAAAAAATATTAAAAAAATTCTTATTTGATTGTACATACAATCAAGCATATGCACTATAACTACTAATTATAAATTATTAACCAAATCATTTAAAAAATTAAGGTAACAGTTAGTGTAAAGAAACTAGATAACACAGAAATTAAAGCAACACTTAAAAATACAAAACCAAATGGTATAATTAGGGATAGTGTTAGTGAAAGTATATTCATTTTTGTTTTCCTCTTTTTGTCTTCAGATGGACCTTTTTTATTAGTACTTCCCGTATCTGAAAGTCGTGGGCCCCCTTTCACGTTTCCTGACTCATTGCAGTGTCTGTGGTGTGCTTTTTGCTCTCTTTAATTGGCATTCTTCTTGGCGTGACTTCCTAGGGGGTGCCCTGTACTTACTGCTTGCTGCCTGTCTTCTGAAGCATTGTTGTTTTCACTAATATCATTCTTTGGTTTAAACGGCACTGTTTGGCCATAAGAGAAACATATTACAAAGGCTTCATGCTTGAATTCACTGTCAAGTGTTCCCCCACGACTATCTTTTCCCAATCAGAAAAGTCCTTTCCACCTGACCCACTTTTCCTGTCTTAATTCCATTCCCCTTTGAAGTCCAGTGTGCAAATTTCTTTGCATAAAGCTGTTTACCATAATACATTAATCCTGTTAGTAGGTTTTTGTACATTTCAAAAATCTTTCTCTCGCTAAGAGTTTTTTAAAAAATTTCTTCGAAGAAGCAGATTGTTTTTTCTCTAAATGTTAGAAATCTTTGTTAGCTTGAACCACACTTGAATCACTACTACAGGAACCAAGGCAAAAATAGAGATATTTTAATATCCCAAAGAGAGCAATAAAACTATAACTCTAAAATACATACCATTTGAGCAAGGCTGACCCAGGGGTGGGCTTACAGGCAGGGCTGACTTGTTTATGAAGACCTGAATGTCTCAAAGCATCATTGTCACACTGCCTGGCTAGTTTCCTAAAAAGTATATATGAGAAGGCTGCATAAAAACGCACCCTTGTGAAACTGACCATTTTTAAAACATAAAAATATATTAATTCATATGTTCCTCATTCATTCATTAGGCTGTTACAGCTTTTGGATGTTGGGCAGTGTAGTAGTGCCTTAATATCCAGTAATGAACAGCTGTTATAGAACTTCATTTTTAGTAGAGGACACAAGCATTAAATAAGTAAATTCTTGATAAACAGATGAGCTTTACAAAATTGGATAGAATTGAGAGTGCTTAGAGAAAAGGAGAAGGAATCTGATAATCTTTGTTGTGGGAAGTCTGACATATGCATTTTTGTTTTTTTAACATCCTTTCTTGCTTCCTTTCATTAGTTCTCTCCAGTGTGACAACCACAAATATCTATAGAAACTGCCAAATACTGTTAAGGGGAAAACTAGCAGTTTACCCTCTACTCCCATCCCCAGGGGAGAATGGTTGCTTTGGACTCTTTTCTAAGCAACTGTGTCTACAGCTTTGGACTCAGTTATGATTTAAAAGTTAATCATTCTCATTTTAGAATCTCTTTCCTGTTCGTGTTTCTGAGTTCCAGCAACATCTCTTCTTGGACTTTTCAAGAGATTGCCACTCAAAAAGTAAATGTGATCTTTTTCATGTGTCCTTCCTCTCTCAGTGTTCTGTTTCTCAGGATAAGGTACTGCCATCTACCCATTTTGTTCACTTCCTATTCCTGATTAATCACTCACATTGACTTTGTATTTAAACCCTACCTCAGATTCATTCCCTTCTCTCCATATTCACGCCCCTTCCCACTGAAAGACATGCTGCGACCGTCTTTGCCTACAAATGAGTATCACCCATGGATTTTAAACACTTTTATTTCTCTTCAATCCCTTTTTTATATCAAGCAGACGCTCTTACAAAACAATGAATTTGAATAAATCTCTTGCATCAGCTCTTAGATGAAGGACCCAAATAAATCCTTAACTAGATTTTGAAAGCATTCAATTTGGCCAAGTAACTTGCATGCTATTCATTTATTTTTAGGTGGTAGTTATTTCTTTGTACCACCAAGTCAAAATCAACCCTAGCTGGTCCTCCAGGGAGTGTTCACTGGCAGTAAATCACAGAAGATTGCCCACCTTTCTCCCTAGACACAATTGATAGATTTGAACCATATACCTTTGCATTGGCAGTGCACTAAGCCGCTAGGGCCCTCCCTCCCACTTTTATGTTAAGAATCCATGTTTCTATAAAGATGATAATCCTGTGTGATCTGGCCTCTTCTTGACTTTCTTCTGTTTGCGAATGTGTCATGTCTTTTCATCTCCATGCTCTGAATGTAATTGGAATGTTTATAGTCAGCTTCTTCTTTACTCCACCGTCTTTGCTAAGTTTTTTTTCTCCTCTTCATCTGAAATTTTACTATAATATGTATAATTTCTTTAGTTTCACCCCCCATGTGTGTCTGATTCTGATAGTCAGCAGATTAAATAAATAACAAAATGGATATCTACATATAATCTTTTCTAAAGTGAGAAGGAAAAGCATCATAAGAAATAAAGTGGATATTGGGAGATATGTGTGTGTATATGAAGTTATTTTAATGATATTTACTATTTATCAATTTTTTATATTTGCTTTTTCTTTTAAAATATATCAAGATGTTTGAAAAAAAAATGTCTAGGCAAAAAAAGTACCATATCATAAAGATCTAAGAGAAGGTAATTTGTGGCTACTGAGCCAGAAATGTGTATGAGTCATAAATTAAACCTGACAAACCTGTCATAAGATATAAATTTTAATAGAAGCATAATCTGTGCTTTCATGACTGTGTCAGAATCAATAATACATCATCAACACTTTTTTAGATTAGCTCACATAATGAAAAAAAAATGTGATAGTAAATGTATTTTTGGTCCATGAGGAAAATTTTAAAAGGTAAGTTTGGTAGAGCTCCCCAATTAAAATAAGATAAGCTTGGAAGCAGAAGTGACATCCACTTCCAAAATAGCTTGCCTCTAGAAACCCTATGAACTTGGAGAAACAAAGAAAGTTATACAAGTGTTCAGGTCCTTTATTCATAGGGTCACTATGAGTTGTCTACGACTCGATGGCATTTAACAACAACAAGAGAGCCATAATCCCTTACCCTAAATCTACAAATAAATGTAGTTTATAAAAATATGTATGTGATGCAGTAAGTTGTTTAAATAGGCCATAAACTTAAATTAGAAAACGAATAATAACCTGGATATAGTTGAGATGTGTGTGTGTGTGTGTATAACAGATTATAGCTAATTTTTAAATAGAAACACTCTTACATAATTTATTAAAGTACTTCAGTACAAAGTTAGAGCATTTGAGCTAAAATTCTTAAAGTAGAGGATTCAAATGACAGATAAATATTTGAAGCTTTGTTATCTCCCTAGGAATGAATTATAACTACAAAGAAAACTTTCAGTAATTAAGTGGGCAATGATTTAAAACAACAATGATAATATTGGAGAGACTGCAGGGCAGTGAACACCTCTTTTCTGCTGGTGGTACTTTGAAAGGCCTTTTGATACTATTTAGCAAAAGCCGTAAGTGCCCTATTTCTAATTCTAATAATTTTTCTTAAGGCAATAGCCATGAATAGGATGATTTTTATTCAAGAACATTTACCCTAGTATTGTTTATAATATAAAAGTGCTTGGAAGCAATATAAATGTCCACTAGTAGGTGACATTATGTTATATTCTCACAGTGGAATATTACACAGTTCTAAAAAACCTGATCCTATACAATGCTTATCCACATGGGGGAAATGTGGTAAATTGTTAGTCAAAAGTGGTACACATTCGTCACATTAGTGTTTCTGTAATGGTTCTTAATATAATTCTCTAAGAAGCACAACTAAACTTAAGAGACACTGGTCAAAAGAAAAATGTCAGCAGTCAACGTTTTTGGAATCACAGAAGCCAAGAAAGCTTAAGATACAAACTGTCAGATCATGGGTTGGACAATGGAAGATATTTTCTGAAGGGACTTGGTA